>NC_054468.1:138526600-138829457 GCF_017639515.1 Carcharodon carcharias | reverse complement strand
TTCCTCCTCCCTTTGGATGCCCGAGGGCCCCGGCCTGACTCTTTGAGGGGAAGGAGCACCTGGAGGGTTGTTGAGGTACCCCTTTTCCCTCTGATGTTGCCCCTGCAGGAACTCGCCCATGGCTACCATGATGGAGTGCAGTTCTGCACACAGCTCTGCATTCTGCTGGAACAGGGTCTCCATGGTGTCCACCATCCTTCCCATGGGGACTTCCATGTGCACACATGTGGGCACCACTTCATCAGAGAGTAGGCAGATGCACTCTTCCGACTCATGTGCCACTCTGTTGAGGACTCCCAACCACTCTGCATGATGTTTCCTCACCTTTTGCTGACTCTCCACGATGAGCTGGAAGGCTGAACCCAGAGGCTTGTCGTCTGACTCGGACCTCACGGATGCCTCTTCCCCAGCAGTCCTCTAAGTACCAAGGAGCTCGGCCGAACTTGCCTCCTCCTGCTGTGGACATGAGTCCCTGTGGTGATCATCAGATTGTTAAACTGAGCCTGCTTTAAATCTAGATCCTACTGAGGTGTGTGTCTCTGTGCTGGTGCCGGGTGTGGGTAAGTGCTGTGACGGATCTTTCAGCTCTTCAGTGGAGGAGGTCTCCTCTTCACTGAAGGTGAGGACCTGGATGGAGCTGAGGGTCTGGCTGACTGAGGACTTTGGTCGCTTGGCAAAACTCCCTGTGAACCAAAGTAGACATAATTAATGCATGGCAGCAGAGTAAAAAGTAGGAGAGCACTCACAGTTGAACTGAGAGAGGGATGATGTGGTGCAGGATCCTCACACGGGTGTTTGTCTCCGACCTCACTGTCTTGGCAGGCACTGTCCATGTCCTCACCAGTCAACGCAATGGCATGCTCCTCAAAGTGAGTGAAGGACCTAACGTGGGCCACTCCATCCCCAGTCTGGGACCTCTCCCTGCTGTTGTGAGCCAGCTTCTCCTGTATGAAAACAGGTAGACAGAGTGTGAGCAGGACACATAGCACTGTGTGGAATGTTTGTGTGGTGAGCCATGGACAGGGTGAGGACACAAATTCCAGAGGATATGAGCCTGATGGAGGTGTTAGGGTGTGTGTGTGAGAGTTAGTGGTGTTGTCCATTGATGCGTGAGATTCCTGTGAATGCGTGATAGGTTTGTGAGTGTGGGAATGATGAGGCGGTTGACTTACCCTGGGGGAACAGATGAGAGCATTCATCCTCTTCCAACACTGGATGGCTGACCTCTTCTGTGCTCCAGTGGTGCTGACCGCCACTGCCACCACTTCCGAGGCTGGATTGGTGACTCTGGTGGACCTTCTGTGGCTAGACCAGGGGTAGGCCAAATCGCAGCGGACTTCCCCTACATCCAGCTGGTGTCCCAGAGAGGCGTCACTAAATTTGGGGGCTGCTGTCTCCTTTGCTTTCGGGGCCATTTGTCACCTGGAGCAATCCTGATCTGAAGACATGAATTAAGCATGCACTCTGGTGCGCTTTAAATATGGAACCTGGAGCAAAGAACCACTGAGGTCACAGTATGGTAATCAAAGCCAAGCCCACCTGCCAGCGATCTGGAGTGTTTCCCAAGAATGCATTATGAATGAGGCAGGACGTGCCAGGAATGGGATGATACAGTGCGAAAACCTGTCATTGCAGCCGACGGGTAAAGCAACTTTTTTCACGCCTGCTACCGCACTTAGTGCAAATCTGGGACAATTTCGCCCTCTCTCTGTTTCTGCCCTATCAAACCCTTTCAGAATTTTAAAAACTTCTGTTACATCATCCCTTCTCTTATTAAGTGGAAAGAGACACAGCCTGTTCATCCATTCCTGATAGGTATAACCTTGCAGTTCTTGTATCATCCTTGGAAATCTTTTTTTTCACCCTCTCCAGTGCCTCTACATCCTTTTAACAATATAGCAAACAGGACTTGGCAAGTGTAGCTAACCAAGGTTTGTTAGAAGTTTAGCATAACTTCTCTACTTTTCAATTCTATCCTTCTTGAAATAAAATCTAGTACTTGGTTTGGTTTTATGATCTTATTAACCTACATCACTACTAATAGTGATTTGTGTATTTGTGCCCCCAGATCCCCTTATTTCTCTACCCCATTAAGATACTTATTTTCCAGTAATATTGGCCTCCTTATTTTTATCAGCAAAATATAATTGTTCACATTTATCAATGTTGAATTTAATTTGCCAATTATATTCCCATTCTGCAATTTTATTGATGTCTTCTTATAATTGGTTGCAGTTCCCCTGAATATTGACCATCCAATCCCCCAACAATTAATTGAAATTGTTAATATAAATTTTAACTGCTGTTGTCCCAGCACTGATCCTTGAGCCCCCATTTCCTACCTTCTGCCACTATGAATAGTTACCCTTTACACCTACATCCTGCCTCTTATCCCCTGACTCTGCATGCCCTGACCTTATTTATAAGTTTATTATGCGGTACTTTATTGAAGGCGTTTTGGAAATCTGGATATATTTCATAACCATGAAGTTCATCCTCATGAAAACTTCCATATTTTCCAGTGCAAATAACATTTGCCCTCATTTAGGTTAAGTTAAAGAGTTCAGACCATGTGACCTGTGATTATATTGGTTTCACATTTTTTAAGTGGATTAACTGCCAGTTAAACTAATTTAAGTAGCAGCAACAGTGGTAAATAGTACAGTAAACAGTGAAATTCAGCACAAGCCACAGCATAGCAGTGCAGCAGGACAATAGGGTGCTTTTAGAGAGGTTAAGGATGAGGTATGCCTCCCAAATTGGGGGCACTTTGCCTATTTTAGTTCTACATACAAAAGTGGAATGCAGCTTTTGCAGACAAATATCAGCTAAACCAGCAGCCTTTAACAGCAGCAGTGGAGGCTGCCATAGAAAAGTTAAGTAAAAATGCTAGTAGGAGTGCTCCTGCTGGCACCATATCAAAGCTGTGGGCTACCGGTTGTCATGTCCATCCTTACCCACTCCCCCGCCCCTCACAATTATTTCTTTCCCACCCCTCCATTCCTGCCAGCCAAATTTTGTCTCCATCACAGCCAGCACATTGCCTCTTAGGGTGTGAATGACATTCTCAGCATGTCAATTGTGTCCAGATAACTCTCATATGGTTCTCTTGATCTTTAGTTTAGTCTAGTTAGTAGTTGTCACTGGCAGGAGCATGTCAATTTCTTGTCCAATAATTTTAGTGCAGTTTATGACCACTGGATGCCAATACAGGAGTTACAGTATCAACATAGAACTCAACATCCATGAGCAAGCCCTTGATCAATGCCCAAAACCTTGGTTCACAGGGCAGGAAAACCAACTTAGCATGAAAACAAAGCCACTGGTGCAATTTCACTAGTTTCCCACAATTTTTCATAGCAACCAGCATCAGCACAATCAGTTGAACACATGCCTATAAGGTCGCTTAACTAAATGGTCCTGTGTCTTTATTTTGCATCAGAGATTGTGGATTGAAGAATAAAAGATTTTAATTTTGAAGAATTTAAATTAGAAGCACAAATGTAGATTTGTAGCTGCATTGCTTAATGGTTGGGATATTACCTAGACTAAAAAGTACTTTGTGCAAGAAAGAATTGTGTCACAAAAGTTAAAAAAAGACACCCAAGGAGCAGGAGACCCATCCAGGTGTTGCCATAGCCTCCAAGGCTATGAGCCAAGTGCTGGAAAATGGGATTAGTGTAGTTAGATCTTTGTTGACTGGCACAGACACAATGGGCCGAATGGCCTCCTTCTATGCTATAGGTATCTATGAGTATGAAATTCTTATACACTGTCAGAAAAGAAAGACTGAGCTTTGCTTCCAAAACCTCAGAGCAATTACTCAGGCCATTGTCTATAGCAAAATTGTGTCCTTCCAGATCTAGGTCTAAAACATCACTAATAAAAAGGCAGATTTTTTTTATAGGCAAGGGAAGGCAGGTTTGTGTGCTGGTGGAAAGTTAAATCCCCCAAAATTGATGTTCGGTCAGGATTTCAACATCATTCCGCCCTATTCCAGGATTCAACCAGCAGGAAGAGTTTCCTCAGTGAAATTGACAAGTTGGGAAGCTTTTGATCAGTGAAACTGAGGGCTCCAGCCATGGCTAGGTGAAAGGCTGCTTTTCAAAGCACTTCTTCCCCCAGGGAGTGCTCTCACTGCTTGGCAGGTGATTACCAACTTCTTGGAAGGCACTTCATTGGTCTAGCATTTCACTCATCCTTTACTGCACTTCCCTGCAACCAGCCTTCATAACATGGCAGCAACCAATGCAGCAGCATCTTGCACCTCTAATGAGGGGCAAGAGGGGAAGCAACACAACCGCCACAGCAGCAAGAGGAACAGCAGCAGCAGCACTTTCTCCAACTCACTTCTCCTCGGCAGAGAGGATGAACAATAAAATCGAGCTGGAGGGAGGCAAGACTTCCAACACAGGGTCTACAAATTGAGGATTAGGTCTCCCAACATGTCTGAGCACCAATGCTCAAGAGACTCAGTCTTTCATGGCAGTTCGCTGCTAACATCTGCAGCCTCCTGGAACAAGACCCCCTTCCCAGTGGAGCAGGTGGACATGCATTGCCAGTGGTCGATAAGGTGCTTGTCACTGGAGGGTCACCCACCTCCTCCCAACTCCGGATCTCTACCTCTGCCAAATGGTGTGCTCTTTTCTCCTGCAAGAAGAGAAAACTGAGAGATACGTATGTTCGTAGTGGCTTGTGTGGAGAGGAGGGAAGGACAATATTTGTGGAGGATGGTATGAGAGGGTGATAGGATGAAGGTTTTTGTGAGTGTTGGCTGCTCAGATAGGAATGGGAGGTTTCTATAGAGAGCAATGAGCGAATTTGCAAGGTATGTCATTCTGAAACATGCTATGCAGAAGGAAAGTCAGCAAGTGGAGCCAAACCTCATATATCATGCCCTTCTGAGGTCCTGAAGCCTCTTGGCCATAGTTTCCAAGTTGGAGGAACCACATGTCTGGTAGGAGTGAGAGACCAGAGAGGTAGCCTTCCCAGGTCTTCTCTCCAATGCTGTATTTGCTGCAGCCTCAGAAATCCAATTGCTGGTGAGCCTTTGTACCCCATACTGTTGTTGTTTTAATTAAAAATTCTTCCTTTGACAGAATAGAAATGACATCACACCCAGCCTCCCTAATTTTCGGCAATCGAGAGGCGGAATGTTAATACTGTGGCTCTGGGCATGAGCCTCAGCAAAATTCAGTTCTTCATCATTTGGATTCCTAACCTACCTACAAATGGTTCTGCAATTCCAGCAGGAACTAATTTGATAAAATTCTGCCCAGATTACTTGATTAACACTTGTGTTTGTGTAACCTAGCTAACACAAGTAGGTACTGTATTTTCTATGATACAATAGTACCTATGCTTCAAAAGTACTTAATTGGCTGGAAAAAGGGTGTTGGGATATCCTCAAGTCATGAAAGGCATGATATAAATGCAAGTCTTTTAAAAATTGTTTTAATAATATGTGTAAGATTTTCCAGGAATTCTCTTACACAGCGCAGTACTGCACACACAGAAAACCATCAACCAAATCTGAACCCAGTCTTACAGCTTGATATTTTTGTGGTCTTGTAAATCCAGTTGAAGAGAGAACACTGTGACTGTATTTACCTACAGCTGTTCTGAAAGGTACTGTACTATCATTTCATCTATATAAAAATGCCATTATTCACCGACAAGAGTCATAACCACAAATAATGTGAGAATGTTCACTTCACCACCATTCATGCTTTTACTAAAAGATTTATAAAGCTTCTGAAACAGAAATTGATGAATTCATCAGTAACAGAGACACTTTGATTATAATCAATAACGTAATTTTACCTTGAAAATGAAATTTCAATTAATGTGCATTTCCATTGTAATTTTAATTTTGTCATACATATGGCATTGTCAAAGCTTCTTTTATTAGCTCGCTTATAGAAAGATTAAACTACATGTGTTGAAAGCAAAAGGGGGAGAAAACAATATTTTGTCCATCAAAACCATCCAGGGCAAGGTGATCGAACAGCGGATAGATGGATTTCTGTTCCAGGGATCTATTTGAAAGTCAGGCTTGACCAGGATAAATCAACTCTATTCAAGAAATAACCTTTGTTGCAAACAGAAGTTCAAACATAAGCAAACAGTACTAGACCAGTCCTGCTTATTTGTACTGCAAATCCGGTCAGCCAATTTGGGAGTGGCGGTTACAACAGCCAAAAAACACTTAGTAACCTGCACTAAAATGCTCTCATTTCAGTTTCTATTTTCTGGTCCCTGAAGGATAAGTAGCAGTAAGATCAAATTGGACCAAGAAAGATTTTAGAAGTTATCATACTACAGAAGCAGATGTCGGGATTTTTCACTCCCGTTCATGGCAGGCATCATGGTGGGCTGGAGCGGAAAATATCTCAAGAAGGCCAAAAATCGTTTTTATAGTCATAAAACCTGGTCGCGATTGTACGCTCCAGCCGACAATGGCAGGCTGCATTTCTTGCTGCGGCATGTCAAGAACGTCATTTCAATATTTTTGCATCAGGTCTCCATGCCAGACTCATCCCCCATACTGGATCATCTGGGCACATCGGTGTGCAATCAGAATGGCGAATTTCACAATGGGATGAAGGCAATGTACACCTAGCAACCTGCACTTCGCCCCTCCCTTCAAGGTTAGCCTACCTGCCTTGCATTGTGTAGCTCTTGTGGGAATCAGCACCAGGCTTCACAAACAGCAGCACTTCGCTTTCAGGGGGTCATCAAAGGCAAGTTTCTACCTACCAGACGAGCAGTAAGGTGGGGGTGCTTTTCATGGGCTGCAGGGCAAGGACTGTACTATGGAAGGGGGGGGCATGTAGCCTCTCACAGGAGAATAGGCTGCAGGGCTAGGGCTGTACTGGAGGTAATGACACATGACTGGGGGGAGGGTGCAGCGGGGGAAAGTTGAACAGTGTAAGTGGCCTCAAGATAGGGATGGGTGAGGTCCACACGGGCCATAGGCACATCCACTTCAAAAATGTTCAGGGGCTAACAAACAGACATATACCAGACGCATGACGGGATTAAGGAAAACAGGGGGTTGATGGGAAGGTCTGTGAGGGAGGGAAACCTGAATACGAAACTCTTCTGGAACAATGGGACAGGCTTCCACACTCACACAGGAACAGTCCAGCAGGTCTAGCTGTGAGAGTTCTACACAAACATCTTTGACATGCAGCGATGGTGCAATGCTAAATTAAAATGAAGAGAAGTTTTGCTGGTGAGGGCTCTGCAGGTGGATTGGAGGGCAGCTGCATGCACTGATCAGGGGGTTGTCGGGGGGGGGGGGGGGGGGGGCGGAGTGGAACTGAAGAGAAGCCTCAGGCCCCTCTCAAATAATCTTATTTCCTGAATGAACATTTACCCCCATGTTTATTCCCAAGATTATAGTATTAGGGTTCAGTGAATGAGGCTCCCAGCGCTTGGGCTGAAAGCAGCACATCCAAGTGCCTGGCCAAAGCAATGTCATAACATTCGATCATGCTATGGGGGAGGGAACTTGATAAGCACCCCACACTAACCATCATTTTGGGGGTGGGTACTCTCCGACACAGGAACAAAGCCCTTCAAACCATATTCAATGAGAAATCATTGACAGAAAGAGAACCATTAGAGACTAATGCTGACATTTGTCTGTTTCCCAATGTTACTGCACAGAGAAGACCAACAGGAAGATAGAGGTTGGACTTATCGCTGCCTGCATTATCACTTACAGACAGGAGAGAAGGAGAAGATTGCGACGGAGGTGCCTGAATCGCCAAACGAAGGAGCAATACCCTCAAGACCAAGGGCCAGCAGAGCCTGCTCTGGATGCAGGGAACGGGGCTCACAGACATGTTGTGCGTAGCGAACTCGCAAGACCCAGGGCTTACAGAACTCGCATGACTTATCTGCAGATGAGCGAGAACCAGTGTCGCCAATGGCTCTGCATGTCCAGGGATTTAGTGACTCACAGTTACCACATTCTCCAGGAATTGGCACCATGGGGACTGGGAGGGCATCCACTGCCAGTGGCTCTGAAAGTAATGGCCGCTCTGAACTTCCACATAAGTGGCTCCTTCCAGGGTATCACTGGGGACCTCTGAGGAATCTCTCAAGCGTCCATGTACAAATGCGTTCATGAGGTCCCAAATGCCCTTTTTGATGGCCCAGAATTACGTCATCTTTGACAGAGGTCAAGCAAGCCAGGGTGCCAGAGCACTGGGCTTTGCTGAGATTGCCGGATTCCCATAGGTGAAGGAGCCATCGACTGCACTCATGTGGCTACAAAAATTTTCTGGCAACAGGCACTGCAATACGTAAACCAGAAAGGCTACCAATTGCTCAATGTACAGCTGGTCTGCAACCATAAGAAACTTCTCATGCAGATTTGTACCAGATACCTAGGAAGTGCCTACTCATACATCTTGAGTAAATTGCAGATCCTGGATATCCTCCAGGGACCACACAGGATCCAGGGCTGGCTCCTTGGTGATAAAGTGTACAGCCACAAAGGATGTGGCTGATGATACCCATTTGGTTAGACTCCTGCAGAGAGAAGGTACAGCATGGCTCATGTCACTGGCCGACCATTGGTGGAGCACACCATTGGGGTGTGCACACCTAAAGATGCATTTCCGATGCCTGGCCAGGTCTGGCGGAGCACTCAAGTACAACCCCAGAGGGTCTCACGGATCATTGTGCCTTGTTGCACGCTGCACAACCTAGTGCTGCAAAGGGGGGAGGACTTACCAGATGACGAGATGGAGGAACTGCACATCTCCTCTGATGAGGAGGACCTCTAAGGGGAGGAGGGTGAAGCGTTTGAGGGGGCTGAGGCTGCAGGGGAAGAGGCCATGGCACAAGCCAAACAAGGCAGGCATGCGGATGAGGCCTTGATGGTGACCAGATTCCACCAGAAGGAAGATGAGTTTTAGTGAGTATCCTCTTGGACAAGAGCCCTCCATCATAGACCAGCATGAGCATCAGCATTGAAATTCCTCTCATGTTCCAGATCAGGCTCACATTTCTGATCCTTTGAAGGATGATGAACCCTCGGCAGCATGTGTCCATGCTGAGACGAGGTGCTAACTGGAGGAGGGTGTCTTGACATCAGAAGGTACTCCCTCTTCAAGCATCTCTCCAGCAACCCAGTTGCAACAGCAACCTACTAGAGCCAGGAGCTGTTGCACAATCCTCAGTGATCTTGTAGCTATGTGCCTTCAACTTGACAAGACTGCTCAAGGAGATCCATCGCAAGCAATGGAATATACACTCTGTGTAACATCGATGGTGAATCAGATAATTCACACTTGGGACAAAGCAGCCGATGATGTTCCACTGCTATGAATCCATTTAGAAATGACTCAGTCGTCTGTGGTGTAATCTTCCAAATCACACTAACATCCAGCACTTTCAGTTAGGGATCCTGGGCTGCATTTACCCTCAGCTTAATATGGATGCGGACCACCTGAGTGTAGCGATGTCAAACACGTGCCTGTCAGACATTAAAATGGCTCCTCTTTAACACTGACATTGTGTCCTCATGGCAAGTCCTGGCCCTTGCCAAGTCCACAATGCACACACACTATGGAGCCCTCAAGGGCACGCATCATTGCTAATAAAGAACACACCAACTTCAGTACATCCTTGATCCTATCCCATTGCTCCCCTCCACATGTCTAAAGCAACCATGTGCACTTCCAGAGCCTGCTCAAAGCCTCTATTGGCTGGTAAGAAACACCAGTTAGCATCAATAACCTCAGTGAATGCTCAGGTGAGGGGACACACTGTGCTGCATCCCTAGTTTGTAACAAGAGCCTTGTCCCCGCAAGACACATAACCGCAGGGTAAGAAACACTCAAGGTTGGAAGTTTGAGCGCCAGGACTATAATGTGGCTGAGAGGGTCAAGCTTTGTCACCTTAAGGTGGCAAGCTGCCCCACTTATTGATGAGTTTAGCAGCTCTACAATCTGAAAGTCGAATGCGCAGTTGCCTGACAGCGGTGCACAGGAGCTCTGAGTATAGGCTCATGGCATGAAAACCCTGCCAAGAGACAGAGAGCACTTGGATTTGCATGATTGATGATGCTTCTCCATGCATGAACACATGTATCCTTAGACACTACACCTTCACCTTTCAAGAATGCAGACAAGATAGGAGAGCACCTCTGTATCAATCATACATGGCCATGAACGAGGTTCATTCCACAAACACACTTAACATTAAGATTGAAACATCATTGATGGCAAGAATGATGTGTAAAAGGGACACTCACTGTGGTGACATGGAAGCACAATGCATAGACAAGAGGCCCATGATAGTGACATATGCAATGAGTGCAAGGAGAGGCCATGGTATCACACCTGATTGACAGCACAACATAAAAAATGGCAGAGGTCATCTGGAGGGCCGAAACCTGGAGGGGCTTGGCCTGCTTTGGGTGTCCTGCTGTGGGGCAGGTGGACCTTCCTCGGCCTGTGGAGCTGGAGGTGATGGAGGTGAGGGAGAGGGGATTGGGATCGGCCAGACAGTCCTGGAGTCACCTGGCTGGATGGCCCTGGGATGTCCAGCTGCTGGTCCTCCTCCCATAGGTACCTGAGGGCCCCTGGTTGACTCCTTGAGGAGAAGGGGCAGCTGGAGTGAGATCTAGGTGCCCCAACCCCATCTCGCGTAGCCACTGATGGATACCACTAAGGGTTATAGCAGTGGAGAGCTACTCCTGCAACAGTGCAGGACCAAGGTCCTGGAACAAGATTTCCATGACGGCCACCAAACTGCCAGTTGACCTCGGTGCACTGGCATACCAGTGCTATCACCTCAGACTTAAGATGGATGGACTCCTCCATCGTATGTTGCAATCTGAGGAATGCAGCTCATATCCCTTCCTGATATTCCCTTGGCTGGTGCCTAGGACTGAACCGTGAGACTCATCATCATCTAACTCAGACTCAGCAGAACTGTGGCCTCCAGCAGTCCTCTGAATGCTGGCTACCTCGGATGTCCCTGCCTCCACCTGCTGCAGACCAGATTGTGCGCTGTGTTCACCAGATCGTGACCCCGAATCTGCTCTCGAACTAGGTCCCACTGAGGTACGTGTCTCTGTATTGGTGGAGGGTGTGGGTGAGCATGGTGACAGATCTCCTATGATGCTCTCCTCTGGTTCCTCATCTGAGGTGTCCTCAGGACTGGAGTTGAGGCTGGGGATGCCATCGGGTGTTGTCCAGGGGTGCCTATTAGAGAAAAGAGAGATGATTAGTGCATGGCAGGTGACTCTAAAACAGGAAAAAGCACTCACAGTATGGCTGTCTGAGGGATGAGCTGGTGCGGGATCCTCAATTGGGTATGTGCCACCAACCTCACTATCGGCACAGACACGGTTGATGTCCTCTCCAGCCAACTCAATGGCTCTACTCTCGAGCTCTGTGAGGACCTTGATGTCAAGCACCCCACCCCCAATCTGGGACCTCTCCCTTTTATTGTGCGTGAGCTTGTCCAACATAAAGACAGGCGGTGTGAGCAAGACGCATGCTCGGGCAGATGATAAGGATGCCTGGTGTTTGTGGGTGATGAGAGGAGCCATGGATGGGATGAGGACGCGATGTCCAGAGTAGATGAGCCCAGATGGAGGTGTGAGGGTGTGTGAGAGAGTGAGTGGATGTGTAATGGGTTTCTGAGTGTGTGAGGTAAGAGTGATGAAATGGTTGACTTACTCTGGTGGAATAGATGAGATCATTCATCCTCTTCCTGCACTGGGTGGCTGACCTCTTCTGGACCGCATTAGCACTGGCCACCACTACCACCACCTCCCAAGCCAGACTGGTCACCATGCTAGACTTCCTGCGACTAGACCTGGGGTAGAGGGCATGGTGGCGGGCCTCGACAATGCCCAACAGGCACTCCAGTGAGGCGTCACTGAATTTGGGGCACCTTTTTGTGTTTCGGGCCATGTCTTCAGTGCAGCAGTCCTGGGCTGCTAACATTGAGAAGGCTGTGCATGGCTGCACTTTACATATGGCGCCCAGAGTGAGGAAACGGTGAGCTGACAGCAGAGCAGGTGAATCAGAGGCTGCCTGCCAGCAACCTGGTGTGTTTCCTGTGCGTGCATAATTTATGAGGTGGGGAGCAGACAATACAGCGTGAAAACCCACCAGAACACCATTTTTCACACCTACTCCCGCACTGGGTGCAATGCAGGGAACCCCTACCCAGAATATGAAAGGGAGTCATGCAATCATGAATGTAGTATAAATGATGAAATAAAGTAATCTGCCAAAGAATGATCTGTTGATGTATGCAGTTCAGCTGCTGTTTGAGCTGGGAACTATAAAGAGATATCTCATATGCTGGCTAGATGCTCACTTACCAAAAAGTGCTTCCCTGAATAAATAGAAGGTGTAGTTTAAATCTAAATGTGTTAGGGAGCAAATTTTCATCCTCTGTGCTTCTGGAATAGTATTTCATGCACGAGAAAATGTATTGAGAATTCTGGCGCTTCTTCTGAAATATGAAAATTAACTCTTTACATGTACAAGTTAAAATTCTTTTCAATCAGTTTAAAAAAGTTAGGGTTAAAAATAAATACTGCTCTCAATATTTCTCTCTTTTCCTTGTGTGAGTGCTTGTCAAGCATTGTGCATCTTAAGTGATCGTTGCTTGTTGAGACCTCAGCACACACGAAATTGGTTGGCCAAGTTAATAATATGCCAAAGCAGGCATTCTGTTGCAGAGGACTGAGATGAGGACTTCAATGAGATGGCATACAGAAAAAGACTGATGAGTTTTCACACAGAAATGCATGGCACATTTCTGGCCAGAAGGCCTATGGTCACGGTTAGGAAGCATGAAAGAATACGGCACCAGTCTTGCACAGGACTTTGGACAGAGCTTGGAGCCCATCTTTGCAGAGTGGAAATGATGGCCAACTCCAGGAGAGCACTTGTGGATCCAACCTCAATGCAATTTATGAAGGCTGATTTCTCAGCTTCCATTGCAACTCAAGCAGAAGTTATGAAACATCTGAGTATTGCAGTGGAATCTCGCACTGTAGTTATGTAAGTTCAGTTTGTTGCCATGCATGCACAGAGACTGAGCTATTAGCTTTTAGTCTACTTTTGATCTTCTCACCACCGTCCCCTCCCCCCACCCACTAGAACCATCTGTCACTTTCCAGAGTGCTCACCCTGGTCTGGCCATTATCACATTTTGCTTCCTTAATGTCACCATTAGTGCCTCATTTAGCCATTACCGCCACCATTAACAACGCTTTGACCTTTTGTTCATGACATCTTTTGCCATCTCTCCGTTGCCTCTACCTATTGCTGGCCTTCTGTCCAGCTTCACCGGTTCCACCCCACTAAATCAGTGTATATTTCACCACATCTCTACCTCCCTTTAGATCTGTGGAAGAGCCATACAGACTCAAAACATTATCTCTGTCTCTCTCTCTCCACAGATGCTGTCAAACCTGCTGAGTTTTTCCAGCATTTTTTGTTTTCATTTATGCTTAGAGACTGTTGTCATCGTGACTCAGGTTTCCAGTACTCAAAGGGGCTTTCAGGGTCTCATTATATTCTAGTAGTATGTGCCGCAGCAGATTACCAGGATTGCTGACATGCTCCCCCCTCTCCCCCCTTGCCACCACCCCACCACTGGCGTAGTAGCAGTGGTTCTGTGGAGCACAAACCTGTTATCCTCCCTTAGGATGCCAGTATTCTCCCTCTCACCTCTGTTACTCTGCTTGGTATTGTCTGTCAGCCAGTCAACCCAGGCTGCTGCCACTCATATCGAGGCAGTGCAGTCCAAAGCCAGGCTTTGTACTGGAGAGGTTGACCTGCAAAGCCATCTTCAGTCTCCCGAACTGAAAGTAAACAGATTTCTGCCACCCGTGCTGCAGCCTCTGTATAGGAGCACTAGGACAAGAAAAGGCAGCCACAAGGCAGCAACCAAGGGAATGCACAAGGCTGATTAGTTGACTTTTGTATGGAATATTGGACGATTTGTATAATAACGTTGGTTTGGAATGTTTGTTTCGTGATGGCTTTTACTTTAGCTTGTGACCAAGAGGATGCTATGATGGTCAGTAACAAGGGATGGTAAAATTTGGGATTGTTGTTGAATGGTGAATTGTGAATCCAACCACAACCAGTTCAGATTCATGCCCAGAAGAAGCACCACTGATGCCATTTTTGTTTTGAGACAAGTGATGGAGAAATATCGGGAAGTCCAATTCAACGTGAAGATTGTATTCATCGATCTTGAGAAGGCTTATGACTGCATGTCTAGGGAGGAAGTCTGGAGATGTGCTAGAGTCCCTGAGAAGTAAATACGACTATTCCAGGACATGAATAACCAGACAAGAATAAGAATCAGTGTGGAAGGAGAGTGAGAATTTTGAAGCCAAAGTTGAATTACACCAAGAATCAGCACTGAACCCCTTCCTCTTCCTGATTGCCATAAATGTTCTAATTAAGCAAGTGAGACAACAAATGGCAGGGTAAATGATATTTGCAGATAGCATTGAGCTATCAGGCAGGGATGATGAGAGCATGATTGAATATCTAAAGAACTGGAGAAAAGCACTGGTAGACATAGGTATGAAGATCAGGAGACCAAAGACCCCATTTATGGACTGTCAGCTTGAGCCTAGGAAAGAAGATCAGAGTGAAGAGATAAAGATTAGAGAAAACTACTTGGAGAAAGTGGGTAATTTTAAGTGCCTGGAGTCAGTGGTGACAGAAGATGGAAATGTGGAAATAGAAATTAAGCAATGGATTAGTTCTGTTTGGAGTAATAGGAAGAAGTGCTGTGGAGTGTTATATGATAGAAAAGTATCGCTAAAACTGAAAGGAAGAATCAACAAGAAAGTTGTGAGATTGGCCTTGTTATATAGTGCAGAAACTTGGGCAACATCAAGAAGAGAAGAGTAACAACAGAATACTAATGATTTGCAGATGCTGAGATGGATGTGTGGAGTAACGAGAAAGGACAAAGTCAGGATCCAGCACATCAGGGGGTCAATGGGGATTGTAGAAGCATCAAACAAAGTAACTGAGAAGAGACTGAAATCATATGGTCATCTGTTGCAGAGTGGGAGGGGAAATGGGATTGCCAGAAAGAAGGAGAAAAGGAAGGCCTAAGACCAGGTGGAAAGATGTGATGGTGAGACTCTTAAAAGCAGCAGCATTATCAGAGGAATGGGCTGGCTGATAGGAGGAGAAGGAAAAGGGTCATCAACCAGCATTGAGGCAACCCCAAGTAAAATAGGAAGAGAAAGAAAAAGGAAGAAGAGAAGAAAAAGAAGAAGGTGTTAAATGGTGGAAATAGATTGCATAACGGACTGGTACTACAGTTGGATGAACCGATTATGGACAGACCGGCCTGAAAGGGGATATGTCGGTTTCCTCCTCCTCACTGTATCCCTGGTGGCAAAGACTGTTCTCATGATGGTGAGGTTGTGCAGAATGTAGCAGACTATGATAAATCCTGACACACACTCTGATGAGTACTTCACGGCTCCCCTAGAGCAGTTCAGGCATCACAACCATTGCTTAAACATTCCAATGGTCTCCACAATGACATTTTGTGCAGCAGCAAGATTTTTAGGTGTGTGGGTTGTGCACTGGAGTCATGAGCCAGATGGTTAGTGGGTAGCTCCTGTCATCCAGTGGTCATCCACTGTTCTCTTTTGGTAGCTCAATTGCCAATGGTACAGTCGATTGTGCAGAATAAGGGTATTATCACTCTGCCAGGATACCGGACATTGACAAGCATGATGTGCTGAGTATGGTTGCACACCAGCTACATACCGGGGGTACCTTTGCAGTTACAGTACATCTCTGAATTTCCATTTGACACCCGGAAACTGATATATGTTCAGACACTTCCATTTGACAACTTATATCCTGAGAAAGCACACAATCATGGTGATGCCACGTAAGCACTCAGCCTGCTGTTCTCTGGAAAGAGGGAATTCAATGTAACCCCTCTCTTTGTATACAAGGGGCAGAATCATCCCAGATTTTCACAAAGTGTGGTAGTGTGGTCTTTTTACCCGCCGGCCACAATGACGGGTTTTCGTGCCGTATCGTCCCATTCCCACCTCATTAATTATGCAGCCACAAAAAACAAGCCATCTCGCTGGTGGGTGGCCTCCGATTTCCCCACCACGCCGTTACCTTGCTGCTTCCTTTCACAGGGTGCCATATTTAAACTGCAGCTGAGCACACACTTCTCAACGTTTGCAGCCCAGGAGGGCACCGGTGAAGACATGACTCCAAAAGCCAAGAAGAGTGCAGGCCCTCGATTCAGTGACGCATCCCTGGGAGACCTTCTGGCGCTGTGGAGGCCCGCGTGATGTCGTCCAGCCCAGCCCTGGCTGCAGGAGGCCTATCAGTCTCACCACCTCGGTTTGGGAGGTGGTGGCAGAGGTGGTCAGTGCCAACGCTGCACACAAGAGGTCAGCCACCCAGTGCAGAAAACAGATGACTGATCTCATCCATGCTGCCAGGGTAAGGCAACCATCTCTTCAGGCTTAATTCACATACAGATAAGGCCATCACACATTCACTGGCATCTCACTCACTGCCAGCTCAAGGGACATCACCACTCACTCTCTAACACACACTCTCACATCTCCATCTGGTCTCATCTCCTCTGGAGACTGCCTCCTCAGCCTTCACCAATTTGATTGAGGTCAGTTGCACCCACACACACCCTAGGATAACCCCCTTCCTCAGTACAGCCTTTTTCTTGCAGTTTCTTCTTCTTGCCTGAGGCCACTTCTCTCCCTTCCCCAAGCAAGTCCTAGTCTTACAGCTATTGAAAAGCCACCCGCACCTTAGGGACCTGCCCATAAGCCCCCACTAAAAGTGATGTGGTGCTGCCTGTGAAGCCTGGCACTGATGACCACAGGTGTTACCCAAAGCAAAGTAGGTAAACAAACCTCGAAGTCCTGAGCGAAGTGCAGTTCACCAGGTGCACGTCGCTTATGCCTGGATGCTCCAGCATGGAGAGATGATTCCAGTGAGTAGGGATTATAATGAGATGCTAAAATATTGAAATTAGGTTCCCGACGTGCAGTGGCAGGAAACACGCCTTGCCATTGACAGGTGGAGCAGATGATTGTAAATTAGTTTCCCGACAGCGTGAAACCTATTTTTGGCCTTCTTGCCATAGTGTCCCCTCCCCATGACACCCGAAGCCAAAGGAGCTGGAAAATTCCGACCACGGTGTCAATCATCTCCCTTATACTGCAGTGGAGAGTGAACTATGAGACGTTAAACATGTCCTCTGCTCCAGCCTGGAAGGAGCCCGATTTGAAGAAGTTCATGGCCACCAGTGCACTTTACAGCCACTGGTAGTACTACCCTTATCATAACTTGCCTGCAACAAGTGGCAGATTTCACTGGGTGTTTGCTTAGTGAAATGAAGACATCACAGACACTTTTCCCGATTTAGATTGAGGTAGGAGAATGACTCCCTAAAGACCATGGTTGGAAATGGCCATGAAGAGGCCCTTCTCCCCAAGTTTTCCGCTTTCTTCGAGCAGCTTGTCCTCTTGAGCTGCCTTTGCTCAATGTGATGCTGCAGACTAGGGAATCGGCAGTTACAGCACAGGATGTGGGGACGTTGAGGGAGAAGCTGGGGCAAGGGGGACGGGGATGGAGGACCAGCAGTGGCTAGATCTTGTTGTGCGGTTGGGAAAGGGTCCTTAGGAGGTCATTAATTGGCCACTTAAGGGCCTTAATTGGGGCAAGGGCAGGGGGACAAGCCTAGGTCTCTCCCATCCCACTGAAAATTTGCAGAGAAGTTGAGGCAGGTGGGAGCTTGGTGGGAAGGCCATCAGAGGAATTTTACAGCCTCTCACCCCCAACAGCAATGCAAAATTCTGCCCAATGTTTCTTTCAGTTAATCATAGCCAGAGAATCACTTGCAATGACTTCCCTTGTTCCTGCACCATTACCTCTGATGCTCCCCAAAGATCAATCTTTGGCCCTCTCCTATTTCTGATCTACATGCTGCCCTTGGTGACATCATTTGAAGGCATGGCATTACTTTTCACATGTACGCAAATGACACCCAACTCCATCCCACTCTTAACTCCTCCATTGTTGCTAAGTGGTCAGATTGCTTATTTGAGATTCAGTACTTGATGAGCAGAAATTTCCCCCAATTAAATATTGGAGAAGACTGAAGCCACTGTTTTTGGTCCCTGCTCCAAACTCTGTTCCCTAACTTCCAACTTCATCCCTCTCCCTGGCAACAGACTGAGATTAACCCAGTCTGTTCAGAACCTTGGTGTCACATTTGATCCTGAGATGAGCTTCCAACCTAATGGGCCATAACTAGCAACTAGCTTTGGAAAATGCTGGCCTGTAGAAATTAGAAGAAATAAATGCACACTTACCTAGTCCTGAAAATTGCTTTGCCA
This sequence comes from Carcharodon carcharias, assembly GCF_017639515.1. Classification (NCBI taxonomy): domain Eukaryota; kingdom Metazoa; phylum Chordata; class Chondrichthyes; order Lamniformes; family Lamnidae; genus Carcharodon; species Carcharodon carcharias. Next base: position 138,811,030 of record NC_054468.1, on the reverse strand, counting down.
CTCCGTCCACCAGAGATGCTTGGGGCATGCATCAAAAGAATCCTCACAGGCCCCAACGAGGTCTAGATCCTGTGGATTCAAGGAGGCCACACCCACTTTTTTACAGCACTAGCTGCTGTAAAACAGGTAGGTTTAAAGGACCAAAGAGGGTGGGGGGTGGTCCAAAGGTCGGGATGATGGGGTGGGATGGGGTCTCGGGGGGTGGTCCATGTGTTGGGGTGGGAGTGGGGGTGGGTGGGGTCGGGGGTGGTCTGAAGGTCGGGGGGGCGGTGTGTGGAGGTTGGGGATGGGTGTGGTTCAGGTGGGGATTTGGGGGGCTTCTGGAGGTTGGGGTGTTGGTGGATTGGTGGAGTCTGAAGGTCGGGGGAGGGGGTTTGGGGGTTGGGAGGCCAGGGGATATGGGGGCAGGAGTCTGGGGGGATGGGGTTAGGGGAGGATTAGGCTGGGGTGGGGGGTGAGGGGTGGTGGTCAGGGTGTGGAATTGGGGGGTCTGGGGGTTGAGGTGGTGGGGGGGGGTCCAGAGGTTAGAGAGGTCCGGACGTTGGGGGTGATCCGGAAGACCGGTGGGGGGGGGTGTCCGAAGATCGAGGGGGTGGCGGGGTGCGGTTTGGATGGGGGTGGGGGTGGTCTGGGAGTTGGGAGGTGGGGGTGGGGAACTTGCCAGAAGGATTCCCAGCACATCTTTGCGGTACCCCCCAAACCTGACACTGGGGTGCGCATAAGTTACGGGTCAATGTTAATGCCATCTATAAGACCACCTATTTCCACTTCCATAACATTGAACAATATTGCCCCTGTCTCATCCGCTGCAGAAGACCTTCATCCATGCCTTTATTACCCTAGATGTGACAATTTCAATGCACTTTTAGCTGATCCCCACATTCTACCCTCTGTAATTTAAGGTCATCCAAACTCTACTGCGTGAGTCTTAACTCTCAGCAAGTCCCATTCCCCTATCACCCCTGTGCTTCCTGATTTACTTTGGCCTCCAGTCAAGAAAAGTCTAGATTTTAAAATTCTTATCCTGCTTTTCAAATCCCTCCATGGCCTTGCCCATCCCTATCTCTGTAATCTCCTCCAACCCCATAACCCTCTGAGATATTTGTGCTTCTCTAATTCTGCTCTCTTGTACATTCCCAATCATAACTGTTCATCATCAATGGTTATACCTTCAGTTGCCAAAGCCCTAAGCTCTAGAATTACCTCCCTACACTTCTCTGCTTCTAAAGTTTTTGGTCATCTTACCTGACTTCTCCCTGTGTGGTGCAGTGTCATAATTTGTTGTGTAATGCTCCTATAAAGCACCTTGGGACATTCCATTAGGTTAAAGGCACTGCATAAATATAAGTTGCTGTTATTTCATTGCATGTTTTCATAATTTGAAAACCCATTAACATTATTGAAAGTGAATTAGGAAATTATCAAATGTCTCTGCAACAATTTTATGTTATTAAATGCTCCACTTGAATCAATATTTACATTCAGGACTAGGAATTCCCTCAAAGCAGCTCCCTCTCTGCCACCATAATTTTTCAAGCTATGCAGCTATACATATGTAATAAAGTCATTGTTTACACACATTAAGCAGATACATTGACATTTATTCTATTATATATGTTAATCTCTGTCCCAATGGCCACCTGTCCCATTCACCACCCCATCCCTCCAATTTACCATTCCTTTCCTGGTAGCCAACCAACCATACCACCCTACAATCACCAATTGCATCATCTTTCCTTTTAGTGACCTACCTGAGGGTTCTGCTGGTAATCCAACAGCCTGAAATTGAAACCCTCTTTGCTGGCAAGCTACGTGGGCCACCCAGCATGTGCCTAGAGCTTGGTGATCTTATTTAAATGATGTATAAGGACCAATAACTGATGTATTTTCAGTCCAGCTGTTAGGCAAAGGGATTGTTATTTTAAAGCTAGATACAGAAGATTGCTGAATTCCAGGTGCTTGGTCACAATTACAATAAGTTAGAGCTAGAATACTCTCTGGGCACATTTGTCTATTTGATGAATCAAGCAAAAAAGTATAACTGCACAATTTTTAGAAACATAACTTTCTACCTGTTCCCAGTGTTCCAATGGACAATTAAATTTCCATGACACTATTCAAAGAGAAAAAAAAATTCCCTTATCGTCCTAGCTAAAACTATACCATAACCAACACCACCACCAAAAACAGATTAATTTGTCATTTCTCTTAATGCTCTCGGTGGAATCTTAGCATTTTCAAAATGGGTGCCTTGTTTGCTAACATAACAGCAGTCTCTAGATTTCAACTCACTGTACGTAAAATGCTATGAGACAATAAAAATAATATACAAATGTAATTTAAAATATCTTTTCAACTTTCACTTTTACACACTATATTTGAGTAATTAAAATTTGCCTTGATTAATATTATTATTCTTCCATAGATCACCTGCATATGCAGGAACATTTCCTTGTTTACCCTCCTATTTTGTCCAAGAGTTTCATGACAACCAACCTTTGCCTTCCTTCTTTTACTATCCTATGGCTCAATCTACACAAGATAGCCAAATCAACTTTTTCTTTTTCAGGATGCAAAGTCTTTCAGTTCTGCCACCAACAGTATATCTTATTAGCATAGAAATCTCCAATCAGATGTCTGTCACCTGTTTCAATGCTGTTAATCTTGCAAAATTGCCAAAAGCTTGCCATTAATAGTTCAATAAAAAGGCAAATAAAAATGGGGAGGGAAAGGTATGACAATTATGTATTTCTGAAGCACTTAACACGAAGAGTTAGTATTAACTTCAGAAAGCTAAGACTCTGCTTTGCATGGGGAATTTTGAAAAAACAACCAAAAGATCTTATGAGGAATCCTACTGAAAATTGGCAGAGAATATCCATTAGATTCAAAAACTGCTGCAATTAAACTTGGCAGCTAGTTCTGGCCACTTGACAGATAGATCAACAGGTCCAAACTTCTCAGGAGTCCTGAGAAGGTTCCTGCTTTTGTGCCAGCCCAAAAGGATTATATTATTTGGCTCTTCCCATCTCTCATCTTGCCTGGGAACATTCTTTCAAGTATCAGAAACATCAACAATGAGGAAGACAGTCCACAAAACATGCTTAATGAGAACAGAAGTCCCTTTAAAACATTACACTATAAATCACTTGCTCAGATCAAAGTGTATTGAATAGAATGTTCTTAGAAATTTCCCACATTAACAAGGCACTTCACTTGAATATGAAATAGCATTCTTTAAATGGATAATCCTGCTTGTCAGAAGGCTACAATCTTCATTTGTCTGCAGAATGTCAGCATTGTACAATCTTCAATTGAACTGACAATAGTTAACATCAGTAGGTTTACACAGTAAGTAACTCAGTCGCACTGGCTAAGAAAGTCCCAGGTTCAATTTTTGGTTATGTTGTGTTAGTTTATCTGTAATGGAGAGTAAGGCTGCAAAATTGTCATCAGAGTGTCTGGGTGGTTATTTCAGAATTTTGGCTATAATTGCAGGATCAGTCTTGTCTCAACAATGCCTGCCCAGTCTTAGATATAAAGAATAATCATATATAGTCAAAATATTGCAGAGAAGTTAGTACTGTGGAATCAAGTTGAGTGAGGAATCATCATCTTAATGAGAGATAAAGGAGAAAATTGGCAAGAAGAAAAAATGGTTTGCATGAAATTAAAAATGCTAAATATCAGTGTTAACCAGGGACAGAAAAAGTTCTGCAACAAACTGATGTTTGGATCTTAGAAGCAACATTCAATAAATAAATTTACCAGTGGCTCAAACAAATTTGGAGAGATCTCTTTTTTCAGTTAACAGGATATGTTTCTCAAAAGACATTAGAGGCTTGCCAATTTCAACAACGAGAAATGCTCATTCTTGAAAAACTGTGCTCTCCTGCTACATTTGACATGTTTTTCATACTTAACTTCATTTCCATGCTTAATAAATCACCCTGCTAAAATTTATTCATTCTTTTTAGTTCCACAATTCTGTATTACCTTTCGACCCAAGTATCCCTTTGGTATGGTGAGACTTATGGCTGCCATAAAGATGTAACCCTGATCCCAACCTATTGTATAGCCTCAGAGTTATTAGCAAAGTTATGTGGCTTCTGCCAGAGAAGCTGCTGAGAGAGGGTATGAAGAATTGCTTTGGCAGACCAGAAAGGCCTGTCCCAGCATTACACTGCCAGGACCCAGTTCAGTAATTTTAGAAGCCCAACATTATTTTTTAAATGCAAGCACATAAAGGGGACAATTTTCTCCCCATTGGGAGGGCCGGTCAGGAGCGGGCGTGGAGCCGATCGCCACCCACGATCAGCTGAATGCCACCATTTTAGGTGGGTGGGCTAATTAAGGCCCGCCCAATGTGACGCACATCCAAAAGCACTCAGCGTTACTTGTGTGGGTGGGGGGAGGAGGGAGAGTTGGGGCCTCCAGGTCCTTGTGCATGCGTGTGAAAGAGCGCAGAAATCTCCCTGAGGTATGGAGCTGCCTCAGGCAGATTAATTCCATTATGAAAAATTGAAAAAAAAAATTTTTTAAATATTCAGACAAGTCCCCTCATATGACAGTGTCGCATGAGCTGGGACACGTTTATGAATTTTGATAAAAAATTTTATTCCATTAATAAGTCCTTCATGAAACCTCATCCCGCCAGTAGATGAGGTTCCATGAACAATGAAAAGGCCGCCTGGGCTCGTCACCTGCCAGCCAACCTTAATGTTGGATGGTCAGCCCTGACAAGTACTTTAATTAGTTAATTAATGGCTTTAACAGGCCTTTGACAGTTTGGTGGGCGCGCAGCCAACTCCGGTGCGCGCCCGCCGAACTGAAGATCGGAATGATGCGTGGTGATGTCGGGACGCACACCCGACATCACCTCACATCATTTTATGTGTCGGCGTGCGGGGCCTGCCCCCGCATGCCGAACAGAAGATTCTGCCCGAAGTCTATTGCCATCAGTCAAATTGCAATCCTAATTGTTAAGGGTCAACCAGAAATCCCTAACATCCAGCACTGAGATGACATAACTGATGGAAAATACACCTCATGAAGTATTTCCATCATTTGAATATCATTGAAATACACTTCCTGGACGACACCCTGTACCTGCCTGCCCTACTTTTGCTGAAAAGTGATGGCAGGAAGGGCAGGAAATCCTCACTATGATACGCCATATGATATTCATAAAATTGCAACTGCCAACTGTTGCCAGATATATGGGCTCTCCCTGAACTGTAATTAAGATATGATGTTTGTTCTTCCACACTTTGAAAAATAATATAATCTGTATGATATTTGTGCTATAATAATCTGTCCATCTCTCAATGAAATCCTGTCTTGTGGAACCTGATTGGTATGTAACAAGTATGTGACTGTTGATAGGCCCTGCTAAAAACTCCCCCTTCTCAGCTTTGGAGTCTCCAAGCACCTGTCCCTGGCCTCAGACTGACCCTAGCTCTCCCTCCCTAGATATGGTATATTCTTTTCCCCCTCCCCAGCCTTTTCTCCCATTGCTGAATTTTTCGGCTCCTCTTTTGACTTGCAATTGGAGCCCTGCTTATATATTTTTTTATTTTAATTTTACCACTTTTAAAACAAATACTTTGGATAAATTTCAGGCTCAAATCCAAAGAAAGATCTGAAACAGGTTACAGATTTTTTGTGAGAAGCAGGATGGTGCTGCAAACTGGTCACTGAAAGTTGGGGAGGAACAGCTTCAGAACCAGAGGCCAGATGGGAAGATGAGAAGCAGGGACTGGTTCATCCAGTTACGAGTTTGAAGAGGAGCTTACAAAAGTCAGTGAAATTTGCAACAGGTGTGTTAAGGAAGTGGGAAGTGGGAAAAGGTTAACATCAGAAGCACATGATGCTGATGTAATGATGATATAAACGCACAAGAGACTCTGGAGACAGTAGAAGTTCCAACCTCGTGCTGGGGTCCTACTGTTTTTATATAGTAGCTGTATATAAAGAGCAATGGCTTTAACAAACTATGGTTTCAAGCAGCTTACTGTTACAGGCGAGAGGGCGAATAATTTAAACAGCCCTGATTTCTCCTCTCACTACGCATCCATAAACAAAAAGGTGTTTTTGGTTTTTGATTTCGCCCTTTATAAGTTTTTCCCAACACTTCAGTTTTGGAGTTATTCAATCTTCTATTAATAACCCCACAGCCAAGGTAAAATAAGAGGGGTTGTTTATTTTATACACACACACAAAACACGGGAAGTGCATTTTGCAACATCCACCCATTTTTGCATTCATACAATTAAAGAGGGATAAAGGGATGAAAAGGGTTCAGGGCAAAGACCTTGATAAAAATAAGAATTATGGTTTCACGTGAGTCCAGAGTCCAGAATTCAAAAATCCAGTGGTGTATTTCTTCAGAGATTAGCAGGCTGAACTGTTGCAGGGTGTTCTGACTTTCCAGAAGCAAGGACTTCCACGATGGGAGAAGGCACATAGAGATGAATTAGTCTTGAAGGCACAGATACAGAAGTTCCAATGTTCCAGTAGTTCACAGTGTAGATGAGGGCCAGGCCATTGACCTGGACAGAACTCTTTCTGCTGCTACCTGTTGGATGATAAAATGGGAGACAGAGGCAGACTGCTTGCCTGGAGTCCAGCTTCTCTTCTGAAGTCAAACAGGGACTGAAAATAAAATTCAAGACCTGTATAATTAAATAAATTAAAACAGCTCAAGTCTCAAGCATGTGACAAGGAAGTTTTGGATCGAGCCATTCAGTTAATGAGGCATCTGGTTGACATCCATTGTGTTTTGGAGCAAGTAACAGTGGGGCCATTAGCACAACATTGGAGATTAGGAGTCCCAGGTAGCTCTACCTTTGTCCATAGCAGGCTGGTACAGGCTTATCGTCTATGAATCCTTTGTGTTGCTCTGGCTGGAATATTAATACAAGCCAAATTCCAGGATGATGAGGTAGCCTTTGTCCATTGGAGCAGCTTAGAATCTTCCAGAAAGCAGCATGTGATCAGCTTCAGCCATTTTCATTAGCCCAGCAATTGTCCATTTTGAAGAACAGAAAATGTAATTTTTTTAAAGTAGTCAGGCTGATGTAGATATATATTTCTTCCTGTCTCCTGGACAGGACATTACTTTCAGATGAATATGCAAATTCAAAGAACCCCCTCTGGACCTTGAACACAGGGAGCAACATGGTGACAGTGGACAGTGAGTAAAAGACCCAGAAAAGGCTCCAAGAAGCAGCTACAGATCCTTAAAAGAAGGATGAAAGGAACAGATTCAAAACTCACCAAAAAGTCAGAGCATTGCAAGGCAGCAAATGCGATCTGGGATGCAGATCTGCAGTCCAGACAGACCAGAGTGAACAAACTACACCAGTGAAGCAGCAACTATTCTAGAGCTTGGTACAAGCATGAATCCACACTACCGCTCCCAGAACCGCAATTGGACAACTGGAAGAGGTTTTCCAGATATAGAACCGCTTCTGGTTGCATGGAGAAGAACAAAAGGATTGCATCAATACATTGCTCTGTGCAGTTGGAGCTATTGCTGATGATGTAATCACAAGTCAGTGAGCTTTTGAGACAGTTGTTGAGACAGGGTTAACAGTGGTGCTGAAATGTGGACCAGCAAAATCCTTTTGAGAGAATCAAAAATCTTTTAATTTTCTCTAAATTTTACGATCAGAGATACTGGGTCAGAGGTAAAGGGTCTCAGGGCGAGGAAGGTAGGGAAGGCCTGGGTGGGGGCGTGAACAGGATGATCAGGGTCTCAGGGGAAAGGTGGGAGAGGGGAGGGAGGTCCAGGGGAGGCCCAACTTCAGAAGGCAGCTTCTGATGGAGGCACCAACCCTCCCGTCTCCCACCCAGGATATAACTTTGTTGATTTTCAGGCATCCTCCATGTAACTTCAATCCTCCTGCCAGCCTAAAAATTGAGGCTGGGCAGGAAACAGCCCTTGGTCACTTAAAGGCTTCAATTGGGGCAAGGGTGGGCTTCCCGTCTGAGACCTTTCCGGCTCCATTGTAAAATCGCTGTGTGCATGGGGCGGGCAGGAACCCAGAAGGAATCCCAACCCTTCAATTTCATGCCACTCCCTCTGCCAAGAATCTGCCAGTGGAGGAGTATCAAACTCTGGCCTAAGAGCTGATGAGAACCAATTTGCCTCTTTACACCAAGGAAAATCCCTCACCCAGTGATCAGAGATACTGACCATAGTAGCAGCAGATGCATCATCAACAGGCCCAGGTGCATTATTATTTCAAGTACAGAGAGATGGTAAATGAAGACCCAAGATATGCCTCAAGGTCAATCACAGATACAGAAAAAATATATGCTACAATTGAGAAGGAAGCATTGGCAATAACATGGGCATGCAAGAAATACTCAGACTACGTGATGTGACTGTGGTTCAAAATTGAAAAGGACGATAAGACATTAGTCACTCTTCCAAACGTGAGAGAGATTGTGAAGCTGCCACCTAGAATCCAATGGTTCAGATTAAGATTAATGAGATATGACTCCATAACAGAGTAAGTTCAAGGGATAAACCAGATGACAGCAGATACCCTATCGAGGATACCAGGTGAAGGGACCAATCTAAAGGATTTTCATTTCATTGAGGAGGTGGAAGAATCTACATATCTCATTACTCAACACCTAATGGCTGCTGTAAAGAAGTTGCAGGAGATAAAACAAGCACAACAACATTATAATGAATGTGTCCAGATAAGAAAATATTGTCTGGAAATATGGCCAGACTATACTCCTAACAATGCAGTACCATAGCAGTACTTCGTACAGAAAACGCACCTCATAATTATTGATGATCTCCTAGTTTTAATGACAGAATAGTCATTCTAAGAGCACTTCAGCTTGATATTCTTTGAAGACTTTACCAAGGTCACATAGGGATTGCAAAATCTTAAGCAAGAGCCCTGCAATTAGTCTGGTTCCAAGTCATTACTTGTTCTATAGAAGAAATGATTTCCAATTGTTTTACATGTGCAGTAAACAGCCAAGAGCAAAAAGGTCCTTTATCACCTTCTGCTTTTCCAACAAGGCTGTGGAAGCATCTGGAAATGGATTTATTTGATTTTAAAAGCAAGATATTCCTTATTGTCATTGATAACCACTCAAGGTGGATTGAAGTGAACAGATTGCACTACATCATGGCGGAAGCAGTCATTCAATCACTGAAAAGAATCCATGCAACACATGGCATTCTGGGCATTGTGGTGTCAGACGATGGTCCATAATTTGGTAATGAATTATTCCAAAATTTTGCGAGTGAATATGGATTCACACATGTAACTAGATCACCTTGTTACCCTCAGATGAATGGAGAAACCATTAAAAACTTGCTGAAGGAGAATGAAGATCTTAATTTAGCTCTTCTGAATTACAGAACCTTAGTGCTACAAAATGGTTTCTTAGCATCAGACTTGTTGATGGGAAGGAGATTGAGAACACAACTGCCAGCTCTGCAACAGAAACTAAAACTTAATATTACCTGGAACGACCACGAGAGTGTGAAACAGCATTAGGAAGAACAGAAAAACAAACAGGCTTGTAATTTTAACTTCAGGTACAGAGAAAGAGACTTATCAGTGCTGAAGCCCAGGAAGAGATTACAAGACCAACAGAAAAAAGGCATAATAATCGAAAGAGCCCCAGAATCAAAATCATACAGGATTGAGGTGGACTGGGAACTATAAGCTGAAACTGCAGTGCCTTAATATCCTTGGAAAGAAAGTCACTAAAAACTTAGATTTACTACTCAGATCTTGATGGACATAAAGAAGAAGAAACAAGACAAAGCTCTACAGCCACCCAGAAGAAGGAGAGTGCCAACAGAAGGGAAAGTGCAGAATGTCCAAGGCCTCAGAAAGAGATCAGAACAAGATCAGGGAGATTGATCAAGGCACTTCAGAGACTAACCCTGTGAAGTCTGAGATTTGAGGGGAGATGTAGGAGGATGTATATAATTGGGATAAAGACTTGGGGGGAGATGTAGACATCAGAAGCACATGGTGATGATGTAATGACGATGTAACACCATATGATTGAGTAACATATCTGGAGGGAGCAGTGTTCCAACCTCATACTTAGGTCACAATGTGTATATAGTAGCTGTTAACAGAGTAATGGTTTTAACAAATTATAGTCTCATGCAGCTTACATTGGGAGAATAGACAAACCCAAAGAACCCCATCTAGATGCTAAACACATGACAAAACAGGAAGGGATAAAGAGAGTGAGATCAATGGCCCTAGGCTAGGGAGTCGGTTGAAAGGGATAAGAAAGGTAAAAGAACAGAAGAAATGCTAGAAGCATAAAAAATAGGGTGAAAAATAACAAACAAAAAAGGGCAAAAATGGGCTAGAAAGGAGAATAAAGAAAAACAGAAAGGTTATGTCAATAAAGCACTAGAAAGTGAGACGGAGAGGCCTCATTTGAAACAAGCTGAATCAATGACATGAATCATGAAAGAGAATCCAGAAATTATGGGTGGAATCATCCCAGATTTGTACCAAGTGCAGTAGTGGGCGGGTAAAACAACGCCAAACCCACCACATTATTTATGCACTTCCGGGAAAAATGCCATTTCCATGGTGGGCAAGCTCTCATTCATCCACCAAGCTATTACCCCGCCACTGCATCATGCCAGGTGCCACATTTAAAGTCCAGCCGCAAGCACATATCTCAGTGCTTCCAGACCACCAATACTGCACAGAAGACATGGCCCTGAAACTGAAGGACTACAGACCCCAGGTTCAACGACACATCCCTCAAGCGCCTTTTGCATGCTGTGGAGGACCATCGGGATGTCCTCTACCCCCAATCTGGCCATAGGATGGGCAGCAACAGCACTAACCTGGCTTGGGAGGCAGTGGCAGTGACGGTTAGCGCCAACGCCCTTCAGAAGAAGGCAGCCACCCAGTGTTGCAAGAGGATGAATGATCTCCTCTGTTCCGCCAGGATAAGTCACTCTTTTCATTGCTCTCAACTCACACACTCACAAACTCATCATACATCCACAGGGTCCTCATTCACTGCCGGTTCATGGGACATTCACTCTTTCACACTAACCGTCATTGTCCTCATCCCGTACATGGGACCACTCACCACCCACACAGGCTAGGCATACTTATCATCTGGCCTGGCAGGTGTCCTGCTTACACTTTCTCCATCTCTATTCATGCAGGACAAGCTGGCACATAATAAGAGGGAGAAGTCACAGACCGTGGTAGAATGTCCAAAATCAAGGTTCGCCCGGACTTTGAAAACACAGCCATCCAGCTGGCCAATCCAGTGCTGACGGTGAGCTCGCAGTGCTCTACCAAGTGGGGGTCCAGCAGTGCAATGTCCTTCAGACAACCGTGCTGTGAGTGATGTGTCCTGTTTCATAGGCCACTGCCATGCACTAATTATCTCCCCTTGCTTCCGCAGGCACATCTGGGAAACAGCTGACGGAGTCCACGACTTAGGGCCTCCGATCAAGACCCAAAGAATTCTCTGAACAGAAATCTGGAGGCCACCCTCCCTGAAGTCCCATCACAGTTCTCAACCACACCCTCCACCATCGCAGAGACACACACCTCCATGGGTCCCAGCTTTAGAGTAGCTCGGGATTGCAATCTGGTAAGCACATTGCACCTCCCTATCCTCAGCAGGTGGAGGCAGGGACTTCCCAGATTTCTGGCGCTCGGTGGACTGCTGGAGGCCAGGACTTTGCTGAGTCCGAGTCATATGATGAGCCTCTGGACTCAGTCATGTCACAGTTGCTGGAGCTGCAAAGACAGGCCTGGGAACATCAGGAAGGAATGTCCGCAGATTGCAAGGCATGATGGAGGAGTCCGTCTGCCTTCGTTCTGAGGTGATAGCGCCAGGATGCCAATGTGCTGAGGTCAACTCTGGTAGGATGGTGGCCACCATGGAGACTTTGGTCCAGGACTTCGCTCCTGCACTGCTGCGTGGGCTGAACTCCATCACTGATGCCATAGTTGGCCTCCAACAGTGTGTACGCGATGGGGTTCCGGGCAGCTCAATCTCACTCCAGCTACCCCTGCTCCTCAAGGAGTCATCCTGGGACCGTTGGGCACCCAAAGGGAGGAGGATCAGCAGATGCACACTCTGGGCCGGTCCATCCAGGTGACTCCGAGAGTGTCCTGCCCATCCGAATCCCTGTGACCTCAGCAACTCCATCTCCACAGGCCGTGGAGAGTGCCACTGCCACACAACAGGACCCTGAAAGCCGGCCAGGGTACTCCAAGTCTCGGCCCTCCAGAGGATGCTCGCCAAGGTCATCACAGACAGGGTGTCACAGTCAGCAGACTGCCTCTACCTCCACTGTGGATGACCGGGGAGCACCAAGACGTAGCGGCAGGGTTAGGAAAGCTAAGGAGAATTAGTTGCACAGCCTGGACACAGGTGTTAATCACTTGTACATATTGTTCACTATTGTCAATAAACTCCCAAGAGCATCTCCCTGCCTATGGCTCCTTGTTTTGATGAGCAGTGTTCTTGTTCTCAGATGTGAAACCTTTCTCGCACAAGATAAAGGCAGGTGTCTCAGTCCAGGGCATCTTCTCTGTGCTCCCTGCAGCCTTCAGACCAAAACAATGGTCCAGCCTCACGCTCCATGGAAACATTATTGATCCTGCATCTCAATGGTGTTTGTCATTGTTGCTAGAATGTAGTGGGCAGGTGCCAGAGTTCTCTCATTCTCTCGGTTGCTCCCAGCACGTTTAAGGAGGAGCTGGCCCCCATCTCTTCACCATCTGTGACCACTGATGCTATGCTTCCTAAGGGCTCAGGTGCTGAAGATGGACAAAGGATCAGATGCTTCTAAAGTTCCATGGCTGCGTCTCTATGATATGACCCTGATCACAGAGAGCAAGCGATCTGCCCTCAGGCAGACAGGAGTCAGACATTCTCAGAGGCTATGTGAAGATTTATGGAGCATCCTCACTGCATGTCATAATCATCCTCCTTCAATCGAGTGACTATTAGGGCCTCCACTGTGTCTCCATGGCAGGAGCATTCTCACCGAGGGTATTCGCACTGCCATAAGCCAGACTCGAATCAAATGTTCACAGATGCGATGTGAGGATCTATGGGTCACCTCACTGCATGTCATCATCATCCTCCACAAATCTAGCAACTATGAAGTGCACCTATTTCATCTAGCCAGTGTGAGAGCCTCATCCCCGTCATCGTCACCTCAGAGGACCTCCTCACCCTCATCCCCATCGGCATCCTCATCATCGGAGGAGATATGCAGCTCCTCCATCTCCTCCTCAGCCAGCTCATCTCCCTATTAGAGCGCCAGGTTGTAAAGGATGCAGCAAACACCAGTGTGTGACACCCTCTGCTGACTGTACTGCAGGGCTCCACCAGGCTGGTCCAGGCGCCGGAACCCCATCTTCAACATCCCGATGGTCTGCTCCATCAAGTTTCGAGCTGCAGCATGAGCTTCATTATACCATCGCTCTGCTGCAGTCAGAGGTCATCGCATGGGCGTCATCAACCACAGCCTCTGCGGGTAGCCCTTGTCCCCAAGGAGACATCCCTGCAGCTTCTGTGGACTCTGGAAGACTCCAGAGATTTGTGACCGACTGAGGATGTAGATGTCGTGCACACTTCTTGGAAACAACGTGTACACCTGCAGGATGCCTTTCTGATGGTCGCACACCAATTGCACATTCAGCGAATGGAACCTCTTGCTGTTGATGTAGTCCACCATGACTTGCGATGGAGATCTGAGCGCCACATGAGTGCAGCCCATCGCACCCTGCACCTGTGGGAAACCAGAGATCTGGGCGAATTGAATTGCTCTTGCATCCTGGCTGTCCTGGCCCCAGACGAAATGCACAAAGTTGTGTGCCCTTGCAAAGATGGCATCCGAAACCTCATGGATGCATTTGTGCGTGGAGGCTTGTTAGATCCCATGGAGGTTAGCTGTGGAGCCCTGAAAGGAGCCACTAAAGTAGAAATTGAGCGCCGCGGTCACTTTCACGGCCACTGGCAGTGAATACCCTCCATTTCCCCATGGCGCCAAATCCTGCAGCAACTGGCAGATGTGACCAACGTGTTCCCTAGACATGTGCAGTCTTCGGCGACACTGTTTCTCGGACATCTGCAGGAATGACAGGCGGTGTCCACAGACCCTGGGCATCAATGGGTGCCAACCAGTGACGGCTCGCTGTTGCTCTTCGGTGATGTGTGCGGGAGCTCCAGCCACTCCTTCTTCCTGAGGTTGCTATTCCTCCCTCTGCACACCCCCACCCACCACCCCCCCGCCCCCACCCCCTCCACCCCCCGCCCACCCACCACAAATCACCTCAATGGCAGGGCTGCACTTGCCTCTCCCCCATCCCTCGCAAGCCACCTCAACAGCAGGTCCGCCTTTAACCCTGAGCCCCCAGCGCCCCTCAAGCTTGAAGTCCAACAGGCGTCAGTCACTCTCTCCTCCGTCGTCTTCACTCTCTGCAGGCGTTACAGCTAATTCACCAGGCTGCATGGTCCAGCTGTAGTCCTCCTATAGGATGGAAGAGAGAGACACGTGGGTGTACTAAGAACCTGTCCTGGTTAAGTATGAAGGCCCCTTAACGATTCCTGATGAATGCCAGCTACCACTTGGATGGCCAGAGATTAGGGCGCTGCATGGCTGCCGGAAACCCCACTACCTCTGCCCCAGTCCCCCCGACTGATTGGCGGTAGATTTGCCCATTGGACTGCATGCTGTGCCCTCAGCTCAGATGCAGGCATTCTCCTAACCCATGCTGCAAGGCTGCACTGTTAGCTTGAACCATTGGGGAGACTGATCCAAACCAGAATGCTGATCTTGCAAGGTGCTGTGAGCACCTCCAGCAGTGACTGCTCCATGGCCAGCTTTAGAGGGGAGATTGTACAACATGTGCAGTCATCCTACTGTTCTGCCATCCACTAAAATGATCATGACTTTGCAGTCTGTGCCGGCGGGATTGGCAGGGTTGGGAGGGCGTTGAAAAGCTTTGGAGCACTTGATGGCACTTTGATGCCTCTGCCTTATTTGAGTGGATGGATAAGCTAGAAGCCCAACTACCACCCCATCAATCTGGCTGTGCCTGAACTGTCTGAGTTGCAAAGAAATGATCACTTTATACAGGTTTCCACGAATGCTTGCGCACTAAGTTCAATGGCAGGCCCTTCCACACCACCCCTCCCCCCCCCCCCCCCCCCCCCCCCCCACCCCCACCCCCCACCCACGGACCACAAGCCACCTCAACAGCGGGTCTGCCCTTAACCCCGACCCCTCCAATGCCCCTCAAGCTTGAAGTCCAACAGGCAACCCTGGCAAACGCTGCACAGGGTTTCTGTGTACTTACCTCTGAGTTCTCCTCAAAATGCAGGCCGCCAAGTGCACGTCACTTATGTGCTGTTGTGGAACATGTCGGTGCACCTTTCCG
This sequence comes from Carcharodon carcharias, assembly GCF_017639515.1. Lineage (NCBI taxonomy): Eukaryota > Metazoa > Chordata > Chondrichthyes > Lamniformes > Lamnidae > Carcharodon > Carcharodon carcharias. The sequence goes on along the minus strand of NC_054468.1, from coordinate 138,795,590 downwards.
CTGACGTGGACAGACAATCCAGCAGGGAGGACAATTCCAGCGGGCTGGCCTGGTAATGATATGCCGATGTATTACAATGAGGTTCCAATGGCGGGAAATGCGGCCCACCGTTGGTGGGCTGAGCGGACAATCACAAACTGGTTTCCCGCCGTCGTAACTCCAATTACACCATATTGTCCAGCTTATGCCACCGATCATGCCCAATGCCAGTGGGCACGGAAAATTCCGCCCTATATTGCCTGCAATTAGAACAGTCTGGCAACCTCTAGAAAGTGTAATGAACCTAAGAAAGTGAAGAGCAAAATGTTTACACCTTCACCTTTGACAATCAATAATATTGCAAAATTATCCATTGTTTATACACTTCATACGCTTAGAGATGTAAAATTACATTTAAATTAGTAATTTGTAGTTAAGGGATGCTTGTAGTCGAACACTGATTAAGTGTAAAGGATAAGATAACAAATATAGGAGATAACGTTTGGTAGAACAGAAGACCTCGTGTTTGTCACTTAGCAGAGGCAAGAAAAAATTTAACGACAATTTGGAGCTGGAGGGGTGATGAACCTGAATACTGAACTCAGAGCTGTATCATGTGGATTCCCCAGTCTTCATCAGCTGATATGGTTGTGAATAATCCTTTAAGTTTTTGTTTAATTTTTATCGCATATTTTATATCCATAATAAATCTGTTTGTGCCTGACTATGTTTCAAAAGTCTTCATGATTATAAGGATTACATAGAACACCTAATCCTAAATAAAATGCACCCTCTTACAGTTCCCCCCTGACTGTATCCTTACAGCATCAGATCTTTACCTCCTGTTGAGTGTTGTTTGTAGTGCCAGATGAACATACACTATTGCTGCTAGGATCCAGTAGCTGCTGTTATTTATTAATGTAGGGTGGGAGGGATAGTAACACAGAAATGCAGCAAGTGTGCCAGCATTCTAAAACAACATCTGAACTACCTCATCCAAGCTTCCTAACAATATCAAGCAGATAATAGAGATGTCAGGATCCAGCAGCAAAGCAGGAAAACATGGCGGTTGGTAAAGAGGTTGTTGGGATGGGGTGCCTTAGTGAAAAAGATGTGAAAGAAAGTGCTTTGGCCCCTAGTATTCTGATCCATAAGCATCTACCCACCACTACTTATAATAAATTTATCAGGGAAAGTAACTCTTTTGAGTACAAACATGTTTCCATCTGTCATTTCAGATGAAGTTACATTGTTCCATAGTTTACCATTGTGAGATTTGAACTCTTGATACTCTTTTGAGTAAACCTGTTTCCATCTGTTTCAGATGAAGTTACATTGTTTCATAGTTTTGCCATTGTGAGATTTGAACTCTTGATACTCTTTTGAGTAAACCTGTTTCCATCTGTTTCAGATGAAGTTACATTGTTTCATAGTTTGCCATTGTGAGATTTGAACTCTTGATCTTGGGGTTACAAACCCAGTACCATAACCACTTGGCTACTTAGGCCAAGCCTTATCAGGGAAAGTAGCTGCATTGTTCACTGTAAGCTCAAACCACAGAAGGAGAAAGCACTACATGAAAATAAAATTACTTTATCATGGTATCTCGAACAGAACAGATTTCTTTACAAGGGTTATCAGTACTCTTACTTTTGCATAGTTATAAAAATATTCTTTAATCAATACATCATCATGTCCCATAACACCAAGTTAAAGTGTTTGCTTGCTCCAGTTATCCATACAGTTGGAATAAGTAGTTATTTATCAAACACTACTGTTTGATATCCTTTTGAGACTATACAAAAGGTTAAACTCTTTCCCCTGCCAGTGTGAAACATTCTGTAAGACACAATTTGTCAAGATTAGGTAACCAGACAGGTTCAGGAACTCAGCAAGCCTCTCTCAATCTAATTGAGGCTACAAACATCATTTTACAGGTAGATATAAACAATTTATGTCCACTTTCTACTTCAATCTCAAGGTTAGGGATTATTCTCAGCTTTTTCAAATGGTATACAAAATTTTTAGTAACATTAAAAAAAGATTGTTAAAAATATTAGGTAAACCTTGTAACAAAACAAAATTAATGCAAGGAATAATTAACCTTCATAGTAATTCATATACCCAATTGAGCAAATGGTTTACAATACCATTTAGTTTTTTGTTTTCCCATTATTTCTCTTTCCAGGTAAATGGGTAATTTATGCCTTTCTCTAGCCAGAAGAGTTGAAAAGATGGCAAGAGCAGATTACATAATAGTCACCAACAGTGTTTGATGACCAACCAAGAAGGCCTCATTAGATGATGGCCATGTTATGTCCGCTATTTCCTGAAAGTGTAAGCAATTCTGAAGACTGAATACCAACATGGTAATGGTTGCGAACCTAAGTAATTGCAAAGGAAGAAATAAGGGCAAGCCATATGAATAGGCAAGCCTCCTCTGCCACTTAATAAGACCATGGCCGATCTTCAACCTCAATTTCAGTTTCCTGCCTGTTCCCAACATCCTTGATTCCCTTAAGAGGCCAAAAATCTATCAATCTCAGCGTTGTATATACTCAATGCCTAAACATAACCCTCTGGAGTAAAGAATTGCAATGCTACACAAGTGAAAAAATTCTCCTCACCTCAAATGGCTAACCCTTTATCCAGACACTATGATCCCTAGCTCTTTACTGTCCAGCCAGAGCAAACAACATCTTAGCATGAACTGTGTCAAACAACTCAGATCTTTTCAATGAGATTGTGTTTCATTCTTCTATACTCCAGAAAGTATAGGCCCACTCTACCCAATCTCTCCTCATAAGATAAACCTCTCTTCCCAGGAATCAATCTAGTGAACTTTCATTGCACTCACCTAAGGCAAGTATATCCTTCCTTTGGTAGGGAGAACAAACCTTACACAATACTTTAGACATGGTCTTACAAATCCCTGTACAATTGCAGCAAGATTTCTTGGACTCAAAACCGTTTGCAATAAAGGACAACATACCGTCCACCATCCTAACTCATTAAAACTAATAGTTTAAACAAGATGCTAACTAGATTCTAAAAGAGGGAATAGGGATTTGCTTATATAATGGATGGGAAGCTTGAGATCTGGTGCTTGCAATTCCTGTGCCATGTAGGAACTTCAGGACACTTCACATGTCTTGGGGAATCAAATGTGTAGGAAGCATTTCCAGCTGCTTGAGGGTTTCCAGAATTGAAGGGCAACTGGAGTCATTGTGGAGCATCAGAGAGGCTAAGAGTTTCCTGCATTATTCATTCCAGGAAGTGGCCATCCTACAGGCAGAGAGTTCAGTATAATAGATGAGTGGCTAACCAGAAGGGCAGGAAGAAGCAGGAAGTGTGTCACTCTCAGACCAGTACTCAGGTTGGAGAATGCTGAGATTGAGTGATGACACCTTGAAGGAGTGCAGTCCAAATATAAAAAGCTCCTTGACAGTTGGATGGGTCATATCCAGGACTTTGCTGCAGGTGGACTTAATTCAGATGAATTCACATTACTTTTTTCTGAATGGTAGACAGTGTTTGAGCAGAGACAAATTGTGGGTGTCAGCAGAAAAAACTAACAATAATAAAAATAAATCTGTCTGAAAAACTTACAAAATAAGTGTATAGTACAGTTATTCTTGGCTGTTTCTTGGTTTCAAGACACTTAATCAAAATCAGATACTGGTTTTTGATACAGTATAACACCGGCTTCAATCACAACATTCAATTAAAGAGATAGACGAAATAAAACCTTTTCAAAAACATCCCATGAGATAAACAACAACTCTATATTGCCTGTGGTCATGTTTTCTGGCAGAACAGCCTTAATTAGGTTTTGCTTATTATTACAAAAAATGCTCAATACAAATAATCGTGGTCTATATTTCGATCTGGTCTTTTGTAGTCAAACGTCAAATTCAAGATACAAATGCTCATCTTTAACAATCTAGAGTTAAATAGTCAAACAATGCAAATTTACTTGATCATCACAGTCTATTTGCATTGAATGTCAATGTAATCTGTGCTCAAAGATGAAGAGAAATTGAAAATATTTTAAAGGCGTTCCACTTGACAGGCCTAAAAGAGCCCAAATCAATATTATTTTTCATCTTCTCCTCTCGGTAACAATATTCTATGAAATGTGCATAGAGAACTAGTAAAGTAGAAATTCAACTAATTTTTATAATTTCTGATTTCTCCTTTTCATACCTTAAAAAGGAAGACAATTTTCCAACCCATTACATTTGTACTATCACTGTATGAATTTAAAATGATAGCAGAAATTAAGGTTGAATTTGAAAAGCGAGCGATCTCTTTTTTCCACCTAGAGATAAGCCAAGATAAGCAAAGGCACATTTCTCAAACCATAAACCAATCCAACTGTTATGGCATGGCAGGTGATGTGTGCCAGGTGGTCCAAATCCACAAGGGAAACTTGGCCATGGTATCACAATGGTTTTGCAACTTGTATTTATTATGCTGAATTCAGAAGTAATGAGTCCACTAACACCTTTAGAGATTTTAAAAACTAAATTAAAACATTAATTAACAAAAGAAAATATTTCAAATACATGCATAAGATTACAGTTACTAAATACTATAACAAATCTCAAAATTCCTAATTAACCTGACACCCAACTACACATGCCCTTTAAGGCAACAGTCCAAAATAGATTTTAATTTTAAATATCAAGCCAGCAAGTTTACCATGGTGCCCACTCAACAGGAGAATTCCAAAGGCTTTTCTGCAACTTTAGTTACTGGGAACAGCAGGCTGCTTCAAAAGTGGCTGGGGTCTTCCTCAAGATTGATGTATATAGTCCTCTTAGATCTTATGTGGTCCCTCAACATCACATTCATTCCTTCTTTACATGTTTCTCTCTCTTTAATCTGTAAGTTCAATTGTTCTATATGTCTTTGGAAATGTACTTTTCCCATAAAAAAATCTTTCATATTGCCAATATGGTCAGTACCTTTGGGGGAAAATAAACACTGTTTGTCCTTGCTTATCTTGTTAGTTGTAAACATCCTAATATCCCTTTGAAGCCCAAACAACTCCTTCACTTATCTCAAAATGCAAATTTCCTTCACACCCTACATGCTAAGAACTCATCCATGTTTACTCATTAGCATTTCAAATGCCATTTACCCCTAACTTATCTAACTTCTTTTGATAATTGCAAGCTTGCAGTCTATCTGGCTCCAGCCCAATTAAATCACACAGACAGGACCATACACACTCACACTCGTAAACATACTTTACAATAAAACACGATAATATTATGAAAAATATTATAGCTTTGTGATAGCAACTACAATACAACAAAAACATCAACAAGTCTGACAGCATCTGCGGAGAGGAATATAGTTAACGGTTGGAGTCCAAATGACTCTTCATCAGAATTAAGGAAATATAGAAATGAGGTGAAATATAAGCTGGCTGAGGGGGATGGGACAGGTAGAGCTGGATAGAGGGCCAGTAATAAATGGAGGTAAAGAAGAGATTGCCAAAGATGTCATAGACAAAAGGACAAAGGGGTTTTGACAGTGGTGATATTAGCTAAGGAATGTGCTAATGGTGACATTATGGGTAGAAAGCAAGATGAGCAAGTGACAGATAGCCCTAGTGGGGGTGGGGTGGGGGGGAAGGGATCGAAATAGGCTAAAAGGTGGAAATAAAACAATGGATGGAAATAAATTTTAAAATAATGGAAATTGGTGGAAAAAGAAAAATATATTTAAAAAATTATAAATTATTGGAAAAAAGGGAATCAGAAAGGGGGGGGGGATGGAGGAGAGAGTTCATGATCTGAAGTTGTTGAACTCAATGTTAAGTCCGGAAGGCTGTAAAGCGCCTAGTTCCACCAGTTTGCGCTGAGCTTCTCTGGCACATTGCAGCAGGCCAAGGATGGACATGTGGGCATGAGAGCAGCATGGTGTGTTGAAATGGCAAGCGATAGGGAAGTCTGGGTCATGCTTGCGGACAGACTGAAGTGTTCTGCAAAGTGGTCACCCAGTCTGCATTTAGTCTTTCCAATGTAGAGAAGACCGCATTGGGAGCAGTGAATGCGATAGGCTAAATTGAGGGAAGTGCAAGTGAAGTGCTGCTTCACTTGAAAGGAGTGTTTGGGCCCTTGGACGGTGAGGAGGGGGTAAGTAAAGGGGCAGGTGTTGCACCTTCTACAGTTGCGTGGGAAGGAGTTGAGGTATTGGGGGTGATGGAGGAGTGGACCAGGGTGTCCCAGAGGGAACAATCCCTGCAGAATGCTGCCGGGGTGGGGGTGAAGGGAAAATGTGTTTGGTGGTGGCATCATGCTGGAGATGGCGGAAATGGCGGAGGATGATCATTTGAATGCGGAGGCTGGTGGAGTGATAAGTGAGGACAAGGAGGACCCTATCATGGTATTGGGAGGGAAAGGAAGGTGTGAGGGCGGATGCGTGGGAGATGGGCCGGACATGTTTGAGGGCCCTGTCAACCACCGTGGGTGGAAAACCTTGGTTAAGAAAGAAGCAAGACATGTCAGAGGAACTGTTTTTGAAAGTGGCATCATCAGAACAGATGCGACGGAAGCGAAGGAACTGAGAGAATGAGATAAAGTCCTTACAGGAAACAGGGTGTGATGAGCTGTAGTTGAGGTAGCTGTGGGAGTCAGTAGACTTGTAATGAATATTGATGGACAGTCTATCACCAGAAATTGAGACAGACAGGTCGAGGAAGGAAAAGGAAGTGTCAGTGATGGACCATGTGAAAATGATGGAAGGGTGGAAATTGGAAGCAAAATTAATAAATGTTTCCAGGTCCAGACGAGAGCATGAAGCGACACTGAAGCAGTCATCAACGTACCGGAGAAAGAGTTGTGGGAGGAGGCCTGAGTAGGACTGGAACAAGGAATGTTCCACATACCCCATAAAGAGACAGGGATAACTGGGACCCATGTAGGTACCCATCTGGAGGAAGTGAGACGAGTTTAAGGAGAAATTGTTCAGTGAGAGAACAAGTCCAGCCAGACAGAGGAGAGAAGTGGTGGATGGGGGTATGGGGGTTGTTCAGGCCTCTGTTCGAGGAAGAAGTGGAGAGCCCTCAGACCATTCCGGTGGGGGATGGAGGTGTAGAGGGATTGGACGCCCATGGTGAAGAGGAGGCGGTTAGGGCCAGGGAACTTGAAATTGTTGATATGATGTAGGGCATCAGAGGAATCACGGATGTAGGTGAGAAGAGACTGGACAAGGGGAGAGAGAATGGAGTGAAGATAGCAAGAAATGAGTTCCGTGGGGCAGGAACAGGCTGACACGAGCGGTCTGCCGGGACAGTCCTGTTTGTGGATTTTGGGTAGGAGGTAGAAGCGGGCTATCCGAGGTTAGGAGACTGAGGTTGGAAGCTGTGGAGGGAAGATCTCCAGAGGAGATGAAGTCAGTGACAGTCCTGGAAACAATGGCTTGATGTTCAGTGGTGGGGTCATGGTGCGGGGGAGATAGGAGGAAGCGTCTGCGAGTTGATGCTCAGCCTCTGTTAGCGCACACTCTCCTCACCGTACAAGGGCCCAAACACTCCTTTCAAGTGAAGCAGCACTTCACTTGCACTTCTCGCAATTTAGTCTATTGCATTCGCTGCTCCCAATGCGGTCTCCTCTACATTGGAGAGACCAAATGCAGACTGGGTGACCAATTTGCAGAACACCTTCGGTCTGTCTGCAAGCATGACTCAGATCTCCTTGTCCCTTGCCATTTCAACACAGCATGCTGCTCTCATACCCACATGTCCATCCTTGGCCTGCTGCAATGTTCCAGTGAAGCTCAACGCAAACTGAAGGAACAGCACCTCATCTTCCAACTAGGCACTTTACAGCCTTCCAGACTTAACATTGAGTTCAACAACTTCAGATCATGAACTCTCTCCTCCATCCCCACCCCACTTCCAATCCCCCTTTTTCCAATAATTTACAATTTTTAAAATATATTTTTCTTTTCCCACCTATTTCCATTATTTTAAAATTTATTTCCATCCATTGTTTTATCTCCACCTTTTAGCCTATTTCGATCCCTTCCCCCCATCCCACCCCACCCCCACTTGGGCTATCTGTCACTTGCTCATCTTTCTTTCTACCCATAATGTCACCATTAGCACATTCCTTAGCTAATATTACCACCGTCAATACGCCTATGTCCATGATATCTTTGGCAATCTCTTCTTTGCCTCCACCTATCACTTACCCTCTATCCAGCTCTACCTGTCCCACCCCCCTTAATCAGCTTATATTTCACCTCATTTCTATATTTCCTTAGTTCTGATGAAGAGTCATATGGACTCGAAACATTAACTGTATTCCTCTCCTCAGATGCTGTCAGACCTGCTGAGTTTTTCCAGCTATTTTTGTTTTTGTTTCAGATTTCCAGCATCTGCAGTATTTTGCTTTTATAACAGCATCAACAAGTTGTATTTATATCGCACCTCCCAAAGCAATTCATGGGGACATTGTGAAATAAAATTTGTCACTGAGCCACAGTGGCTGGAAGCCCATTTCAGTGCCAATGATGATATCAAGGCTGTAAACAGTCTGGTTCAGCCTCAGACAGTTGTCATGGAGGGGATGGAGTCAGTGACGAGGGAATGGAGTTTGTGACAGGAACCGAAGACAATGACATCAGTCTCGCCGCTATTTAACTGGAAGAAATTTCTGCTCATCCTGTCCTGGATATCAGATAAATATTCTGACAATTTGGTGACAATGGAGAGATTGAGAGAGGTGGTGATGAGGTAGAGCTGGGTGTTGTCATGGTAGATGTCTAAACTGATGTTATGTTTTTGGATGATGCTGAGATGAGGTACTAGAAGAGAAATAGGAGGGGATCAAGGAAACTACCACAGGTAACTGTGCAGGAGCAGGAAAAGAAGCCATTGTAGGCGATTCACTGACTATGATTAGATAGATAAGAATGTAATCAGCTGGATGATGGTGAGAGGCATTGGGGGAGGGTTTGTGATCAACCATGTCGAAACCATACACAAAATTATACTGAATTCATCTGAAAAATCTGCAAAAATTCTGTTATATCAATGGCAGACTTCACTGAAACGAGAAACTGGGAAGTTGTAGGAGGCATAGTGGTGGGTGGCGAGGGGGTAAGCATTAGGGGAACAGCAGAAAAAAAAATTTTAAAAAAAGGCAGAATAAAAGAGCTAGATAGAAAGAGATGCAAAAAAGAAGGCTGAAGCATTTGCAATCACCTTCAAACAGAAATGTCAAGTGGATGATCCACCTGTGCCTCCTCCTGAGATCCTGTTATGTTCTTTGTGTTGGGTCGCTTAGCTAAGATAACACGGTTGCACACCTATCTACAGGTGGTTGAGTTGGTAAACAAGATACAGCAGATACAATGTAAGATGAAGCACATGCTGTTTATTAACAGAAGTCACAGAGCACTAACACGTGTGCTTCTCAAACCAACCCCTATTCTAAATTACTGATTAACATTGTAGCCCACACTATACAGCAATCAGGTAATACAGTCACGTAGTTAATCTGTTCACATTCTCTTAAAGGTGTTTTGCACCTCAAGTTACTATATCCCTCTTCTTTTACTCAAAAATACAATTTACAATCTTTACAATATGTCAACTATTTACATAAATAATCTATTTACAAATTCAGTCTCTCTGGAAACCTCTTCAAACATGTCAAATGTCGTAGTTCTACAACTTTGGATGTTTTATCTGAGGCTTCCCTCCCAGGAGTCATCTGTCCACTAGGGTCTCCAGTAGGAACCTGTAAGTTTGTCTTTTCCAATCTCTCAGGCTCAATGGATCCTACAGGCACTTCCAAATCAAGTGGAATTCCTTCCACGGGTGGTGTAGAGTCTAATGGGAATGCTTGGTGCATCCTTTCTTGTAAATCTGTTTCCTTTTTGCTGAGGTGATCCACGGGTTTCCTAATTATCTGACCTTCAACTAATATGTGATAGGAAAGAGATCCTGTCACTGCATTAACTTCACCTGATAGCCATTTGGGCCCATCTCCCAAGTTCTTTGCAAAAACTGTGTCTCCAACAGTGAAGATTCTTTCATGACTGTGGTAACTGTGTTCATTTTTCTGGGCCTCCTGACTTCTCTCTACCCTCCTCTATGAATGCGGCCTTATGAGACTCAGACGTGTCCTGAGACGTCTCTTCATCAATAAATCTGCGGGGGCAATACCAGTGGTTGTGTGTGGCATAGTCCTATAGCTGAGTAGGAAATTTAATAATCTAGTTTCAACAGAGTGTTCATCCAGTTTTTTCATTCCGGACCTGAAGGTCTGGGCTGTCCTCTCGGCCATACCATTGGCTACAGGGTGGTATGACAAGGTCTTAGCATGTGTTACGCCATTGAGACTTGTAAATCTTTGGAATTCCCTGCTGGTGAATGACATTCCATTATCAGACACTAATATCTCTGGTAACCTGTGTATTGCAAGACTCTGATGCAATCTGTCTATGGTGGCGGCAGATGTGGATGATCGCACCTCGTATACATCCATTCACTTCAAGTGAGCACTATGATCAAGGGGAACATTGTGCCTAATAAAGGCCCCAAGTAGTCTACGTGGAGGTGGACCCATGGCCTTCTTGGCCATTCCCAGGGATGCAATGGAGCAGAAGGGGGCACTTTGTCGGCACCGTATACAGCTCTTGACTAAGTTTTCGATTTCTGCATCCCTGGCCACCATAAGTAGCTACAAGCCAACATTTTCATTCTAAAGATGCTGGGGTGAGCACTATGTAATTCGGTCAATAATGGCTTTCCTCCTTTCGGAGGCACAATGACTCTCGCTCCCCACAGCAAGATGCCATCTTGGCAAAAAAGCTCATATCTCCCAATAAAATAGGACTTCATTTCATCAGACTTTGACTCGTTAGACCATCCCTGTAAGACTTGTTCCCTTACTTGTGACAAAATTGGATTGCGATCTGTCCACTCTATTATTTGTTTGGCAAGTACTGGTGACGTATCCAGAAAGTTTAATAACAAGAATTGGGATGTTCACATTGATGTCTTTTAGAGGTAATCAGCTCAGTGCGTCAGCATTTGCAACCTGGCTTCCTGGCCAGTGGATAAAAGTATATTTGTAAGTAGCTAGAATCACTGCCCACCTTTGGATGCGTGCAGAGGCAATTTTGGGTATTACCTTATCTTCCCCAAACAAGCCTAGTAGTGGCTTGTGATCGGATACAATGGTGAAGTGGCGGCCATGGATGTATTGGTGGAACTTCTTAATGCCAGATACAATGGATAAGCCTTCTTTCTCTATTTGTACGTATCTTGGTTCTGCAACACTGAGCGTTCTTGAGACGTAACCAATGGGCCGTTCAGAGCCATCCGTCATATGGTGGGAAAGTACTGCTCCTACTCTGTAAGGGAATGCATCGCAGGTCAAAATTAATTCTCTCTTTGGGTCAAAATGTACCAACAAGGCCAATGAATGTAGCGACTGCTTTACTGTCATAAAAGCTTGTTGTTGTAAAGCTTGCCAAGTTCACCTGTGGTTTTTCTTGAGTAAAGCGCATAATGGAGCCAGTACTGTTGACAAATTCAGTAGAAAATTGCCATAATAGTAAATCATTCCCAAGAAGGACTTGAGTTCTTTGGCGTTTTTCAGTGCTGGTGCCTCATGAATAGCTCTCACCTTGTCTTCTACAGAGTGAATGTCCTGTGAGTCGACTCTATGACCCAGGTAAACCACTTCTTTTGCTTTTCAAACATATTCTCATACAAATGTATATCTTCATCAGAATACTTCTTTAATTTAGCATCTGAATTTTCCAGATTTAGTGAGTGTTCTCCTCCATTCAGGTATTTGAACATATGTTCCCCTAAAACTATCATGGATGCCCATGTAACTACCTCCATTCAGATGGGTTTCTCATTGACTTTCATGGATTGGATCTGTTTTACCCATTTTTAAGTTATGTAGTGAGTAAATATGTGACTCTGCTTCTTCTGTTTCCGCTATTATGCGGATTTCACGATTTCTACCTTTTTGCTTAAAGTTTTGTCTTAATTTGCCTTCACAATATCGCATAATGTGCCCATTATGATGGCAGTGGAAACACTCGATTCTTTTAAATTGTCATTCGCGTGCAGGTTGTCTGGTTCCATTTCTGCCGTTATTATTGTGGGTTTTCTCTGTTAAACTATTGCTTTTTGCTGGTCTGTTAATGGTGGCTGTTTCCCGTCTTTCTGCAGAGCCCAGCGCTTCTGCGCCATTTCTAACCAGTGCTTCCCTCCCAACGCGAAGGATGGCATCATTTTGTGCTCCTTTGATTGCTTCTGAATCCCTGACTGCGCTTTCCATTGCGAGCGTCATCTCCAGCACCTTGCTGAAGTCTAAATTTGTTTCTGACAACAACCTTTTTTGAATGGCGTCTTCATTAATCCCACATACTAATCAGTCTCTTAACATGTTGTTAATTGATGTCCCGAACTCACTGCTCTGTCAGTTGTTTTAAGGCTGCTACATAGCAAGCGACTGTCTCTCCAGTGGTGCGACACATCGAATTAAATTTAAAAAGCTGTGTTGTTACTGAGGGTTTTGGCAGAAAGTAGCTTTTCACAAGATTTACCAACTCATCAAAGCTCTTGGAATCTGAGACATTGGATGCCTTTAGACTACAAATTAGGCCATATATTTTACTGCCACATGTTGACAAGAGAATCGCTCGCCTCTTCTCCTCTCCTGATATGTCGGCCAAAAAGAAGAACACAAGGCATTCAATATAATGTGACCAGTCATCGGTGGTCTGATGAAATGGTTCAATACGGCCAAATTGTGGCATACTGGAGGGAGACAACTTCGACGACTATGATGAAGGCTGTACTTACAATCGCCTTGCAAGGTATGGCTGATTTACTTGTTTAATTTCCACTGTTTTCTTTGGTGTTGTCGACTGGTTGTGTTTTGCTTCGTCGTCAGTTGTTATGTTCCTTCTGTCAGGTCGCTTAGCTCAGCAAACACAGTTGCACACCTATCTACTGGTGAATGAATTGGTAAACAAAATACTGCAGATGCAGAGACCGTGTAAGATGAAGCACATGCTGTTTAAGCATGTCACAGAGCACTAACACATGTGTGCTTCTCAAACCAGTCCCTATTCTAAGCTACTGATTAACATTGTTGCCCGTGTTACACAGTGATTAGGTAATAGAGTCATGTGGTCAATCTTTTCATGTTCTCTTAAAGCAGTATTGTACCTCAGATTACCATAGGTCCCTAGATGGTTGTAGTCTTCAGCCAACTCAATTCACTCCATGTAATATCAAGGAACGGCTGAAGGCACTGGATACTGAAAAGGCTGTGGGCCCTGACAACATTGCAGCAGTAGTACTGAAGACTTATGTTCCAGAACTAGCTGCATCCCTGGCCAATTTGTTCCAGCACTGCTACAACATTGGCATTTACCTAGCAATGTGTTCAATAACTGAAGTGTGTCCAGTCCATAAAAAGCAGGACAAATCCAATCAATTATCACTCCATGTATCTACTTTCCATCATCAGCAAAATGATGGAAGGTGTCATTGACAGTGCTATCAAGCGGCACTGACACAGCAATAACCTGCTCACTTTGAGTTCCTCCAGGACCACCCATTACAGCCTTAGTCCAAACATGGACAAAAAAACTGAACTCAAGAGATAAGGTGAGCGTGATTACCCTGACATCAAGGCAGCATTTGACCGAGCGTGGCATCAAGGGGCCCTACAGAAACCAGATTCAATGGGAACCGGGGGAGAAAGCTCTCCCTGGTTGGAATCATACCTAGCACAAAGGAAGATGGTTGTGGTTGTTAGAGGTCAATCAGCTCAGTTCCAGGACATCACTGCAGAAGTTCCTCAGGATAGCGTCCTAGGCCCCACCATCTTCAGTTGCTTCATCAATGACCTTCCCTCCATCATAAGGTCAGAAGTGGGGATGTTCACTGATGATTGCACGATGTTCAGCACCATTTGCAACTCCTCAGATACTGAAGCAGTTCATGGTCATATGCAACAAGACCTGGATAACATTCAGGCATGGGCTGATTAAGTGGCAAATAACATTCGCACCTCACAACTTAATAGCATTCCCATCACTGAATCTCCCACTATCAATATCCTGGGGGTTGCCATTGAACAGGGACTGAACTAGATCAGCCACATAAATACTGTGGCAGCAAGAGCAGTGTGGAGGCTACGAATTCTGCAGCGAGTAACTTACCTCCTAACACCCCAAAGCCTGTCCACCATCTATAAGGCACAAGTCAGGAGTTTGATGGAATATTCTCCACTTGCCTGGATGAGTGTAGCACCAACAAAACTCAAGAAGCTTGACACCATCCAGGACAATGTATCCCTCTTTACTGGCACCCCATCCACCACCTTAAACATTCACTCCCTCCACCATGACAAACAGTGGCAGCAATGTGCACCACTTACAAGGTACACTGCAACAACTCACTAAAGCTCCTTCGACAGCACCCTCCAAACCACCTAGAAGGACAAGGGCAGCAGATACATGGGAACACCACCACCTGCAAGTTCCCTCTACACCACAAGTCATCCTGATGTGAAGCTTTTTCGCCATTCCTTCACGGCCTGGGACTCTCTTCCTAACAGTGCTATGGGTGTACCCACACCACATGGACTGCAATAGTTCCAGAAGACGACCCATCGCTAACTCTTCGAGGGCAATTAGAGATGGACAATAAATGCCTGCCTAGCTAGCGATGCCCACATCCTGTGAAAGAATAAAAAATATCAAGCAAGCCAGGGCCTTTATGTTTCTTACATGTATTGGAGTATCCCAGGATACTGCATCATTCTAGAGGATCTAATCACAGTTTGCCACCTCAATTTTAAGTTATGGTTATTTGTTAACCAAAACTTTTAGAAAATTCTAAAATATATCCAAAAATAGGATAGAGTTAGAAAATTGTTACTTCCCTTCTAAAAATTCAAAAATGAGTGTGGGTTCAAGAGGGGGTGGTGGGAGAGGGGTCTGCCATGGGAAGCAAGGCACATTTACCTAGACTCAAATCAATGCTATGCACTGCTAGATGTTACTAAAATAAACTGAAAATCGCAACCTAACTTTAAGTGCAAGTTCAGCAATATGTTAACAGGTTCCAAGGGTTAGAATATGAGAAGAAATTACATAAATTAAGCATGTATCTAAAATATGGAGAGTTAAGGTGAGGTGTTTAGAAACTTGAAAAGAATTTGACTGAGAGAGAAACCTTTACCACTTGTTGGGGAGTCTCAGACAATAAGACAAATGTTATCAGTGAGATTTTAACTCACTCAAAACCCACTCACTTACACTTACTTAAAATCGGGCCTATCATCACTAATGCATCCAATAAGGAATTGAGAAGAAGCTTGTTTACTCAGAGAGTGGTGAACATGTGGAATCTGCTAAAATAGATGAATTTAAGGAATAGCTCGATAAGTGCACAAGGGGGAAAGGAAAAGAAGAATATCTGATTGGGTGCAATGAAGTAAAGTGTGAGGGGGCTGATGTATTGTGCAAACAATGGCATAGACCTTTCTATGCTGCAAACACTATGGCCCAGGCTTCCACTCCCAAGTCAGGTAGTGGGAATTGGGAAATTTCCAGGCTTGCCGCACACGTCCCAGGAGAAACTCACCCGAATGGCAGGAACTTTTCTCCAGGGTGAGAGGTGGAGTAGGTGCAGGATTGAGTCAGGCCAGCTGCCCTGGATGCAGATCAGAGGCGGCTACAGGGGTGGCCTAATGCCGAGACAGGCAGCATGAAATGCCTGCCTTGGTTCTCTGGGACTTTATCCAAGTTGTTTTTTTAAATATTAGGCCCTCTAGCCCTCACTTCTCAAACCCCCCCACCTCCAACCACTTCGCATGCCACAGCTATGCCAACTCATGCCAATCCATGACCCCCAGCCACCCCAATGGCCCACCATACCCTCTATGCCAATTTAGTGGGTCCTTATAGATTGCATGTGAAATTAATGCCAAGTCATACCAACAAATCCATCAGCCTCCAGACCCACTCACCCAAAATCCTATATGGCCAGACCTCGGTAACCATGTAAGATTAAAGAAAATAGATTTCCAAATACCTATTATAGCCTTCACTATATTAACAAGAACACTCTCATTCATGAAAGCAGATTCAAAACATTTAAATTCCCTTAAGTACTTGATCCCTTATAAAAAAAGAGGCTTGTATTCCTAACCCCACATCAAAGACAGCTCATCCTTTAATAACCTCTTTGAGATGGCAATGAAACTGTGAATTTAGGATCCACTAATGAGATTATGATAGATTGCAGAAAGCAGTAAAGCACTAATATGGGCAATGATAGCCTTTGGGGTAATGTCAATAAACATCTACTGTAACTGCTAGACCAGATTTTTTTCAACTCACACTGAGGGAAGAATTTTCCCAGATTTGCACTAAGTGCAGTAGCGGACAGGTTTTCACGCTGTGTCATCCCAAGCCTGCCTCATTATTTATTCACTCCCATGAAACACACTGTCACCCAGCTGTTGCATCACGCCAGCTGCTATCTTTAAAAGGCAGCTGCCAGCAAAGCGCTCATCACCGCCAACTCGCCACTGCTGCCCAGGAGACATGGCCAGCAAAGGTAAAAAGACTGCAGCTCCCCGCTTCAATGACGGGTCCCTCGAGCGACTGTTGGATGTCGTGGAAGCCCGCCAGGATGTGCTCTACCCCTGCTCTGGCTGCAGGATGGGCAGCAAAATCACCAACTCAACTTGGGAGATGGTGAAAGCAGTGGTCAGCACAAACGCCCTGCAGAGGAGGACAGCCACCCAGTGCCACAAAAGGATGAATGATCTGCTCTGTTCCACCAAGGTAAGTCACTTTTTTCATCACTCCCAACTCACACACACACAAGCCCATCACACATCCACAGGGCCCTCACTTAATGCCAGTGCAAGGGACGTCACCATTCACTCTTTCACACACACCGTCATTGTCCTCATCCTGTCCATGGGACCACTCACCAACCACACAGGCCAAGCATACTTATCATCTGGCCCAGATGATGTCCTGATACACTCTCTCCATCTCTATCCATGCAGGCCAAACTGGCACAAAACAGGAGGGAAAGGTTGCAGACAGGTGGATGGATGCCAGAGATCAAAGTTCAGACAGAATTCAAAAACAGAGCCATCCAGCTGGCCAGCAATGACCGGGACTGGTCCTGTGCTGATGGTGAGGTCAGTGCTGCTCGAACAAGTGAGGATCAAGCAGTGCAACATCCATCAGACCACCATGCCGTGAATGATGTGTCCTCTTTCACAGGCCACTGCCAGGCAGTAATTATCTCTCCTTGCTTTTGCAGGCACATCTGCCAAAGAGCTGACAGAGTCTATGATCCAGAGTCTGCAATCAAACCCCAAAGAAACCTCTGAAGAGGAATCTGGAGGCACCCACCCTGAGGTCCCATCACAGCGCTCACCCACACCCTCCACCAGCGCAGAAACACACACCTCAATGGAATCTAGCTTTAGAGTACCCTCAGGATTACAATCTGGTGAGCACGTCGCACTTTCTGACCTACAACAGGTGGAGTCAGGGACTTCCCAGGTCCCTGGCACTCAGAGGACTGCTGGAAGCCAGAATGGTGCTGAGTCCAAGTCAAATGATGATGGAATCTGTCATGTCACAGCTGCTGTAGCTGCAAAGGCAAGCTCAGGAACATCTGGAAGGGATGTCCGCTGCACTCCTCAGGTTGCAAGGCATGATGGAGGAGTCCAACCATCTTCAGACTGACGTGATTGCACCGGCATTGCAACACACCAAGGTCAACACTAGTAGGATGGCAGCCGCCATGGAGACTTTGGTCCAGGACATCACTCCTGTACTATTCCATCACTGATGCCATAGTTGGCCTCCAACTGTGTGTACACTAGAGAGGTGCTGGGCAGCTCAAATTCACTCGAGCAACCCATTCTGCTCACAGAGTCAGCAAGGGGCCCTCAATCACCCATAGGAAGGAGGATCAGCAGATGCACACTCCGTGGCCATCCACCCATGTGACTCTGGGAGTGACCGGCCCATCCAAATCCTCTCTTCCTATGACCTCCACAGCTCCAGCTTCACAAGCTGAGGAGGGTGCAACTGCCAGCAGGACCCCTCCAAAGTCATCACAGACAGGTCATCACAGTCAATAAGCTGCCTCTGCCTCTGTTATGGATATCCAAGGAGCACCAAGACGTAGTGGCAACGTTAGAAAAGTTAGGTAAAAGTAGCTGCACAGCCTGGCCATGGGTATTGTTCACTTGTACAAACTATTCACTATTGTCAGTAAACTCCTAAGAATGTCTCCCTGCCTCTGGCTCCTTGTTCTGATGAGCAGTGTTCTTGTCACTCAGATGTGAAACATTTCTGCACAAGGTGAAAGGTAGGTGTCGCAGTCCAGGGCCTCTTCCCTGTGCTCTGTGTAGCCTTCAGACCACAGTGATGGTCCAGCCTCATGCTCCCTGGAAACTACTAATGCCTGCACCTCAGCGGTGCTTATCATTGGTACCAGAATATAATCGGCAGGTGCCACAGAATTCTCTCATTCACTAATGTGTGCTCTCAGGGCATTTAAGGTGGGGCTGGCCCCCATCAAGCCAGCATCGGCAACCAGAGATGCTGTGCATCAGCTCTTGAAGGGCTGAGCTGCTGAAGGCAGACCCAGCGTCAGATGCATCTACAGTTTCATGGCTGCGTCTCTGAGATGGACCTGATCATGGAGTGCAAGCGAGCTGCCCTTGGCCAGACAGGAGTCAGATATTCTCAGGGGCTATGTGAAGATCTATGGAGTGTCCTCACTGCATGTTGTCATCATCCTCCTGCGATCAAGTGACTATTAGGGCCTCCACTGCATCTCCATGACAAGAGCATTCTCACAGAGGGTATTGGCGTTGCGATAAGCCAGACTGGAGTCAAACATTCACAGTTGCAATGTGAGGATCTATGGGGACACCTCACTGCCTGTCGTCATTATCCTCCACAAATCTGGCAGCTATGAGGGCCTTCTGAGTGTGCCTGCCTCATCTAGCCAGTGTGAGAGCCTCATCCCCATCATCATCACCACCGAGGACTCCTTCACCCTCATTCCCGTCGGCATCGTCCTCATTCGAGGAGACTTCCAGCTCATTCATCTCCTCCTCAGCCAGCTCGTCTCCCCGTTGGAGTGCTAGGTTGTAAGGGGCACAGCAGACGACGAATATGCATGGCACCCTCTGTGGACTGTATTGCAGGGCTCCACCAGATCGGTCCAGGCACTGGAACCATATCTTCAGCATCCCGATGGTCTGCTCCACCGAGGTGCAAGCTGCTGCATGAGCCTCATTATAACATCACTCTTCTGAAGTCTGAGGCTGCAGCAGGGGTGTCATCAGTCACGGCCTCTCCGGGTAGCCCTTGCCCACAAGGAGCCAGCCCTCCAGCCTCTGTGGACCCTGGAAGACTGTAGGGATCTGCAAGTGATTCAGGATGTAGGTATCGTGCACATTCCCTGGAAACCGTGTGCACGCATGCAGGATGCATTTCTGGTGGTTGCATATCAGCTACACGTTCAGTGAGTGGAAGCCCTTGCGGTTGATGAAGTCCACCAACTGTAGCAATGGAGACCTGAGTGCCACATGAGTGCAGTCAATCGCACCCTGCATCTTTGGGAATCCCGAGATTAGGGCGAATCCAATAGTCCTTGCATCTTGGCTGTCCCGGTCCTGGGTGAAATGCACAAAGTTGTGTGTCATGATAAGATGGCATCCATAACCTCATGAATGCATTTGTGGGTGGCGGATTGTGAAATCCCACAGAGGTCACCTGTGGAGCCCTGAAAGAAGCCATAAGACCATAAGACATAGGAGCAGAAATTAGGCCATTCGGCCCATCGAGTCTGCTCCGCCATTCAATCATGGCTGAAACACTGGCATAGAAATTGAGCATTGCGTTCACTTTCACAGCCACTTGTAGATGGTACACACTGTTGCTACTGTGGGCAGAATTTTCCTGTTGGCCGGCCCCACACATTGATGTGTAAAATGACGTGTGGTGACGTCGGGCGAGTGTCCTGAGGTCACCATGCGCCATCGTGATATTTCGGAAGGTGGGGGCACTATGAGTTCAGAGGTGCAAACGCCATTAATTAACAGGCCAGTTAAGGCTGTTGAGGCAGCAATTGACTATGATTTTTCGCAGCCTGTGCGATCATCAGGATGTCGCACGGGCACAACAGGCAGGCGGGTGGGAGGCATTTGTATAAACCTCATCCACGGGCGGGATAAGAGGGGTGAGTGGGGTCGCGAAGGTGATCTTTCAGGTATTTAATTTAAGTTACTTATAACTGCCTGTGAGAGCAGGAATACTTCAAAACTCATCTCAGCTGCTTGGATAGGAGTAAAAGCTTTGATCAGGACTCCACAGTAAAGATCATATTTGGGTCCTGCATCTTTCAGGAAGCCTTCCCTTAGCCTGGGAATGGGAATTGTGCTCTCTACTCGAGACACCTCCTTTGAGGAGGAAGGAAGGGCCAGATGGGGGAGGAGGCCAGGAGTCCATATTCAGCCTCCAGTGGAGCCATCTTTGGGAGGAAAGGCGCAAGTACAAGGGGCGCAGGGGCAACAGGAAGTCCAAGGCAGAAGGGGCCGCAGAAGAAGCCACTATCCTGCTGCCAGGGTTTTTAGGCAATGAAGCAGCTGCTTCATTATGTCTGAGGTGCAGCGCCGAAGGAGGCTCCATCTCTCAAGGGAGACAGTCACCTCTATTTGTCAGATGATTGGGCCTGAGATCTCTGCAAACCGTGTGGGTGAGCATCCCACTCCAGTGGCTCTAACGGTCACAGATGCTCTCAACTTCTATGCCTCCGACTCTTTCCAGGGGTCGGTGGGTGATCCCTGTGGAGTCTCCTAGTCAGCTGTCCATACTTGTGTCAAGCAGGTGACAGATACTCTATTCAGGTATGTATTGAATTTCATCCACTACAGCTGGGTCAAGGCCAGCCAAGCAGAGTGAGCCAGAGGCTTTGTGACAATTGCTGGCTTCCCCTGTGTCCAGGGTGCTATAGACTGCACACATGTGGCCATCAAGGCGCCAGCAGGTGAGCCCAGTGCCTTCGCCAACAGGAAGAGATTCCACTCCATGAACATGCAGATAGTGTGTGATCACAAGGTGCTGATTCTACAAGTCTGTGCAAGGCACCCAGGCAGCTCCCATGATGCTTACATCCTCAGACAGCCCCAGGTGCCGAGGCTCTTCAGTGCTCGAGCCCGGCTGGATGGATGGCTGCTGGGTGACAAGGGCTATCCCCTCAAAAGGTGGCTCATGACACCTCACTGCCGTCCAAGAACAGAGGCTGAGCAGCGGTACAGTAGGAGCCATGCCTCAACAAGTGCTGTGGTGGAGAGAACCATCGGTCTTCTCAAGATGCACTTCCGATGCCTGGACTGCTCAGAAGCCACACTCCAATACCCCATAGATCATGCGTCGCTGACAGTGGTTGCATGCTGCACTCTCCACAATCTGGCGCTGGAAAGGGAGGACACAGTGGACGAGGAAGACGTAGACGCAGTTGCTCCAGATGCACATGATGAGTCCAGCAGTAAGTCCGAGGATGAGCACGCACAGGAGAACGCTGAGGGGGTAGACGCTGATCTGGGCATACTCCAGGGAAGCAGGGGCACCTGGGAAGCTTTAATCCAATGAACCTTCAGCTAGCCCACTGCAGATGAACTTTCAACACATGCCAAGGCTGCAGGCTCCATGCTGGATACCTGAGTGCTAAATCTGCCTGGATAGTAACATTAACGGAGGCCCTTGTCAATAAAGCTCAATCTCAAACAACTCACTCATAACATCATGGGTTCCTGTCCACTTGCAGAAGTAAGGAATCACCCTGAGGCATAGCAACATATCAAAATTTATTGACAGAACAAATGTAACTTCATAAACCAAAAGAAAAGGAGTTGCACATCACTCCAAGTCTTCAATAAACTGCTATGGGCAAACATAAAAACACCAGTGAGAAACCCGTGGTGTGCCTAAGGTGCCTTAAATTTACGCTTACGGGTGCTACGTCAGGTGCTGTCCCCTCGCTGGCACTGGCATCTGAGACAGCCTGCTCACTGTGCTGTCCTGTTGGCCTCGATAACCTTGGTGGACATCCTCTGGCCCATGGGGCCTTTGATGGCCCTGCCTGGGAGGGAGCAGCCAGTTCCACAGCTGGCTTCTCCCCAGGTGCCCCATCAGGTACAGGCTGATAGGTGGTGGAGCAGCTGCCCTCACTTGGAGGGCCCTGAGAGGAGCCCACAGAGATGACAGGCAGGAGCTACCCAAGTGAGGTCACTTCGGACCTCCCTGCTCACCGTAGATGGACGGGCACTGAGCTGGGATACTTGGTACCCAAACCATCTCCGACATGGGCACTGACCAGCTTATGTCAATGCCGCTGTGAGGGCTTGCAGGCCCAAGCACAACCGCAGGAGGCCTTGATTGGTCCCCTGGAGGAGCCCCTCCATGAGAGTCGCCACTCTCTCCATGGAGGAAACATGGCGCTCAGCCATGAGGCTCATTGTATTAATGATGCTCTGCGTGGACTTCTCAAGCAAAGGGCACCATGCCATGCATTGCCTCATGTATCTCTGCCAGATCGTCCTGCATACCCTGCTGCACTTCCAGCGTTTGCTGCATCACGGACGATTCCAGAGGCACATCATCAGTTACCAACTGAGCATGTACCTGGTCCCCAGCTGTCCTCCGATTGCCAGCGCCCTGGACACTCCCTGTCTCTGCCCCCACCTCAAGCAAGTGTGAAGTGCCCTCACCGCCGTGCCCAGGGACACTAGCTGAAGATCTAATTCCCACCGAAGTGCTAGTATCTGCGCTGGTGCCTGTCTGGTAGAGATGGTGTGATGCTGGTGAGTGGATTTCCTCTGGGGCCTCAGGGGTGAGAGGTAGCCCCTCTGCTTCCTCCTCCCGGCACTGCTCCAGTGATGCTGAAAGGAAGAACAAGGACATTTGATTAGTTACAGTGCAGACAATGTCAACTTGTATGCCGCACCCCCGGATCATTATGCGCTCATCCTTCCATAATGAATGGTCAGCCCATGTTGCTAACTTCAATCACTGAGCATTCAGCAGTGCCATGGCTTCAGGGACACACATGGTGACCTGAGTGCTCGCCAAACATACCTCCCCATGGCACCCCAGCCTCGCCGCCACTGGTGGACCTGGGGACGTGGCGCCTCTCCAGATCCATGGCCTGCTGCTCGTAAGATAATAGGATCACCAACTGGGCCTGGCTTCTGCCAGTCCACATCTGTTCTGCGGAATTGTGCGCAGTCTTCTCCTAAAAAGGAGAGAAGAGTATTGATTAGTCCAACCTGCACCAGAATTCCCATCACATCCCTGCGCGGCAGGTCGTTGAATCTTTTGCAGCACTGGACCCATGTATGCCACACCACATTATGGGAGCTGACACTCTCAGCCACCTCCTTCCACGTACGTTTGGTCAGGCGGTGAGGCCTTTGCCTCCAGACCCTCTGAAGAAGGACCGCCCGCCATGCTGCCACCTCTTCCAGGAGGGCAGCTGGGCACTCGTCAGAGAAACAAAGGGCACACTGCCCCGCTGCCCTACCCTCTGACTTGGCATGCCCCAACGGCCTACTCTTCAGACTTGCGTGATGCACTTTGCCCCTCTGATGTGCCCTTCTCCCGGCCATTCTAAGCAACCTTATAAAGGCTGCCAGGCCTTCATTTAAACAGGCCGCGGGTTGCCATTGGACCCAGCGGTCTGTGCACACGCGCTGCTGCTCGCCCACTCCCGCTATCCTTGGGATCGTGAACTACGCTTGGCGGGCCTTAATTGGCCCGCCTGTGTAAAATGGCGGCATGGACCCAATCACGGGTGGCAATCGGGTCTGCGCCCGCCTGCGCCCACTCCCGCACAGCCCACCCGACATGGGGAAGATTCTCCCCTGTATGTTGGTGGTGGAGGGACTGAATTTTTGAGGATGTGGTGCCAATCAAGCGGGCTGCTTTGTCCTGGACGGTGTCCAGCTTATTCACTGTTGTGAGAGCTGCACTAATCCAGGCAAGTGGGGAGTATTCCATCACACTCCTGACTTGTGCCTTGTAGATGGTGGATAGGCTTTGGGGAGTCAGGAGGTGAGTTATTCGTTGCATGATTCCTAGCCTCTAACCTGCTCTTGTAGCCACAGTATTTATGCAGCTAATCCAGTTCAGTTTCTGGTCAATACTGACCCACAGGATGTTGATAGTGGGGGATTCAGTGATAGTAATGCCATTGAACATCAAAGGTGGTGGTTGGATTCTCTCTTGTTGGAGATGGTCATTGCCTGACAATTGTGTGGCGCAAATGTTACTTGCCACTTGTCAACCCAAGCCTGGATATTGTCCAGGCCTTGCTGCATTTGGACATGGACTGCTTCAGTATCTGAGGAGTTGTGAATGATGCTGAACATTGTGGAATCATCAGCGAACATTCCCACTTTTGACCTTATGATGGAAGGAAGGTCAGATGAAGCAGCTGAAGATGGTTGTGACTAGGACATTACCCAACGGCACGCCTGCAGTGATGTCATGGAACTAAGATGACTGACTTCCAACAACTGCAACCATCTTCCTTTGTGCTAGGTATGACTCCAACCAGTGGAGAGCTTTCCCCCGATTCCCATTGACTCCAGTTTTGCTGGGGCTCCTTGATGCCATTCTCGGTAAAATGCTGCCTTAATGTCAAGGGCAGTCACTCTCACCTCACCTTGCCTCGGGAGTTCAGCTCTTTTATCCATGTTTGAACCATGGAGGGTGCCCTCCATGTCCCCTGGCACCAAGTCCTGCAATAAGTGGCAGATGTGATCCACCAGGTCCCGAGACATGCGCAGTCATCAGTGACACCAGTTCTCAGTCATCTGCAGGAATGGCAGGCTGCGTCTATAACCCTGGATGTTGCTAGGCGGTAACCAGCCATGGCTTGCTGCTGCTCCTGGGCAGCGTGTGCGGGAGCTCCTGCTGCCCCTTCTTCATGACTTTACTGCTCCTGCCTTTGTACAGCCAGGGGCCTCAGTCGCTCTCTCCTCAATCTTCTACAGTCTCTGTAGGCCATCAGGCATACAGATAGGCCACTAAGATCCATGATCCTGAAGTGGTCCTCCTGCCGCATGAAAGAGAGAGAGACATGGTTATCATGGCTGTACTTAGCACCTTTCCTGGCCCTGTGTGACCACCTTTTAACACTTCCTGGGGAGTGCTGGTCACCTCTAAGATGGCCAGAGTTGAGAGTGTTGCATGGCTGCCCTGGTCAACCTGCAACATGGGGGACACTGGTCCAAACCAGGATGCTGAGATTGCAAGGGGCTGTGAGCGCCTCCAGCAGTGACTGCTACATGGCCAGCGTTGGCGAGGAGATTGTACAACATGTGCAGTCCAACGGCTCCGCAGTCCAATAAAGTGGTGATAGAGTTGAAGTCTGTGCTGGCGGTTTGGCGGCGGTGGGGGTAAGATATGGGGCACTTGGTGACCCTTTGGTACCACCATGTTGTTTGCATGGGCGGGCAAGCTAGGAGCCCGACCCCAATCATATCACTGTGGCTGCACCTGATCTGTCTCATTTGCAGAGGCATGGTCAGTTTATACAGGTGTCCCTAATGCGTGGCCACTTCCCTCACTTATCCTGACCCCCACCACGATTGCCTGTGTATGGGATGCAGTGCTAGGGCAGCACTTGACCCCCACCCCAGCAGTAGCCTCTGAGGCTGGCCAGCACTTGCACCCGGACACCCCCCGCATGTCAGCCGTCGCCTGAGGCTGGCCAGCACTTGCCCCCGCCCACCCGCGCCCCTGAAACCTGTAAACTGGCAAGCTGTGGAGAATGCTGCTGCTCACTCACCTCAGTTCCCCCAA
The DNA here is from genome assembly GCF_017639515.1 of Carcharodon carcharias. NCBI lineage: Eukaryota > Metazoa > Chordata > Chondrichthyes > Lamniformes > Lamnidae > Carcharodon > Carcharodon carcharias. Next base: position 138,769,685 of record NC_054468.1, on the reverse strand, counting down.
AGCGAAGATCGCCAAGTGCACATCGCCTGCATGCTGTTGTGAAACAAGTCGATGTACTTTCCTGCCGACGTGAATGGATGCTACAACAGGGTTCCAAGAGCCTGGCGGCAAGGCCTTTTAATTGTATGCTGACGTATTACAATCAGCTCACCGCCGACCAATGGCGGGAAGCGCGGCCTGCCATTGGCGGGCTGATAAGACAATCGTAAGCTACCTTCACGCCATCGTGAAGCAGGTTGCGCCATAGTTTCCGCGCATGGCACCTATCAGGCCCGCCACCAGCTAGCTTGGAAAATTCCGTCCTGAGACAGCAGCCTATTTCTCACAAAAAAATTATAAGGCTGAGGATTTTAATAATTTCACAGCTTGAGGTTTTTCAAACCTCACACTAACATATAAAATATGTAATGACCTTAAAATTAGAACCAGGCCATCTGAGAGAGAAGTTTGGAAACACTTCTTCACGCAAAGGGAGGTAGAAGTATGGAACTTTTTCCCACAAAAAGAAATAGATGTAGGCTCAATTAATAATTTTAAAACTGAGATAGATTTTTACTAACTCAGGGTGCTAACAAATATGGGTCCAAGATATTTGGTTGGATTATGGATAACAATCAGCCATTATCGCATTGAATCGTGTAACAGGCTCAAGATGTTGAATGGCCTATCCTCTTCCTATGTGACCAAAAGCTTGTTCAAAGAAATGAATTTTAAGGAGGGTCTTTAGTAACAGAATTCAAGGTAGCTAAAGGAACAGTTACCAATGGTGACGTCAAGGGGAAGGGTCCAGGGGTGCTAATTCTAGTTGGACATATTCCTGGAGGTTTCAGCACATGAACTCCTGCCTCCAACCATGTCACACCAACCCCCTGCACCCCCACCCCACACACACCATCCATTGGTTACATGGCATGTCCAACCTCATTACCTGATACCTTTCTATACCAATCGGAAAGTGAATAGACTAACAAGCTGATTCATCACTGTCAGTTAACAGATTTTTCAAGCCATATCCATTATTTTTATTACTAATGAAAAGAAGTGTTCAGATAATTCTTTTTTAGGTTTTTTTTTTGGGTGTCATAGTTTTCTTCTGGGCTGCTTACAGCAGTGTCCTGGAAATTAGACTTTAATTTTGGAGACACCAGGGCAACCCTGGAAGCTTAGCAACCTAAAGGGTCATCATGATGTAATTATATGTTGCAGCAAGTCCAAGGGACTGAATCTCCTATCCCTGTTCTTAATGTTATTGTGTTACTAGTATTACTAAGCACAAGGTTCAAATTAGGGACTCCCTTACTTGCCCGCACCCCACCCCCTTATCCCCACCCCCCAACCTCCCACCACAAACTCCAGTGATGTTTGTTTTGGAGGGCAACACTGATCGATCCCAAGGAATTTCATAATCTATTTCTCCACCTGTAAACTTGCATGCATTAGACTTTACCTAATTAGTTTCTGAGTTCAAGCTATGCACTAACAAAGAAAACTATTTGACTTTCGCTTTCAGTGTTGGTTAGCTTTGAGTATTGCCCACATCAATGGCACAGGATAAAAGGATTATTTAAAGACTATGTTGCTATCTCAGCACAATTTTTATTTTGCATTCACCCTTTCTATATAAAGTAGAAAAAAAGACAAGTTTTTGTGTTTCATGCAAAATGGGAGTTTTGCTTCTGTTGCACTTAATATGCCAAATGTTGAGTTATAATTATTTAATTTTATGTATCTTAGTTGAGATAAGTAGAAATATTCCTTCAAAAATCACAAATGTGCAATATTCTGAATAAAATTAATATACTGTTTCCCCCCAAAATTCTTAAAGTTATGAACACTTGTTTATGAAGGCGATTGCAGTTAGCTGCTTTTGACATTTTTCCAATTCCAAATGCAAACATTAATATAACCACAGTTAAGCCCTTGAGTAAAATTTCAACTTCTGACATATATGTAGTGCAACATAAAATCTGTACGATAATCGTATTAAATTTGGTGTGTGGCACATCTATTCCCTTGCGTTCCATTTTGCAAGCTGCAATACAGGAATAACTGAAAGCACTCATGAGGCAAATATCCATTCCTGTCAAACTGGACATTTAAAAATTTGCTGACCATAACTTAATTTGTTGGCATCTATCTATACATATTCATACCACCTCTCTCTCCAATACACAGATAAAGACAGTGTCTGCACTCAACTTCACACAGGTTGAAACCATAGTTTAAAAAGAAAATTGTCCAGTGGTGGTCACTTTTGAGTTGACTTTTCTTCACAAATGCAGGCAGCTGAAAAGGAGTTTAGGAATAAAATAAAATTAAACACATCACTATACGGATACATCAGGGCCATGATGCTTTTTTCTATTTCAAGTTAGAAAATAAGTGGCACTTTGATCCCCAGTCTGTGCTGAGTTGGTTAATCTGTCAGGATGATAGTCATGTGCTGTAATTGACTTTAGGAGGGCCAATGAAAGGGGAAAAATAATCAACCACAGTTGTTTAATTTGTGGATGTCAGGAGTCAGCACAGTCAGGTTCAACTGCAACACCTCCCTTTTCACCCTGTTCTCAGAGGTAGGCCAAGATATTTGAGGAAACGGGACACTGCACAAACCTCTTGCAACTGACTCAGACAGCACATAATATTCGTGCTGCCTGATTATTATCATTACGCAGGTGTGCAGCCAGTGTTGGTTAATGAATAAAAGCCAAAAGCGGGCATGGTATTGGGCATCTATGACATCAGTTAAAGGCAGCCATCACCTCAAAACATGCATTTGGCAGCACAATGCCAGGGAAGTAGTGTTGCACGAAGATAAAGCTTACGCAAAGAGTAAAGTGCACTAAGACTGTCAGATGCTGCCTTGCAGACTCTGTTGAGACAGTGGACAGAAGCAGTGACATCCTCTTTCCCTCAGGAGGCAGGAAGACTTCCAGGCATTTACTCTGCCATCAGTAGAAAGCATTTGCAAACTGTGAATGCCATAATCATTACATCAGAACACAGATTTAAGGTTTTAGGCAAAAAATGTGGGGATGATATGATGTTGCATGTGGTAATGACCTGGAACTCACTGCCTATGAGGCTGGTGAAAGCAGAGATGATCAATGATTTCAAAAGAAAATTGGATAGACACTCGAGGGAAATAAAAACAAACATTGCTGGAAAAACTCAACAGGTCTGACAGCATCTGTGGAGAGGAAGACAAAGTTAACATTTCGAGTCCATATGACTTCTTCTGTTCTGATGAAGAGTCATACAGACTCGAAACGTTAACTCTGTCTTCTTCTCAACAGATGCTATCAGACCTGCTGAGTTTTTCCAACAATTTTTGTTTTTGTTTCAGGTGTCCAGCATCCGCAGTATTTTACTTTTAACTTGAGGAAAATAAACTTGCTGGGCTACGGGAATGGAGCAGGAGAGTGGGAGTGAATGAATTGCTCTACAGAAAGCCAGCATAGACTCGATAGGCTGAGTTGGCTAATCTGTCAGGATGATAGTCATGTGCTGTAATTGACTCTAGGAGGGCCAATGAAAGGGGAAAATAATCAACCACAGTTGTTGAATTTGTGGACGTCAGGAGTCAGCACAGTCAGGTTCAACTGCATGGTCTCCTTCTGTGCTGTAATGACTCTATGAATCTCTATTCTGTGAACGTGGTTGCAATGCAGAAGCAAATTCAATAATCTAACCAGAATGGTTAAGGTAAGAATATCGCTCTCTTAATCTCTGCTCATGGTTGCATCACTTGTATCACAACAGTGATTGTTATGATCATTGATCATAACAATCAATGCACTCACATGAGTTCACCTACACTTCCCTTCATATTCCTACAGCTACTGCATCACACTTCTCTACACCTCCTTTGCCTCATAGTCATACACTCACTTACCCAGAACTTAAATCTCATACACTGGCTATCAACTATTCTTTTAAATTTGCCTGAGAATTACTTGCCTTTACAGATGCATGCCTTTAACTTTTTGGACAGAGTCTTATGCTCCTGCAAGAGACAAGAAAGGAAGTGGAAGGGCCTGAAAATTAGGTAGGTTGGCATCAGGATTGATACCCAATGCCTTCCTGCTGCCACTGGAGGTATGTTCTGGGCAGGAAGGCCCATGGATGACCTTCCTGCCCCACCTCAACTGGAGACCCTTAAGTGGCTAATTAATTTCTACTTAAGGGCCTCTTCCTGCCTCCGCTGCAATTTTCTCAGCAAGTAGGCCTGCCGATATGCAGCCTGTGCAACTGGTTAAACTGAATTGGTTGCATGTCAGCATGTGGGTAGAGGAGGCGGTGCCTCGATCTGCATTAATCTGAGCATGATCGAGGACATAGACATGGGGTAGGGGAGGTGGCTGCTGACAGCCAAGCCCCTACTATTGCTGCTGATCCCCATGGCCCCCCTATCCCCATGGGTCCAACCTGCAAGATCCCCACAACAGCACTTAACTTTTTCCTGGGTTGCTCTGTGATCCTGCGGGAAAATTCCTGACCCAACAGATGCCTCTTCTTTAAAAGGGCCCCTGCCTTCAATAGTTTCATTCCAGGGAGGTGGGAGTAGGATTGCATCGGGCCCACCGCCTCCGGAGACAACTTGGAGGTGTCCGTGGAGAAGTGCGAGTGCTGAGATTGGGTGGTTCGAAGGCCAGCCTTGGTTCTCTGGGTCTTTGGTCCAGTTGTTTTAAAGACTGTTAGACCCTCTAGCCCTCACTCCACACACCTCCTCACCCGCACACTCACATTCCCCCTATACAGCCATGCTCCCTCATACCTCCATTCCCCTCCATGTCCTCTCATATGCCCCATGTCCCCATACCCCCATGCCTCTGCATATCCCTCATATCACCATGTCTCCTCTATGTCCCCCATATCCTCCATGTTCTGTCATATTCCCCATGGTCCTTCCATGCCCCCATGTAGCCTCCATAGCCAGTCATTCATAATCCTTTATGGGCAGATCTCAGGATGTATTTGAAATGGACATTAAAAATTAATAAACTTCTAACCATCAATCTAACTTGAGCACACCATACTAGAAAAAATCTTCAAAAAATCCATTCCAAAAATATTAAATCCCTACATGTAAAACAAACAAACATGTATTTCACTAACCATGTCAGTGACAGATAATTCTTTAATAACCTCTTAAAAATGTCAATCAAAATGTCTACACAGCTCCAACCCACCCCCACTCCACTCCCTTTCAAGTCTTTACTTCTCCTACATAAAATCATGGTTCCAATACTGCAGGTTAAGGCTATTGGCAAAATGAAACTTCGGTTTGTTTATACTCAGCAGTCAAATCAGATGGCCCTGCTGAGTTCGGGTTACCCACTTGTGCAATTTGAGCCCCACCCCCTTCCCCCGCTGGCATAAATGTGATCTGCCGGAAATGGAGGCGGGACTTCCACAGCCAGGTTTTAAAGGTCCCCTGAGTTGCCCTAACCCAGCTAAAGTCCAGGCCCTTATTTCAGTATTAGATCCTTATTTATTGTAATCCTATCTAACTGTACTACCTCCTCTTGTATCCTTTCATACCAACTACAGTCTCTTGTAAAAACTGAGTTAAAACAGTAATTTAGTATCTCCATCATCCTCCAAAAGCCATCAAATTTAATCCTACTCTCCATATACCTTTTGATATAATCGTAATTTTCAAGCTTATACATACACTTCTCTTTTTTAACCCGTTTTTCATGCAGAGGGTGGTGGGCATCTGGAATTCACTGCCTAAGTTGGTGGTTGAGCCTTAAACGCTCAACGCATTTAAAAGGTTCTTGGATCTATATCTGAAGCGCCTTAACCTGCCAGGCTACGGATCAGGTGCTGGAAAGTGGGATTAAAACAAGCAGCTAGTTTCTTTTTCAGCTTTTTCTGGCCAGCACAGACATGATGGGCTGAATGGCCTCTTTCTGGGCCATAACTTTTCTATGGTTTCTGTGAGCAGAATTTTGCCCTTGGTGGGGGTACTCGGTGGGGGCGGGCTGGGGCAGTTGTGAAGCTGACCGTCGCTAGACTGCAATTTCACACAGGCGAGCCAATTAAGGCCAGCCCAGCGTGAAATGCGAGCGGCAGTGCTGAGCGCTGCCTGTGCGGTGGGGGGGGGAGGAGGAGGGCAAGCGGGCCGAGTGCGAACTTCGCGCATGCGCACAAATGAGTGCTTCATAATCTCCCTGAGGCAAAATGAAGAGGTATGAAAAAAAAAATTTTAAATAAAAATGTTATGAAACATGTCCCCTCATGTGACATGAGCAGGAACATGTCATTAATGAAAAATTAAAGTTTTTACTTTATTTTTATTTACTTTTGGAAACCTCATTCAGCCCATGGATGAGGTTTCCAAAAAAATGCAAAGGTCATTTGGCCTTTTCGCTTGCCTGCCAACCGTTAAATTGGACGAGCAGCGAAAAATGTAATTTAACTGATTACTTAATGGCCTTAACAGGCCTTTTAATTGGTGGCGGGTATGCTGCCGGCTCCAGTTCACTGTCAACCGAGCTATCACGCAATTGCGCATTGATGCCGGCACGCTCGGCCAATGTCAACGTGCATCATTTCACGCTCAAGCGGATTGGGCACGTGCCCGCCCACCGAGCGAAAGTTTCTGCTGCATGCTTTCTTTAATTTTTTAAGGGTTATTTTAAATGGGTGACCTTACATTACTGAAACAATGACCAGTAGAAACAATCTGCCACGGTTTACTTTAACATAGTTCTTCAAAATTTTGAAGGTGTCTATCACAGCACATCTAACCCCTTTCAGCACCAATGGTTCAGAACTGCAGCTTCTCATTCCTAAACAAATCCATGCTATACCCTTTCCATTTATCGTAATGGGTGCCCAAAACTATGAATAATATTCCAACTGCAAGTTCAACACTACCTACTTGACTTTGTATTGTATAACTCCAAGTACAAACCAATTATTCAAGTTATCTATTTGTGGCCATATCCACTTCCACTATCATTTTGATCATATGTCCATCCGTCAGCAGACTAAGAAACCTTTGTTCCTCTCATCCATTTTGCCCTTGTATCAATCATTGAATAGAATATCCCACCTTTGCATCAATCTTGCTTTCTGACCTAAGCCAATGTGCACAGGAACTGACCTATAAACAAGTGAGACCAGATCACACTCTAATAACATGCTAAACTTGTGATATGATGCGATGACACTGGTCTTTCATAATTTGCCCCTTATATAGCCTTTTCTATTTATTTACGACTCATGTAATTGCAATTCCCATTTTAACATAACTGCACAAAGGGCAGAATTTTGTCCTTGGCATGCAGGACTGGCGGGGGTGGTCGGGAAGCCGACCGCCGCCTGCCATCGGCTCTGTGATTTTATGCTGGCGGGCCAATGAAGGCCTACCCGGCGTGATAGGCAGCTTGTGAATGAGCAAGAATGGGCAGGCAGAGGCATGATGTCCACCAATGGCAACCCGGCGGCCAATTCAAAAGCTGCCTCAGCAGCCCCTGGACGGCTGCCATGGAAGGACGCTGAAGTCTGCACAATGGAATCCATTGCAGGTGGACACAGCAGACAGGAAGACAAGTTGGTGGGGCAGTTAACCCCGCATTTCTTGGATGAGTGCCTCGCAGTCTTCCTGGAGGAGGCGGCAGCGAGGAGAGAAACCCTTGTCCCCAGAGACAGGAGGAGGAGGACCCCCCAATTACCAAAAAGGCCTGGAAGGAGGTGGCATCTAGGGTCAGCAGCATGACGTGGTGAGCACATGGGTGCAGTACCGGAAGTGCTTTAATGATCTCCTGCGATCAGGAAGGGTGAATACCGTGTTGCCATGGGTGACTTTGCAGAACGGTTAAGAGCCTGCCCAACCCCCTGTGGAGCTCAGAGGTGTTAGGCAGTGAGTGGCAAATTTCATGAGGCAGGATCTAGCCAAAGGGGTGAGCCCTGGCTGCTTGGACTGAGTGCCTTGCCGCTCCAGGGTCACGAATCGGCTGTGCCCTGCAAGGTGTTTCTCAGGTGGGGTTGGTCAGGCTGCAATGGCACTGCAGGTAGACAGCGGACTAATCAATGCTCCTCTGTCCTTTCAGGAGAAAACATCACATAAAAATATTGAGAGGTCACAGATTGGCGGGGGACCCCCACACAACCTGATCTTCACGCACTACAAGCAGGAGGCCCTGGAGCTGGAGAGGCGCCATGCACCTCAGTCAAGCAGCCACGGTGAGGTTGGGGTGCCAGTGGAAAGTAAAAGTGCAGTGCACTGAGGTGAGAATGTCAGTTCTTACAACCATTCCAGTGTAGTCTCTATATTGATGTGAGCCACAAACCTGGAATCCCCATTGATAATCGAAAGATGAGAGCACCATGATGCATATCTCTGTTTCATTGTGGTGCCAGGCATGCACAGTGACAGTGTCATGACAAAATAATGACATGTCCTTCTCCCTTTTAGGCTCACCAGCAGGCGGTCATCATGAGGAGCGTGAAGGCCCACTCCTGACCCCTGAGGACCAACATGCTCACCACGCACCTGCATCACACCCTCTCTGTCAAGCACACCCCAGTGCAGATACCAGCACTGGCATAACATCACTGTGTAGTCTATCGGTGCACATTGATGAGAAATGGATTGGGCACCCAGTATCCCAGCTAGATGCCTGTCCATCAAGGTTGAGTAAGGAGGTCCAGAGCGACCTCAGGTTGGTGCACAAGCTGCCTATCATCCCTGTGGGCTCCTCTCAGGGCACTCTGGATGACAGCAGCAGCTCCTCTGAAGGTGGCATCTGATGAGGCGGTGCCAGCACAGGCTCCACCGGCCTGAGGACATACGCCAAGATCATCAAGGCCAAGAAGACAGCAGAGTGAGCAGGCTGTCTCCAATGCCGGTGCCAGCAAGGGGGGAGCACCTAGATGTAGCACCTGCAAATGAAAACTTAAAGCACCTTAAGCACAACACGGTCTTATCACGGGTGATATTTTATTCCCCCATTTTTCTTTACATTTGTCCATGGTGTGATTGAAAACACCGGTTAATGTTAACTTCAGCAATGTTTCACATTCACAAGTAAATGAGATGTTATTTCGTGCAATTGGCCTCTGTTATGCTTCATTTGTTCTGTAGGTGCAGGGTAGGCCATGATGTTATGATGGATGCGTGTCTCCTGAAACTTTATCGCAAAGGCACATAGTGTATTTTGTTGACCAAGGAAATGGTCCTGTCAGGGATCGAGTATGGATCTTGCAACCATGGCATATGGTGGTGATTCTTATTTGGTAGGCTAGCTGGGATCAAAGCATCCCAGGTGCCCTGGCTCCCTGGAGGTTACCAAGGTCAGTGTCCATGCCCTCAGCATTCTCCTCACAGTGCTCGTCCTCGGACTCATTACTGGGCTCATCATCTGTTGTCCATGGAGCTGCGCCAAGATCTTCTTCCTCCACTGCGTTCCCCCCTTGTCAGTGCCAGATTGTGGAGAGCGCATGCAACCACTATCAGTGCCACACACTCTGTGGGGGTATTGGAGTGTGCCCCCTGAACAGTCCAGGTATCAGAAGCGCATCTTAAAAAGAACTGTGGTTCTCTCTACCACCACCCTTACAGAGGCATGACTCCTGTTGTACCGCTGCTCGGCCTCTGTTCTTGGGTGGCGGAGACATGTCATGAGCCACATTTTGTGGGAATAGCCAGTGTCACCCAGCAGCCATCCATCCAGTTGGGCTGAAAAGGCTTGGCACCTGGGTGTGTAAGCATCATGGAAGCTGCCAGGGTAACTTGCATATACTTGCAGAATCTGCATCCTGTGGTCACACTATCTGCACGTTCATGGAGTGGAATCCCTTCCTGTTGACGAAGGCACACGACTCACCCACTGGCACCTTGACAGCCACATGTGTACAGTTGATTGCACCCTGGATGCGGGGGAAGCCAGCAATCACCGTGAAGCCTCTGGCTCGCTCTGCCTGGCTGGCCTCATCTGTACCGTAATGAATGAAAGTCAATGCACGCCTGAACAGAGCTCTTCACTAGCTTTACACAACTGTGGACAGTTGATTAGGAGACTCCACACAAATCCCCTACTGATCCCTGGAAGGAGCCGGAGCCATAAAAGCTGAGGGCCACTGAGTCCTTCAGCGCCAACTAGCATGGGGTATCCACCCACACAGTTGGAACTGATCTCAGGGCCGAATGTCTGACAAATGGAGGTCGTTGTCTCCCTTGAGAGACGAAGCCTCCTTCAACATTGCACCTCAGACATATTGAGGTAGCTGCATTGCCGCCTATAAACCCTGGCAGCAGGAGAGTGGTGTCTTCTGTGGCCCCTTCTGCCTTGGACTTCCAGTTGGCCCTGTGCCCCTTATGCCTGCACCTCTCCTCCCAAAGATCACTCCCCTGGAAGTTGCACAGGGACAGCTGGCCTCATCTCCCTTTTGGCCCTTTCTTCCTCCTCAGAGGAGGTGCCTCCAGCGGAGACCACAATTGCCATTATCAGGGTAAGGGAAGGCAGTCTGATATCTGGAAGGGCCCACGCAGTGTGAATCCTCCAGGGGCCTGGAAAACAACACTGAGTCCTGAACTGAAGCCTCAAAGTTCTCTGAATGCAGCTGTGAAGCTGTCCTATTCACAGAAGCAACCAACCAGCAGCAAGTTAACTCCTCACTAATCGCATTGACCAGGTCACTGACTCCTCTTATTCCACCCATTGATGAGGTTTTGCAAATTGTGGCCTGCTCACCTGCCCGTTTTGCCTGTGCAATGGCCAAAAATCGCATGGGCTACATAAAGTCGGAGACAATCGGTATCTCAAGGGCCTTAACTGGCCAATTAGTTAATGGCGGGTGTGCCTCCTTCTCCATCGCAACCCGTCTAGCAAAATATCCCAAGTGCACGTTGATGTCGGCACGCTTGGCCGACGTCAACGCCCTTTATTTAACACCCGAGCTGGTTGGGCGTGCCTACTCGCCAAGCTAAAAATTCAGCCCATAATATCCTCTTTTCTCTCCCTTTAATTCCAATTGTTAAAAAAATTGTTTTATTGTAGTTTCATTTATTATTCAAGTATGGCATGCAGAAATCCTGCTTTCACAAGACTTGTCACCTTTAAATCTGAGGTTTTCACTGCTCAAGTTGATTTGGTTCATTGGTTAGTGTGCCTATCAACTGGTTTGACCTGGTTTCCACTTGTTTGTTCATGTTGTTGATGAAGGAATGGAAGTTGATTTTCCAGATGGACCAACCATGACTCGTCACTGTGTGAGCGAATGGATCTTTTAAATAGTTTGAAGAAATTGAGGATTCAAAAACAAGTCATACAGAAGTATGGCCTTTTGAACCTCAGACTTCAAGGACTCTAACAAGAAGAGCAGGCTTCTTGAAGGACTAGGAAAGTCATGAGAACAAGGATAGGAAACAGATGAATGAAAGTAAAATGATTGACGTCAATAAAGTGCTACTTAAGTAGTTAAATCACAAAAGAGTGCAGAGGTCCTGTTTGACAGCTGCTTATTGAAACTAAAGCTAATGAACTTGCCAAAGAACTCAAATGGATTCCTATGTCAAAGAAAAGTGAGACAGAACTTTGTTAACGAAAAGCCATGTGGTGAAAAAGCAGACAATGGTAAACTCGCTGCTAGTGCATGAACTAAAGATGGGTTGCCAGGTTAGCAGTACATTTGTGAAGAGACCAAACTTTTCTACCATGTCCTTTCTGTTCAAACATATCCAAAAAAAGGAGAGCAGATGAAAAAATAAGAAAATAATGCCTTGTAATGTTATCCTGTGTTATGACATGGCAGATGATGTGTGCCAGATAGATCAAATCCACGAGGGAAACTTGATCACGTGGTCACAACTGTTTTGCAAATTGTATTTTATTTTGAGATGCATGCCCTGAATTCAGAAGTAATAAGACTACCACAACTCCAGGGGTTTTAGAAAACTAAATTAAACATTCATAAGCAGTAGAAAAGATTTCAAGCACATACATAGGTCTACAAATTATTACAATAACTCCTAAAACTCCTAATTAATATGGCTCCCAATTACATCTCCATTAAGGCAACAGTGAAAAAGAAATAGATTTAAAAAGATCCAGGCAAAACCACACAATACTTGGACAGCCAAATTCAAAATGAGTTTTCTCAGCTTTGGTTCCTGTGGATAGCAACTTGATGTACAGAGGCTGGAGGCTTTTCACACTTGTGTTACATCTTAGAATGCCTTCTCCCTGACACATAACCTCACCTCCTTTATACATGTTTCTCCCTTTTTAATGCAAATTCCATTGTTCCGATATGTCTTTGGAACTTTATCTTTCTCATAATATAAATCTTTTCATAGTGCTCATTTTATCAGTGGTCTTTGGGAAAAATAAACACACTGTTGGCTTAATTTCTTCTCACTCGGTGCAACATCCTGCCATCTCTTTGAAATTCAAACTATCCTAATTTATCTATAAATGCAAATTTTCCTCACACCTCACATTCTAAAACTTCAGCCATGTTTGCGTATTTAGCATTTCAAACCTAGCTTCTTTTTAAAGACTCAAGCCTGCAGACCAGCTGGCTCCAATTCAGTTAAAACCCCCACACACAGAGAAACCATCCAAACCCCACTATTAACCTACTTTTACAATAAATTACAATAATATCATGAGAACTATTATACTTTCATGATATTCTGCAGTAACCAAGTGGGCTTAGACAAGACAAAAATCAAAAAACCAAGTTGTTTAGAAAATTCAGAAGTTTTCCAATTCATTATGAAAGCAGTGCTAATGTTTTGATGAGGCAAGCAATTTTAGAAAATCGAGTGTTTTCAGGATGAGAAAGCAGCACAAGAAGGACTGTTTCTGATGAATAAATTCTACATGATGTTACTCTTGGGGCAGAATTTTCCACTCCCATTGGCGGCAGGTGTTTTTGACGGCATAAGCGGACAATGTGGCGAGAAAGTCAAAAATTGGTTTTAAGCCATCGTGAAACTAGTTTGCGATTGTACGCTCCACCCGTTAACGGCGGGCCATGTTTCCCACCGCCACACGTCGAGAATCTAATCCCAATATTTTAGCATCTCATTATAAGCCGTGCTTGCCGGAATCATTCCCCAACTCTGGATCACCTGGGTATGTCAACATGATTGTACGCTAACGTGTTTCACAACTGTACATAAGTGACATGCACCTGGTGAGCTGCACTTTGCTTGGGGCTTGAGGTTTGTTTACCTATCTTGCGGCAACAATCACCACATCCTTCCCCCTTTAATTCCTTATTTAAACAAATTACTTTATACAGGTGAATAGAAAACAAGATCAAAAATCTTAGAAATAATCACACTGGCACTTTGTCATGAATTCAGATTATAAACTTATATACATTAGGTCCCTGTAATTACAAATCAAGTCAACGAGGAGGTGTTCTGTTCCGGGTAGTGCGGTGTAATTCTATAGCCTGAGGCTCTCCTACAGGATCGACACTCACAGGAACTGTGATAATGGGTATCTCTTTAGGCACAGACAGTTCATTATTATTTAATTCAATGGAGACATCAGTTATGTCGATAATAGGTCGATCAGGTACTTCGCTGCTTAAAGGTTTGATAACATTTCTTGGTGGTGACACTGACTGTGGACTTGTCTCCTTGCTCCTCAAGTGATCCTCGTGTTTACGAACGATCCGGCCTTCCACATCTATTTAGCATGAAAGGGTTCTGGTCACACAGACAATAATTCCTAGGATCCAACTTGGACTGCTATTGAAGTATCTTACATATACAACTTCACCTACTATAAATTTCTGAGCTCTACTATGCAAATTGCTGGATGCGTGGCTTATAACCAACTTAGTTTAGGATTGGCCACCTGCCAGCTTTGCATACAAGTCTTCAATTCTTGGAATTGGATATTTGTCCAACTTGGCGGCCCGATTAAATGTTAATTTATAATACGCTTCTTGATACGTAACCTGTTGGCCTTTCAGAGCCGTCGTCCATTTCATGGGGCAATATTGCACCAACGCCATATGGAGAGGTGTTGCAGGTCAATATCAATTCTTTAGATGGGTCAAAGTGCACTAACATGGTTGAGGAGTGCAGCAACTGTTCTACTCTGTTGAAGGCTGCCTCCTATGGAGCCCTCTAGGACCAACGATGGTGTTTCTTCTGCAATATGTGCAAGCGGGCCAGCATAGTCAATAAGATGGGTAAAAGTTGTCCGTAGTAGTTTATCATCCGCAAAAACGATTTGAGTTCAGTGATGCTTGTGGGGGAAGGTGCCTCCTTTATCGTCTTACCCTTTTCTTCCACGGGGTGTAAGATAGGTAACCTCAGTGGCTTGGAAAGTGCATTTCTCCTTTTATAGACAGACTCTAGCTTCCAGAAATCTTTTTAATACCTCCTCTAAGTTTACTAAATGCTCGACCTCTTTCGATCCAGTTATGAGGACATCGTCAAGGTATGCTGCATACAACTTGTGGTAAACCCTCCATCATCCTTTGAAATATTGCATATGCTGAGCACATGCCAAAAGTTAGGCGCGTATACTGGAATAGGCCTTTGTGCGTGTTTATTGTGACATACCCCTGGGATGTGTTATCTAATTTAAATTGCTGGAATGCGTGGCTTATATCCAACTTAGTATAGGATTGACCACCTGCCAGCTTTGCGTACACGTCTTCAATTCTTGGAATTGGATATTTGTCCAACTTGGCGGCCCAATTAAATGTTAATTTATAATTGCTGCAATTGTGGATGGTCTTATCCAGTTTTGGTACGGGTTTCAATAGGTGCTACCCATTCCAAAAATTGAACTGGCTCTATGATGCCTAGCTCCTCCAACCTGTTTGACTCAGCATCCGCTTTTTCTCTTAAGGCATATGGTCTTGCCTTAAAAAAAATCAGGGAGTTGCCTCTGGATCAACATAAATCTTGTCTTGCAAGCCTTTGATTGGTCCTAATTCATTGCAAAGGACACTGTCATGTTTTTTAACAATTCTAACAGTCCTCTTGCCTGCACTTGAAAAAGCTCAGACCAATGTAACTTGATTTCTTTTAACCAATCATGGCCCAGAAGGCTTGGTCCTTCCCCAGTCACTATTACTGGGAACTAGGCTGACTGCTGCCCATAGCTCACAAGTACCATGGCGGTACTTTTACCTTTATGGCTTCTCCCGTGTTAGCCTTCAACTGGGCAGAAGTTGTCTCAGGCTTAATGGTTGAGTATCTTCTCTCAGGTACTGAAATATGCGCTGACCTGTCACTGTAGTGGATGCCTCTGTATCCACCTCCATAACTAGAGGCTTCCTGTTTGCATGGAGTGTGACAGTAATAGGGCTTGCCATGACTGCTTTAAAATTAAAAAGAGAGTGAATGTCAGAATCAGTTATTTCAGGCTCTTTCACATTACGTACTCCTAACATCTTTGCTGGCTGATTACTTGGCAGTCTGGACTTAGCTCTGCACTGCTTTATTAAATGTCCTCTTTTGCAACAGTAATAGCACTTGGCGTCCTTAAATCTACATGTCTCAGGAGTGTGGTTACCCCCACATTGGTAACATTTCAATTTCAGGATCGCTGTCTGATTGCCAATGGTATACTTATTTGATTTCTGGATGATTGGTAATGATTCCCACTTCGCGGCTGCTTCTGTGGTTTTGGCGCCATGTCTGGCTGCAGATTCCTGCCCTAACTGGTAAATGGCGCCATTTTACAAGCTCTGTAGCTCCTTCGAATCTTTTTCAGCACTTTCCATGGTCAACATTATCTCCATTATTCATTTAAAATCTATATCGACTTCTGCCAGCAATTGACACTGAATGGCATCTTTGCGCATGCCACAAACTAACCAATCCCATAGTATATTGTTCAAGGTCACTCCAAAATCACAATGCTCTGACAATTGCTTCAACTTAGCAATATAAGTCACGATCAATTCATCTGGGGCCCTCACACTCGTATTAAATTTGAACCTTTGCATAATGACTGATGGTTTGGGCTGAAAATGGCCCTTCACTAAATCCATGAGCTCACTCAATGATTTGGAGTTGGGCGCTCTTGGAGCTGTGAGACTGCAAGTAAATTTGTAGGTTTGACTCCCACAGATGCTCAAGAGGATTGCTTTGCACATTGCCTCCTCCCCTATTTCATTGGCCTAGAAATAAAATCCAAGGCACTCGATGTATTGAGTCCTGTCCTCCATGGAGTCAAATGGGTCAATCTTTCCAAAGAGAGGCATTCTGGTGAGTATATATTTTTTTCCCTTCTTTAAAACAAGATACTCCCAGTTGTAGGGTTACAGGCAGTGCCAGGATCATTTATCCTCATCGCCAGATGCAGAGATGTACTATCAAGAGGCTTCTTTTGTTGAACAAAAACTTTATTTACAGAGCTGCTGATTAGCTGCAGGCCTCAAGCAAGACTACAATATACACTCTAGGCAAGGAAAACTCCGCCCCTTATAAGCTTCCCTATGCTCAGTGTTGATTGGTTGTTCTGACCATGTGACCCTTACTCAGTAAGGCTGGCCTTAAAGCAACAATCACCACAGGCAATATATTTCCAAGTCAGGATGGTGAGTGGATTTGAGGGGAACTTCTAGGTGATGGTGTTCCTATGTGTTTGCTGCACTCTTCCTTCCAGATGGTAACAGTCGTGGGTTTGACGGGTGCTGTCTAAGGAGCCTTGGAGAGTTCCTGCCGTGCATTTTGTAGATGGTACACACTGCTGCCACTGTGCGTCGATGTTGGAGGGAATGACTGTGGATGGGGTTCCAATCAAGTGGGCTGCTTTGTCCTGGATGGTGTCAAGCTTCTTGAGTGTTATTGGAGCTGCAACCATCCAGGCAAGTGGAGAATATTCCATCATACTCCTGTGCCTTGTAGATGGTGAACAGATTATGGAGTATCAGGGTATGGGTTACTTGCCGCAGGACTCTTGGCCTCTGTGACCTGCTATTGTATCTACAGTATTTATATTCATGGGGAGACAATGGTGTAGCAGTATTGTTGCTGGACTAGTAATTCAGAGACCCAGGGTTCAAAACCTGCCACAACAGATGGTGGAATTTGAACTCAATAATGATCTGGAATTAAAAGTCTAATGATGACCATGAAACCATTGTCGACTGTTGTTCTTTAGAAAAGGAAATCTGCTGGCCTAGCCAGCGACGCCCACGTCCCATGAATGAATAATAAAAAAATATGACTAGTCCAGTTCGGTTTCTGGTCAATGATAACCCTCAGGAAGTTGATAGTGGGGGATTCCATGATGGTAATGCAAATTACCTTTGAATGTCAAGAGGTGATGGTTAGATTTTCTCTTCTTGCAGATGGTCATTGCCAGGCATTTGTGTGGTGTCAATGTTACTTGTCACTTGTCAGCCCAAGCCTGGATATTGTCCAGGTCTTGCTGCATTTAGACATGGACTGCTTCAGCATTTGAGGAGTCATGAATAGTGCTGAACATTGTGCAATTATCAGCAAATATCTCCACTTCTGATCTTATGATGAAAGGAAGGTCATTGCTGAAGCAGCTGAGGATGGGTGGGCCTAGGACACTACCTTGAGGAACTCCTGCAGTGATATCCTGGAACTGGGCATGATTGACCTCCAATAACTACAAACATCTTTCTTTGTGCTAGTATGAGTCCAGCCAGCGGAGAGTTTTCCCCCTGATTTCCATTGATTCCAGTTTTGCTAGGGCTCCTTGATGCCACAGTCGGTCAAATGCTGCCTTGACATCAAGGGCAGTCACTCCCATCTCACCTCTAGAGTTCAGCCCTTTTGTCCATGCTTGAACCAAGGCTGTAATTAGGTCAGGAGCTGAGTGACCCCGACAGCACCCAAACTGGGTGTCAGTGAGCAGGTTATTGCTAAGCAAGTGCCGCCTGAATGCCGTGTTGATGAACCCTTCCATCACTTTACTGCTTCTTGAGAGTAGACCGATGGGGTGGTAATTGGCTGGGTTGGATTTGCTTTTTGTGTACAGGATATAACTGGGCAATTTCCACATTGCCAGATAGATGCCAGTATTGTAGCTGGACTGGCTAGGGGGCATACTGTCAAGTGTCAGGGCTCATAGCCTTTGCAGTATCCAATGTCTTTAGCCATCTCTTGATATCAAGTGGAGTGAATTAAATTGGCTGAAGACTAGCATTTGTGATGCTTGGACCTCAAGAGGGGGCCAAGATAGATCATCCACTGGGCACTAATGGCTGAAGACTGTTGCACTGATGTGCTGGGCTCCCCCATCATTGAGAAAGGGGATATTTGTGGAGTTTTCTCCTCCAGTGAGTTGTTTAATTGTCCACCATCATTCACGACTGGATGTGGCAGGACTGCAGAGCTTAGATCTGATCTATTCATTGTGGAATCACTTAGCCCTGTCTATTGCATGCTACTTACACAAGTAGTCCTGTGATGTAGCTTCACCAGGTTGTTAGGTATGTCTGGTGCTGTGCCCTGAGCATTGAACCAGGGTTGATCCACTGGCTTGGTGGTAATGGTAGAGTGAGGGATATGCCAGGCCATGAGCTTACAGATTGTGGTTGAGTACAACTCTGCTGCAGCTGATGGCCCACGGCACGTCATGATTGCCCAGTCTTGAGCTACTAGATCTGTTCCAAATCTATTTAGCCTACGATGGAGGGTATCATCAATGTGAAGACAGGACTCTGTGGTGGTCAGTCCTACCAATACTGTCATGGACAGATGCATTTGTGGCAGGCAGGTTGGGAGGATGAGGCCAAGTATGTTTTTCCCTCTTGTCTCCCACCCAGGGTATATTCTGCACCCTTGCCATTCTCAGTGCTTCCTCCAAGTGGTGTTCAATATGGAGGAGTACTGATTCATTAGCTGAGAGTGAGGGCAGAGGGGGTCTATGTAGTAATCATCATTTGACCTGATGCCATGAGACTTCATGGGTCGGGAGTCGATATTGAAGATTCCCAGGGCAACACCTGACTCTATACCACTGTTCCTCACCTCTGCTGGGTATGTCTTGCCAGTGGGACAAGACCAGGAGTTTTTTTTGGAGGCAAAATCCCTCCAGGGATATTGTTTTTTGTAAAACGCCCACGGCGCAGTAAAATGGCCCTTAAGAGGCCCTTTAAGTATGTAAATTGGCTGTTCATGTCCATGGGTTGGGCAGCATGTCTAATTCCAGTCCTGCAGTTGGTAAAATGCGATAGCAGTGCATTTTTGAGAAGCCAACCTGACACAGCTCCCTGCAATTTTAAGGCACCTCCCATCTCTTTCCCTGTCTCCCAAGAGCTGGTACAGTTCTGCCCCTGGTGTAAACAAACTCACTCACACAATCCTTTTATCAGTGTCTGAGCACTCAACCAAGCATGCATAACGAGGCTTGGCTGAGAGCCCAGATTTCCATAAAAGGATTAACTTTGTTGACACAGATGCAGGGAAGTGAAAACTTTGCTTGATTGACAGCTTTATGGTGTAATAAGCTATTTTTGTTTGTGACCTCTTTTGTTAATGGATCAATGTTGATTTGGACAAGATAGAGAGCTATCAAGTGCTTATAGCTTCTGTTACTGATACTTTAAAGGGGCGGATGATTGACACTTCTACAGGGTTGTAGAAACAGCAGATTTTTTTCAAGAAAATTATGAACGAGTGAGTGTTTTTAGGCAGTTCCACACATGGCATTGTTACTGTAGAGTTCATTGGTTCTGTACAGAGTGCATACTGGGTGAAAGTGCACAGAAGTACAATGACTTGGCATGGAGGATATGACAGGACATTGGGGGTGGTTGGAGGATATGATTTGGCACTGAGTTGGCATGGGGGCATGGAGGTGGGATGGGTTGGGTGGGCGATGGAGTGTGAGGGCTGGAGGGCCTAAAATGTAAGAAATCAACTGAGACCAAGTCCCATAGACCTGTGGTAAGCATTTTAACCAGCCCGCTTCAGAATTTGGCTGCCCCTTTGGCTGCCTCCAATCTGCTTCCAGGGGCAGCAGACCCAGCTCTATCCCACACATGCCTTTGTGGAGTGAAAATCGGGCCTGATGGGACACTTTCTAATGAGGTGGACTGCTGAGTCGGGAAACTTCCTGACTTGAGCTACTCGCCTCGGTGTGAAAATCCATGCCTTAATCTCTCCTGTCTTCCACCCTATCATATCCCGTCCATTTTGTTCTTTGTCTGCCCTTCCAACTTTCACTTGCATAAAACCTTTTATGTTTCTAACTTTTCCCTGATGCAAGGTCAGAAACCTGAAACATGAACTGTTTCACTCTCCACATGCTGCCTGACCTGCTGAGTATTTCCAGTAGTTTGGAATAGCCTTTTAAAACAGGCGGAGGAATGCAGCATTGTTACAAAGGGATCAATATTAGATCCACTGCTTTTTTCGATATATATCAATGATCTGAAATTGGGTATATAAATTGCAGATATGAGTTTGCAGATGATACAAAACTTGGAAACGTAGTAAACTAACAGAAATCCACAAAACATTTATGGTCAAATAAGTATCTTTATTGCAACACTTGTACCTCTTTTCATACAGGATTTCCAATTATGGATCACCAAAGACTTTAACAGAATCAAAACTCCTTAATCTGGAGAAAGCTACATAAAGCTGTCCAGGTTTAAAAACAGACCTAGGAATATAAATACAAATATTGTGAAGAATCTGACATTCTGACTTGTTTATTGTCATAGAATATAAAAGTCTAGTTGCGAACTGTTTTCTCCTGAGTTGAAAAGACAGGTTTATATCTGATGGGCTTAATAGTATTCAAGAGAGAAACACTATTTCCCCAAAATATGCCTGTTAAATTTTCAAAATCCATCATTCTCATTGCTCCCAATCTTGCTCCATAACAAAGTACTTGTTTAGGATTCAAGTTTCACAGCAACAATACAACTGCTCCTTCCTTGCGTATAAGTATAGTAACTATAGTTTTGATAAACGTAGGTCAGTAGCTTTAAGAATAATCCTGTGTTGTAAGATCACAGGATCTGTGTAACCAATGAGTTAGCAGCGCAGGGAACCTATAGCAGAGAATTCTTCTTTAGCTATAGAGTTTGATGCACGCATGTAGTTGCTGCTGCTGTCTTGTAAATAAAGTTCAATATTTCCATCAAGAAAAGTTGCCTGGAAAACCAACTTCATAACAAACTGGTGACGAGGATAAATCAAATCCGATACTGTCCCTCGCCCAGCAATTGTGTGTACCTAAGATAGTTAAAAATAAAGGAAGATCTACTCATCCAAGATGCCACAGTTCGGCACAATTGATCCCTTTGAACCAGCCACAAATGACTGGTTTCAATATAAGGAACGTCTTGAGTTCTACTTTCAAGCCAACAAAATCATGGGGGAGGAAAGAAGGAAAGCGATTCTCCTGAGTATTTGTGGGAACAAGACCTACAGTTTAATTTGAAGCTTGACAGCCCCCAGTGCCCTTGATTCGAAGGCCTTCAGTGAATTAGTCAACCTTGTTAAGGGACATTTTCAACCCAAGCCCTCAGTCACAATGCAGAGGTTCAGGTTTAATTCACGGAATAAAGCTCTGGGGGAGACCATTGCTACCTATGTGGTGAAATTAAAACAACTAATGAAATACTGTGATTTCGGTGAAGCCCTGAATGACATGCTCAGGGATCGTTTGGTCTGTGGTGTGCAAGAGGATGCTATTCAGCGAAGATTGCTAACTGAAGGGGATCTTGATTTTAAGAAAGCGTTAGGAATAGCACTTGTGATGGAAAGCGCTGTAAGGGATTCACAAGCGATTCAAGGGGCACAAAATGGCACCATTTTCCAAGTTGAGCGGGAATGATCAGTCGACAGTGGTGAAAAAAGCCAGGGCTCCACTATGAAATGGGAAACAGAAAGCTAACTGAAAACTTAAAGATGAAATGGCTTAGCAACAAAGTAAAAAACTCATTTTTATCGACGTGGAAACAATCATACTCCTAACGATTGGCAATTTTAAAAGGTGGAGTGTTATTTCTGTCACAAAAGTGGACACATATTGAAACATTGCGAAGTGAGATTTCAACAGGCTTCCAGGCAACAATTGAAGTCCAATGAAGTATAAAGGTGAAAGAGCCAGAAACAACCAATTCTGACATTTATTCTTTATTCAACATAAAAGTTGGGAAGACAGAGCCAATTACTATCATATTGCAAGTGAATGGTAAACCCTTAAAAATGGAAATAAACACTGGCGCTTGTACCACTGTATTAGGAGAGCACACTTGCAGATATTTAAATAAAGGTGCTCAACAATTAAATTTGGAACAAGCCTCTGCCAAGTTGAAAATGTATACAGGCGAAGAAATCCAGATAAAAGGTATCACCAGAGTAACTGTTCATTATAGACACCAAACAGCACAACTACCAGTAATGGTGGCATAAGGTGAAGGACCAAGCCTTCTAGGTCATGATTGGTTGAAAGAGATTAAATTAAACCGGTCCAAAATCTTCCATTTGCGAGCAGAAGGAGTGACAGAGCTGCTAAAACAAAATGACACCATCTTCAAGGATGAACTGGGAAAAATCCAAGGCCAGCAGGCCAAGATTTATTTGGACCAGAAGCAAATCCTTGCTTCCTGAAAGCAAGACCGGTGCCATACGCTCTGAGAGAGAAGGTTGACGCTGAGTTGAACTGGCCAGAGAGGCTGGGTGTCATAAAAATGGTTCAGTTCTCAGAGTGGGCAGCATCCATATTCCCTGTCCTTAAACCAGATCAGACTGTCCAGATCTGTGAGGACTATAAACCGTCAACAAAGCAGACAAACTGAACTGTACCCTCTTCCGAAGACTGAAGACCTTTATGCCAAACTAGCAGGAGGGACAACTTATACAAACCTTGACATGAGTCACGCATATCAGCAACTGGAATTGGATGATGCCTCCCAAGAATTTGTGACTATAAACACCCACAAAGGGTTATATCAACATACACGCCTGCCTTATGGTGTTTCTTTGGCCTGTGCCATTTCTCAAAGGACGATGGAGAGCTTGTTACAAGGTCTACCTCAAGTTGTGGTCTACCTGGATGACATACCAATAACTAGATTCTTGGAAAAGGAACACTTGGCTAATCTAGAGGAAGTCCTGAAACAATTTTTAGAAGCAGGAGTGCACCTAAAGAAGGAAAAATGCACTTTTCAGACAAATGAAGTCATTTATTTGGGCCACCACTGTTGAAGAGAAGGTTAAAGCAATCAGAGAGGCACCTGCACCTAAGAACGTCTTTCAACTTAAATCATTTTTAGGGATGATAAATTATTATGGCCGATTTCTACCAAATTTATCAATGGTTCTAGCCCATCCACATTCACTGCCAAAGAAAAACCAATGGTTTGGAAGTCACCCCCAAGAAGAAGCCTTCATAAAAGTAAAACAGCTTTTGCACTCTTCAAATTTGTTAGTGCACTATAACCTGACAAAGGAATTGGTGCTTACCTGCGATGTGTCCCCCTGTGGAGTGGGAACGGAACAAACTCACAAGATGGGCGAAGGTACAAAGAGGCCAATAGTCTATGTATCCAGGACACTTACCACAGCTGAAAAAGGGTATTCTCAGATGGAGAAGGAAGATCTGTCAACAGGTTTTGGTGTAAAAAGATGCCATCAATAGGTGCATGGGCGACATTTCACGATAGTATCAGACCACAAACCACTTTTGGATCTGTTTAGCGAGGAAAAGGCTATCCCTCCCATACCTTCTGCACAAATTCAAAGATGGGCTCTGATTTTGGCAACATACGAATACACCTTTCTGCATAGACGAGGGATTAATTTAGCCAATGCCCAAAGTCACCTCCCTTTGCAAGAGAACAAGACCATGTCCAATTCCCCAGCAGCTTGTATTAATGGTGAATTTCCTTGATTCCTCACCAGTCCGTGCCAGGCAGATAAGAAACTGGACGAATCATAATCTAGTCCTGTCTCAAGTGAGAGATCAAATGTTACATGGATGGTTCCAGGAACCAGTCTCTGATGAAGTCATTTTTCAACCGAAGACATAAAATGAGCAGGCAAGATGGTATTTTATTACGGAGTGCACAAGTAGTAGTTCCTTCACAAGGAAGGGAACCACTCTTAGTAGACTTACACGGTGCTCATCCGGAAATATCCAGAATGAAGACAATAGTGCCAAGTTATCTTTGGTGGCCAAGAATGGACATTGATATTGAGAAGGTACTAAAACACCGTGTGCAATGCCAACAGCTATAAACGTTGCCGGTGGCAGCCCCATTACAACCATGGGAATGGCCTGGTAGACCCTGGGTGAGACTGCACATAGATTTCATTGGTCCTTTTCTTGGAACCATGTTTCTACTGATTATAGATGCTCATTCAAATTAGTTAGACGTTTTTGAGGCAAAGTTGCCAACGTCAGTCGCTAGTATAGAAAAACTATGTCAAAGCTTTGCCATCCATGGATTTGCAGAGGTAATTATCTCAGATAATGGTACTACATTTACAAGTGATGAATTTCAACAATTTGGCAGCCTCAATGGTATCAACCACGTGAAGACTGCATCGTACCATTCATCATCTAACGGACTGGCAGAAAGAGCAGTACAAACTTTTAAGGCAGGAATGAAAAAGTTAACAGGTGAATCATTGGAAACTAGACTTGCTCATTTCTTATTTCACTACAGAACGACCCCCTACACTACGACAGGAGCAACACCTGCAGAATTATTGATGAGATGCCTAATGCTTCTGAATTTGGAGGGGAAGGTTGAGAAAAGTCAAGGGAACCAAAAAGCAACTCATAATTTGCATAGTCATGAGTGACAATTTACTGTAGGAGAAGCAGTGTACGTAAGAAATTTTGGTGAAGGACCGAAGTGGTTACCAGGTAAAGTAAGCTCTGTGATCAGACCATTGTCATACTATGTGGAAGATGTAGGTCAGCTCAGATGGACAAGTGAAAGCAAACCCCAGCAGGCAGCATTCAAAATGCTCAGGATATTGAGTTGAGTATGATACGTAAACGATCCACGTGCATGAGAGAGTGCTTGCACGAGGCTCCAAAAGGCCCGGCCACACAAACACACAATTCTCCCTCCAGCGTCACTCATTGGCCAGCTACTCCCTCTGAGGTGATAGAGGATGAGGTTGAGGGGTCCACGGGCAAAGGGGACTCAGAGGGCGAAGACAGCTTCTGAGATTATTGAGTGGATGACCCAGAGGTGTCCAGCTGCCGCTGCTCCTCTCTTCGGGTGCCCAGGGACCCGGCCTGACTCCTTGAGGGGAAGGAGCACCTGGATGAACATCAAGGTGCCCTGTTTCCCTCCTACATTGCCACTGCAGGAACTCCCATGATGGAGTGCACGTCTCCACACATCTCAGTCTTCTGTTGGGCCAGGGTTTCCATGGCATCCACTATCCTCCCCATGGAGACCTCCATACACGCACATGTGGGCAGCACTTCATCAGCGAGCAGGCAGACGCAATCCTCCGACTCGCATGCCACTCTGCTGAGGGCTTCCAACAGCTCTGCGTGGTGTTCCCACGCC
The DNA here is from genome assembly GCF_017639515.1 of Carcharodon carcharias. NCBI lineage: Eukaryota > Metazoa > Chordata > Chondrichthyes > Lamniformes > Lamnidae > Carcharodon > Carcharodon carcharias. The sequence continues at coordinate 138,744,212 of NC_054468.1, read as the reverse complement.
ATCTGCTGATGCTCCAGGAAGAGCTGGAAGGCCAAATCTAGAGGCTCGTCATCTGACTCGCGCCTCACAGCAGTCTCCCAAGTGCCAGGGAGCTCGCACGAACCTGCATCCTGCTACTGCAGACATATTTCCATGTGGTGACCATCAAATTGTGAGCCTGAGCCTGCTCTAGATCTAGGTTCCACCGAAGCGTTTGTCTTTGCGCTGGTGCAGGGCATGGGTAAGCGCTGTAATGGGTCTTCCATGCTGCTTATTTCCAGCTCTTCAATGGAGGAGGTGTCCTCTTGGCTGGAGGTGAGGACATGAATGGAGCTGAGGGAATGGCTAGCTGAGAGTGTTGGTCACTTGGCAGAGTTCCCTGTGAACCAAAGTAGAGATAAGTAGTGCATGGCAGCAGAGTCAAAAGCAGGAGAGAGACCACTCACATTTGCATTGAGAGAGGGATGATGTGGTGCAGGATCCTTACAAGGGTGTTCACCACTGATCTCACCGTCACCGCAGGCACAGTCCACGTCCGCATCAGCCAATGCAATAGCACACTCCATAAAGTGAGTGAGGGGCCTAATGTGGACCACTCCACCCCCAGTCTGGGTCCTCTTCCTGCTGATGTGAGCAGGACTTCTCCTGCATGGAAACAGATGGAGAGAATGTGAATAGGACACATGGCACTGCGTGGAATGTTTGTGTGATGAGCGGTGCCATGGACAGGATGAGGACGCAAGCTTGAGAGGGTATGAGCCTGATGGACATGTGAGGGTGTGTGTGAGAGTTAGTGGTGTTGTCCTTTGAGTGTGAGATCCCTGTGGCTGTGTGATGGGCATGTGAGTGTGTGAGTTGAGATTAATGAGAAGTGGCAGAACAAAAAAGACCATTCATCCTGTAGTGGCACTGGGTGGCCGTCCTCTTTTGCAGGGCATTGGTGCTGACCATCACCGTGTCCCAAGCTGGATTAGTGAAGGTTGCTGCCCATCCTGCGGCCAGAGCAGGGGAGCTTCCACTGCGTCCAAAGGGCACTGGAGGGACACGTCATTGAACCTGGGGGCTGCAGCCTTTTTGCCTTTCAGGGCCATGTCTTCTTTGCAGCAGTTGTGAGCTGGAAGCATTGAGAGGTGTGTGTGCGGCTGGTAGTTGTGACACACGGATCCAGCTCACTGATCCAAAAGGTTGAACACCCTATTCTAGACACATAGTGCTACCTGTGACAGAATCAACAAAAGCAAACTTCAATGACATTTTATAACAGCCAATACTTACTAAAAATGAGAACCTTTTAAGTCACAAATTGGAATTGAGGTAGAAGATCAAGCATAATCATAGTGAATAGTGGAACAGGCTTGAAGGGCTGAATGGCCTACTCATGCTCTTATTTCTTATACACTTAATGGGCAATATGAAGTTGTTAGAAATGAAATTTCTCCTGATGGCTACGTGAGTTGAGCAAGTGAGTTGCTGACTAATATGAACAAGGAAATTCTCATGTTAGTTTGATCCCAGTCTACTCAGAGTCAGCAGGCTACAGCATCTGTGGATTAGAAATGGATGCTGAATCAGTCTAGGTTCCTGCTCCAGTATTCAGTGATCCCTGCAGTAAAAACAAGTGTATGGAGATAGATTGTGATGCCTCCTTCGCCCTATCATTGATACTCTAGTTAATTTAATGTTCAATCATGAATAATAGCCACTGAAGCAGTGAAACAGAAGATGACTGGTGCCTGTGGAACTGTAACTTCCTGAGGAATCAATGTCTTCATGAAATAGGGATGGGAAACAAATTGGCGGGAAAAAAGTTTGCTTTATTTAAGCAAATATAATTAGGCTACAATGTATGCACATATGCTGTCTTGACAAGAGAGGTCACAAAAGGGCATGACCTAAAGTCGAGCCTTAATATCCCATCTATATTTTCTTACAAGCAGAGGAGGTCACTGCAATCTAAACATTTTAGGTCACTGCAACTAAACATTATTCAAGTAATAATGGAGTAAATAATATCAGAATTATCACCGCACAGGAATGTATTGGTAGAATAGTTAAGTTTTATAAAAAGTATAGTAACACAGCAGTCTATTAGTCTCTCTCTTTGCTCCTACCCATCAGGATATACTAGATCTATAATAAAATTATCTTTCTTTACAATTGCTTTCTAAATAAACTTTCTCTCTGTTTACTTACTGATTTCTTTTTATCAGCTCACATTGTCTGTCAGCATTTCTCTCTTTCTCTCTATTTTCCAACCTTTTGTTATCTGCTGACTATTTTCTATTCATGATTTATCCATCCTCGTGAGTAAAATCGTTCCATACTTATATTCTTACTGCAGACTCAGGGCTCTCTCCTTTTTGTTTCATGTTAATTTCCCTGTAATCTATAGGACTGGATTAGCTGACAAATACAGGTGTATATGCTGTTATTTTCCTTTGGTCATCACGAAACTTGTTTCTGCTACACTATTATATATTATTTCCTTCCTTTACTTTTGTATGACACCACCCACCATTCAGTACCCAAGATAAGTTGCTCTCAGACCTCTGCCAATGCAATTGTGATGATGGTTACTCCAAATTGGGTAAGCGCAGCAAGGGTTGGGGGAGTGGTGAGGGCATGGTCCATGATCTCCACTTACTGCTTCCAACTATGTTTCAATTGAAATTATAATGGAAATTTTACCTCTGCTGCAAAAGATAAATATTCTATTTCCATTATATATCTTAGTTTAAGTCCAGAAAAAGCTACAAAAAAAGCCTTTAAAGGCAGCTGCACCTTTTGAGAACTACAATTGTGCACAATTTCTGCCCTGGATGATGAAAAGTTCCCATTGACAGACAGATCTTGTCTTGGAGCCTTTTACATGTAATTAATAAGGAGAACCTCTCAAAATCTTGTACAGTTAAACTAACATGACGTTGGCAAACATCAAACTTGCTGATTGCTAGGATTTGAAATCTAGTTGTATAAAAGTATTGAGACAGTTTGATAGTGCATTAAGCCTCACTGTGAAGCATTGAAAAATGCCACATTTTTCAAGTGTCATTTGTTATCAATAAAGCTATTTTTAAACATGGATCGTGGTAAACTTCTCATTGTTTGAGTATGTCCAAGCTGTAAGTGATTTCATTGTCTTGTATGGGTCCTTTTACAACTGAGGAGTCTGATGGGGGGTTGGTACGGATGTCCACAGAACTGGCAGGTCATGTTGCAATTGTTGATGTTTGTGCGTACTTCTGCAGCTGCATCACCCCTGGCCTTCTTCTAGGCACGATGGATATTTGTAAGCTTGTAAGACTTTTTCTCAGGGTGGCCTTGTATCTTTTGTACTGACCACCTTGATGTTGTTTGCCCTGAGACAGATCCCCAGAGACAATTTGCTTGGGGACTCTGTAATCATCCATGTGGAAGACATGGCCTACTCATCTAAGTTGAATTTTCTAGGTGATTGACTCCATGTTGTTGGGCCCAGCATGATTGAGGACCTTGTTGTTTGTGATTTTATCCTGCCATCAATCTTTCATGATGAACTTCAGGTGTCTTTGGTGGTGAGCTCCAGGGCAGGCCAAAGATTCTGCACCATACAGCAGGGTGGTAAGGACAATAGCCTGGTAGAGTTTGATTTTATTCTTCATCTTACTGCCATGCTGCTTCCAGACACAATCATGGAGTCAGCCAAAAGCAGAACTTGCTTTCTGAATGTGTGCACTGATAGCTTCATCAATAGCAGCATCCCTAGAAAGCACCCTACCAAGACATGATATTTTTTTTTTGTTTTTGAACACATATGCCTATTGTGTCATAGCATGTGCCTAGTGTTGGCCAAAACATAAACCTCGATCTTGGAGACACTGATGTGGAGACCAAAGTTTTTGGCAGCCCAAAAACTCAGAGACTGCTCAACTTCTGAACAAGCCAATCAGGAAAATGCCCAACATGACTCCAGTATGAAAGGTTCAGATCTAGGTCCTTCAAAATGATCAAGGACCTGTAGCACTGTTTTATAAAGATAATGTTTTCATTCTCCAGAAGATGGCTGTTTAGTGTGAGCACAGAGCAATCGGGAAATGTAGTGGAAAGTACTAAAGTCAGGAATTGGGTACAAGTGGCAAGAAGGACTTATACAGGATCCTAAGGTGCATCATCTGATGATCTGGAGACTGGAAGATTTGGGCCAGTATAGTTAGGGGAATAGATACTGTTCTCTGCAGCCACAACTGGGAGTTCTGAAGTTTATGTTGTCTGGCCGGGGCCAGGATTTAAGACATCCTCTTGTGGCTGAAGATGAACTGAGGGGAGGAGGATGCAGGTGATCTATCTACGAGCCACCAGCATAGGTAGAACTTGGAATGGTGTTCTGCTGAGTGAGTTTGAGAAGTTAGGGTCCAAATTAAAAAGCAGAACCTCAACGGTCATAATCTCTGATTGTTGTCTGCTGATTGGCACAGGATAAGGCAGATTAGAGAATTCAATGCGAGACTCAAAGAATGGTCTGGGGAAAAAAAGGGTGTCAATTCATGGGGCATATGCACCAGAACTGGGGAAAAAGGGAGCTGTTTCATTGGAATGGGCTCCACTGGGATCAGCCTCTTGGGGATTCATATAACCAGGGGTGTGGATAGGGGTTTAAAGTTTAGACTAAAAGATAGGGAGACAGGGGTCAGATGAAGGGAGATTTAGCAATCTAAACAGGAAAAGCAAGGCAATAGAGCAGTGGAGCAATCTGGGTGAAGCCACGCAGAGTGGGACAGGAAAGGACAAATAGTTTAAGGATAATAGGATATTAGTGAATAAGGCCCTTGCAAAGAATACTGGCTAAAACAATAAAACTAAAGCCTCTTAACTGAATGCACAAAACATTCATTACAAGAAAGAAGATCTGGTGGCTGAAATAGAGATTGGTTTAATACAATCACCATTACAGTGACAAGGCTGTAAAATGACCAAGGTTGGGAAATAAATGTTGCAGGGTACACAACATTTTGAGAAGACAGGCAGAATGGAAAAGGAAGAGGATTATCTCTGATGATACAGGTCGACATAAGGACAGTAGCAAGAAGGGATCTTGGTTTAAAAGATCAGGAAGTAGAATCAGTGTGGGTGGATGTTAAGAATAACAAGATTCAGAAAAAGGTGGTGGGAGTAATTTATAACCCCCTAACAGTAGTTATACCGTTGTACAAGAAATATTGAGAGATTGGAACAAAGGCAATGTAATAAACATGGTAAACTTTAATCTTCATATAGACGATCCAAATTAAATTGGTAAAGGTAGTCTGGAAAATGAGCTTGTAGGATGCTTTTGCAACAGCTTCCTACTGCAGTAGTAAATAACCAGTGAGAAACATTCCATTCCCATTAGTTAAAAAAAAATCAAAATGTTCTAAGAAAAATGCATCAATTAAAAATCAAAAACTCACAATCATTTGTGGCTTACAGGGGAAGTTAAGGGTAGCATTGCTTTAAAAGAAGAAGCTTATAATGTTGCAAAGAATAGCAGTAAATTTGACATTTGAGAGTGTTTTAGAAATCAGCAAAGGGCATCCAAGAAGTTATAAAAAGGGAGAAAATAGAATAAGAAAGTAAGCCAGCATATAAAAACTAATTGTAAGAACTTTTACAAGTATATAAAAAGGAAGAGATGAGCCAAAGTAAACATTGGTCCCTCAGAGGCAGAGACAGGAGAAATTATTATGGAGACTGAGGAATTGGTGGAAATATTGAACAAATATTTTATGTCTGTTTTCACAGTAAAAGAAACAAATTACATAACAGAAAAAGAGGGAATAAAGAGACTAACAAGGGTGAGGAACTTAAAGTAATTCATATTAGCAGAGAAGAAATTTTAGAGAAATTTAAGGGCCTAAAAGCCAACAATTCCCCATGATGACCTGTAGCAGGCTTGTCCAACTCCTGGCTGATGGGCCAGATCCGGTCTGCCAAGCTTCTGTATCTAGCCTTCGGAACCAGTGTTCAATCTACGGGTAAGTTCAATGAAAGATTATGCAAGGAGCTGCTCCTCCAATCATGGGCCATTTCTTTCCTGCGTTTGCTGCTGATAGGCTCACCAGTGCTCTCTACCTCCTTTGGCCACGGTCTCTCTTCTCTCTCTCTCTTGCCCTCCTGTACAAATGCTGGCCTCCTAAAGGGACAAAGGGGTCAAGATGGTGGAGCAGGCCTGGGAGGCCACAAGGAACATCAGAGTTACAGCAACCACATCCACCTGGTCCCCCCATCCGGGGCAGCTAGAGTCCCAAACAGGGTGGAGTGAGGAAGCTCATCTCTTCACAGCATCGGGCATTCCTCCTCAGCAGTAAGATGTCCAAACCTCCTGGGCCCAGATGGGGAGCGAGTGAGTCTGAGTGAGTGAGTCTGTATGAGTAAGTGAGTCATTATAAGTGAGTGAATGAATCTGTGTGAAAGTGAGTGAGTCTATGTGAGAGGGTGTGAGTGAGACTGTGTGACAGAGTGCGTGAGAGAGTGAGTGGGCTTTGACTGGTAGAGGTGTTGCCATGCAGAATGTACCAGGGAACAGTTAACTGCCAAGCTTTTGTTTAAATTCAGACTAGACAGGTCAACTCTGATTGGTGAAGCCATTGCCATGTGAAATGAATCAGGGAATGGCTGTCCACCAAGCTTTTGTTTAGTTGAAAAAAGGGTCAATGCATGGACATGTTCATTGCGTTTGCAAAGGACAAGGCCCTGTGTGTGAACATACTTAGCTCCTAGCATGCATAAGTGAGCCATACTGCAAGCCTGACTGATAATCTTAAATTAATTGTCAGTGCCACATGTTAGTGAGCATAAGAATAGGAAGATTGAACAGTTCAACACGTGGCTGGAGAAATGGAGTGGAAGGGAGGGCTTTAGATTTCTGAGGCATTGGGACAGGTCCTGGGCCAGGCGGGACCTGTACAAGAAGGACGGGTTACACCTTAACAAGATTGGGACTAATGTCCTTGCACGGAGGTTAGCTAGTGCTATTGGGGAGAGTTTAAACTAGATTGATGGTGGGGTGGGAACCTGAGAGGAAATTCAAATTAGAGAGGAGAAAAACTGGCAGTGGGAAGTAGAAAAGTATCAACTGATAACGAGGATATATCAGAGAGTAGTGTCAAGGTAGTTAGAATATTTGGAGAGTTTGATAGAATTAGAGCAGGCAATGGGCAAGTCATTAAACAAGGTCAGAATAAGGGGGAAAGTGAAGGTGCCTCAATCAGGGCTAAGGTGCATGTATGAAGAGTAGTTAATAAGATTGGTGAATGGCAGGCACAGGTTGACAAATGGAATTATAACATTGTTGCTATAACAGAGACCTGGCTCAAAGAAGGGCACGACCGGGCCTTAAATATTCCTGTGTACAAAGTGTTTAGGAAAGACAGGAAAGGAAGAAAAGGGAGTGGGAGTGGCATTAAAGAACTGGAGACAATCTCTCTGACTAGAGGTAAGGAATGATGAAGGTATAATATGGGGAGGTGATGGTGTAGTGGTATTGTCACTGGACTAGATAATCCAGAGACCCAGCGTAATGCTCTGGGGACCTGGGTTTGAATCCTGCCATGGCAGATGATGGAATTTGAATTCAATAAAAATCTGGAATTAAAAGTCTAATGATGACCATGAAACCATTGTCGATTGTTGTAAAAACCCACCTGGTTCACTAACGCCCATTAGGGAAGGAAAAATCTGTTGTCCTTACCTGGTCTGACCTACATGTGACTCCAGACCCACAGCAACGTGATTGACTCTTAAATGCCCCTGAACAAGGGCAACTAGGGATAGGCAATAAATGCTGGCCCAGCCAGCGAAGCCCACATCCTGTGAATGAATATATTAAAAAAAACATTGATTGGTGTAGTATATAGACCACCAACTAGTGGAAGGGATGTAAAGAAACAAATTTGCAAAGGAATGATGGAGATGTGCAAGACTTATGGAGTAACCATAATGATGGGCTTCAACTATCCAAATATAGACTGGGATGGGAATAGTACAAAGGGACAAGAGTTCCTGGAATGTGTTCAAGACCATTTTCTGAAGCAGTATGTTTCCGGTCCAACAAGAGGACATGCATTTTTGGACCTGATTCTGGGGAATGAATTGGCCCAAATGGATCAAATGTTAATGGGAGAGCCTCTAGGGGACAGTGAGCATCGTACCATAAGGACATGGAAAAGGGCAGGGCACAATCCAGAGCAGGGATAATTAATTGGGGGAAAGCCAACTTTGATGGGATGAGAATGAATCTGAGTCGAGTGAGTTGGAATCAAATGTTGGCAGATTGGATGGATGCTGAACAATGGGCCACCTTCAAAGAAAAGATATTGCTGGCAATGTCAAGATATATTCCCCTGAAGGGGAGAGGTAGGACAAATAAATCCAAAGTGCCCTGGATTTCAAGAGAGAAAGAGGTGAAGATGAAGAGGAGGAAGTGCACGTAGGACAGATGTCAGGTAGAAAATACAATGGAGAATCAGGCTGAATATAGAAGGACCAGAGGGGGGGGTGAAGAAATTATTAAAATAAGCAAGGAGAGAGCATGAGAAGAGGCTGGCAGCTAACACAAAAGGGAATCCCGAGTTCTTCTATAAGCATGTAAATAATAAAAGGGTGGTAAAAGAAAGATTAGGGCCAATTAGGGACAAAAACTGTGACTCGCATGTGGAGGCTGGAGAAATGGCGGAGGTTTTTAATGAGTATTTTACATCTGTCTTTACAAAGGATGAAGATGCTGCCAAGGCCTAGGTGAGAGACGAGGTAACTGGTACACCAAAGAATTTAAAATTGAGAAGGAGGAGGTGTTAGAAAGGCTATCTTTACTTAAAATAGATAAGGTACTAAGACCGGATGAGTTGCATCCAAGGGTGCTGAGGGAAGTGAGAGTGGAAATTACAGAGGCACTAGTGACAATCTTCCAGTCTTCCTTAGACACAGGGGAGGTGCCAGAGGACTGGAGAATTGTGAATGTTACACCCTTGTTCAAAAGATGGTGCAAGGATAAAGCTGGCAACTACAGACCAGTCAGTTTGACCTTAGTGGTAGGGAAATTTCTGGAAATTATAATTTGGGTTAAAATCAAAGTCACTTAGACAAGTCAGGATAATTAAGTAAAGCCAGCATGGATTCATTAAGGGAAAATTATGTTTAACTAACTTGCTGGAGTTTTTTGAGGAGGTAACCGGGAAGGTTGTTATGGGAGATGCTGTTGATGTGATGCATATGGATTTTCAAAAGGCATTTGATACAGTGCCACATAACAAACTTGTGAGCAAAATTCTAGGTCATGGAATAAAAGGGAAAGTAGGCACTTAGATAAGAAATTGGCTGAGTGAGAGGAAACTGAGAGTAGTGATAAATTGTTCCTTTTCAGATTGGAGGAAGGTTTGTAATGAAGTTCCCCAGGGGTCAGTGTTGGGACCCTTACTCTTCCTGATATATTAATGACCTATACGGTGGTGTGCAGGGCGTGATTTCAAAATTTGCAGATGATACAAAGATTTTAAATGTTGTCAATTGTTATGAGGATAGTCTTGAATTTCAAAAGGACATAATCATGTTGGTAGACTGGGCAGACAAGTGGCAAATGAAGTTCAATGCAGAGAAGTGTGAGATTATCCATTTTGGCAGGAAGAATATGATGAGACAGTATAAAATAAAGAGAGAAACTCTAAAGGAGGTGCAAGAACAGAGAGACCTCGGTGTTATGTACATAGGTCATGTACATAGATAGCAGGGCATGTTGAGAGAGCAGTTAACAAAGCATGAAGTATCTAAGGCTTTATTAATAGGGGCATTGAGTACTAGAGTAAGGAGGTCATGTTGAACTTATATAAGACACTAGTTAGGACTCATCTGGAGTATTGCATCCAGTTCTGGGTGTCATACTTGAGGAAGGGTGAGAAAGCATTGGAGAAAGTACAGAGGAGAATCACAAAAATGATTCCAGGGATAAAGAACTGTAGCTATGAGGATAGATTGGAGAGGTTGGGGCTCTTTTCCTTGGAGAAAAGAAGGCTGAGAGGAGACTTGATAGAGGTATTCAAGATCCTGAGAGGTATGGACAGGGTAAGTCATGAGAAACTGTTCCCACTCAAGAGTGCATCAAGAACCAGAGGGCACAGATTCAAAATGCTGAATCTTGGGGTAAATGTGATTTGAGGAAAACTTTTTTCACCCAGAGGGTGGTTGGAATCTGGAACAAACTTCCTGAGAGGGTGGTGGAGGCTCAGTCAAGGTATTCAAAAGGGATTTGAATTGCTACCTGAAAAGAAATAATGTGCAAGATTATGGCGATGAGGCAGGGGAGTGGGACTAGGTGGAATGCTCTTTCAGAGAGCCAGTGCAGACTCGATGAGCTGAACGGCATCCTTCTGCACTGTAAAGATTCTGTGATTCTATAATTCTTAGCGAAATCAGGATTATTTAGCAAGTGTTGTCCAATCACAAAATCACATCTAACATTGGAGACTACGTTCTGAGTTTTGCAATTGGCATGGGCTGGCTGAGTATGGTCAGTACTTAACTTTCATTTTTTCGATTTTATCCGTTTGTGCCGCTATTTTGCCTCAATAAATGACCACATCATAAACATGCCTGCACTGTCATCTTACTTTAGTGGAAATGGCTTGACAATGCAATTAATAAGGCCACCAAACACGTAGGAAATCTCGCTGTGCATGTACTCTCCAAAAGCAAGGAGTTGTTCTTGCGCATGGCTTCAATTTTGGTGTGCCTTCATCCAACATTAAAGAGGAACAGGTATTTGCTGGGTTCGAAGTCCTCTATTCCCTATTATGGCTATCCTGCCACAAACCAGCATCCAATGAAGACACTGAATCTTTGAAAACGATCCTAACTGATCTAACGCACACATATTGCAGGATACCCAATGACTTGGCCAATTTTCACATGCAGTACCAATGTCTGTTAGCATTGTGAGGCCTCTAGACAATCCCAACCATACATATCTGTAAGATTGACAAAGGGACTGGAATAGTCATCCTTAACAAGTGTGACTAAATCAACAAAATGATCACCATTCTAAAAGACAGGTCAAAATTCATGTCCATTGGAGCTGCTGCTAAGCATAATGGCACAGCCCTGCTCAAAAGCAGGTTACAAAAATGCTTGTTGGACTTGTGTAAGAGTAATGAGCTGCCTGGCGATGTGTATGATAGGATTCATCCTCACAGTTCACTGCGTACATGTATGTATGGGCTGCCCACGTCACACAAAAGTGATGTTTCTTTATGCCCTATCCTATCTATGACTGATTCTGTAAAACATGAAGTGGCCAAATGGTTGAGTGAGTTGCTACAAACAGTTCGGAGCTAGTTTTCCACATGCAGGGTGAAGGATTCCTTCACCTTCACAAAGACCATACAGGAATTGCATATCGATAGCAATGCCATGTCAGTGTGCTCATTCAGCGTTGCTAGGCTATTCTCTAATTTACCTCTCAAAGAAGCCATCAACTTTTGCACCGCATCACTATGTCATGACGATCTAGGCATGCCACCATTGTCTGAGCCTGTATTCACTGAACTTATGAACTCAGCAACCTGTGCAGTTGAGTTCAGTTTTAATGACACCATGTATGCCTGAATAGATGGTGTTGCCATGGGATCCCCTCTGGGCCCAGCCCTCGTCAACATCTCTGTCAGTTTCCACAAGAAATGTACCTTCGATGGAGTGACCCCTAACCTACCCCTTGCATGGATGATATGTTTGCTATATTTGAATCTGCAGCTGCATGTCAGAATTTCCTTACAGAACTTAATGGGCTCCTTCCTGCATTGAAATTTACCTTTGAAATAAAACAGTCAAATGAGCTCCCTTTCCTCGTCATGCAGGTTGAGATGTTGACTGATGGGTTCTTTTTATAGGTGTACCCATGATACTGTTAGGGAGATGGTTCCAATATTTTGACCCAGCGACGGTGTAGGAATGGCAACATAATTCCAAGTCAGGATTATTAATGATATGGAGGGGAACTTAAAGGTGATGGTGTTCCCATGCATCTTCTAACCTTGTCCTTCTACGCAGCAGAAGTTGCAGATTTGGAAGGCCATTTGGAATTCCTTGCTCCAGACTTCCTAATCATTGAGTATATTCAAGACTGAGCCAAATAGATTTCTGAATTTCAGGAAATCAAGGGATGTGAGAGCAGGCAGGAAAGTAGAATTGAGGCAGAAGATCAACATGATCATATTGAATGGTGGAATAGGCTTGTGGGGCCAGATGGTCTATTCCTGTTCCTATTTCTTATGTACTATTGTTACTACCACATAAGGTGGGGTGAAATGACTGCTCTATTCTGCCACTCCAGGTCTGACCATAGCAGGGTTTTTTCTCTGAACTTATAAGGATGAAGGAATTAACTCAATGTCTGTGCATAACCATTCAGGTGCTGATTGCAAAGAAACCGATCTAACAGGCTTTTTTTAGTTTAAATAAAAGGGGTTAGTTTTTATTGAGCTACAAACCCACCAGGTAAAGATATAAGATATTTTAAAAGGTAAACCCACGTTCAAACCTTCACAAGACACACACACACACATACACACACACACAAATTTGTAAAATTACAAGTTAAACAGTAGGAAGTTACTTTTGAACCAAATTAAAATTCACTACTAAAAGGTAAACAAAAGGGAGTTCCTTCACTGGCACCCATGGCTGTGGCACAAATTTTCCATGGTGGTCTTGAAATTTCAGTGGAGTTCAAGGCCATTTAAACTGAAATTTCTGGAGACAGTCTCTTTTTTAAATGTAATCCATCTTTTCCAAAAGTTGATCATTTTTGCACCTGATGCTCCTTTCATTTGAAAATTCTCTATCTTTGTGCTGGATTTCTAACTGCAATAGAGATAGCGTCTTGAACTTGAGGGAGGGGGGAGAGAGATCATTACTGCTCCATTGGCAGTGTTCTTCCAGACTTCTGCTTAGCAGCTTGGAGTGCTGTAATATGACATTTGAAAAAGTCTATTCAAGTCACATGACCTCTCTCCCCATAATGATTTCAGAAGGTTAGCTCAAATCTAGACAGACCATGGCTTTGTTGCATGGCTCAGGTGATTAGCTTGTGTAATGTCCCAGCTATTAACTCCTGAATGATCCATCATCCATCTTGATGAGGTAGGAAAAACACCTTTCATATAGCTATTGTCCCGGTAGACTTTCTGGGTGGAATTTTCCTTCCCTATTGGCGTCAGGCGTCATGGTGGGCATGAGCGGACATTATGGCGGGAAGGCCAAAAGTCAGTTTCACACAGCCTTGACATCAGTTTGTGATCATCTGCTTTGCCCGCCAATGGCCAAAAGCCTTTCCCGCCGTCACGAACGTCACTTTAATACATCTGCATATCATTATAAGCCCTGCTTGCGAAATCATCAGCCCACGTCAAATTTACTACCCATGTCAGTGGGAAAACACGCCAGTGCAATCTGTCGAAGGGTCATGAGGACTCGAAACGTCAACTCTTTTCTTCTCCGCCGATGCTGCCAGACCTGCTGAGTTTTTCCAGGTAATTCTGTTTTTGTTTTTGTAGTGCAGAATACAGCTTGACAAGTATAATGTGCAGAAGCTGGAATTATTGTCAGGGCTTTGTTCACATCACAGACATCCGAGAAGCAAAAGATGCTGGAGTCTTACAGCTACCGGGCCCTGGAAGAACATGTCAGGAACATTCACTGGTTCCTCTTTATCCACAGCACATGTGACTCCTTCAAAGAACTCCAATAAATTGGCTAAACATGATTTCCCCTTCACAAAACCATGCTGACTCTGCCTGATTGCCTTGAATTTTTCCAACTGCCTGGCTATAACATCTTTAATAATAGCTTCTAACGTTTCCTTATGATAGATGTTAGGCCAACATCTACACAAATGCAAGGAAAAATGAAAATCCAACAGATTGGGAGAGCTACAAACAGCAACAAGGGGATAAAAGAAAAAAATTAGATACAGTGTGCCAAGAAGAAGCATAAAAAAAATTTCAAGGGATATTTAAAGCTAACAGTAAAAGCTTATATACACACAAACACACATTAAAAGAAAGAAAAGTAATAGTAAACGTGCGTCCAATAAAGATGAATACAGGCAAAACTAAAATGACTAGCAAGGAAATGAATACTTCTCACATGAATACTGTTTGGCTGGGATTTTCCAGTCCCAACAGTAGTGGGTGTAATGACAGGTGGTGGGGGTGAAACAAAGTAGCAGGAGCTGAAAAATCGGTTTTCCCCTGGCGTGAAATGACAGGGGGAATGTGCGCTCCCACCCATCATGGTGGGTCGCCATTCCAGCCAGAGGCTGGCACGAAACCATTTTGCAACCTGTTAATGGGTTCAGTTGCAGCCCCGACCAGAATTGTTATCCCCTCCCCAACATCCAATCATCTGTGCCACCAGCGGGATATCATACTGGTCCAGAACACATCTGGACCAACATGGCATGTACATGTTGGGATTCACCTGGAAGAAGGCCTGGGGCAGCTTGCGGAGAGTGGAAGGTGGAGGCCTCCAATGACCATGGACCCTGGAACACCAAGGGCAGCAGTGGGTGGGTGGAGCATCTACCACATGGATATTCATGCTGCAGGAGCTTCCAGGGCGTGGATCCTTGTGCTGTTGGAGCTTTTCGGACGCGGATCTTTGTGTTGATGGAACTTCTAGGGTGTGGACCTTTATGCTGAAGGAGCTTGTAGGACATGGATCTTTGTACTGCTGGAGCTTCTAGGAAGTGGTTCTTTGTGCTGTTGGAGCTTCTAGGACATGGATCTTTGTGCTGCTGGAGCTTCCAGAAAGTACATCTTCATGCTGCAGCTGAACAGCTACATGAGGTGCTGTTGGTGGTGATGGTCTGTGCTGGGAGGCAGAAATAGACAGGGAGGAGAGAAATGAAGAGGTGTGGCAGGTATGGAGGCCTAGAGAAGGATGGAGGAGGTTGGGGGTGGTAGACGAAAGAGAGAAATGCTTCGAGGATCATGAAATGGGTGAGGTGATTTATGGAATGGAAGGATGGGAAGAGCCGTGGTGGACTTTGGGTGAAGAGGGCTGGGTGCGTGGGTGTGAATGGGCATGGGGGGGTGCATGCAGGTGTGAACAGGCACAGTGGGGGAAGAGGGGAAAAGGGTTCAGGGAAGGGTCTGTCATGTCAACTGATGAGCCCTGGGGGCAAACTGAGGGAATTGGTGATATGAAGGTTTGTTGAAGGCTAAAGAGGGCAGCGGGAGCCAGAAAGGTGAGAGGCTGAGGGTACTGCGATGACAGGTGAACAGATGCTGAGGGTTGTTGGCGGGGACTCAGAAGTAAATCCAGATTCTAGGAGTCAGCAGGTGGAGGGGGACATGTCTATTGTCACAGGGATGGGATCCTTGAGAAGGTAGGGAATGTTGACATTCACCTGCACAGGACAAAAGGTAATGGGAGAGGGTTGTAGGGTGACTGGGAGGAGGTCAAAGGTCACAGCAAGTCACGCCAATGGTGATGGGAGGGAGGGTGTGGGTCACAGGGGGAGGTTGGAAGATATTGGACTCTACCTGAAAAGTCATACTCACCGTGGCCGCTTCCAACAATAAGGGCCACAAAGTGGAGATCTCGAGATGCTGCATGGGAATTGGGTCATTGGGGGAGGGTAGAGTGGCAGATCAGCTCAACTGGACAACTGAAAGGGAAACTCAGCATGAAGTACTATCAATGCTAAAGTATTTTAACAGACGAGCATGTGAAGGGCAAAGGCTCAGCATGCGCAGAAGGCTTCTTGCACATGGCTCGCAAGGGCCCTGGTAAAGATCTTTGCTTTCCTGCACATGTATGATACTGGGGGCATAGACCCAGCCTGGGGTGTCCCCACTGTAGATAGGGGTGGGTGGCACTCAGGCTTAATAACTAAGAATTACAATTTGTTTTTATTCATTCAAGGGGTGTGAGCGTCGCTGGCTAGGCCAGCATTTATTGCCCAGTTGCCCTTGAGAAGGTGGTGCTAATTTCCCTTCTTGAACCGCTGCAGTCCATGCAGGTACACCCATAGTGCTGTTAGGAAGGAAATTCCAGGATTTTGTCTCAGCAACAGTGAAGTAACGGTGATATATTTCCAAGTCAGGATGGTGAGTGGCTTGGAGGGGCACTTCCAGGTGGTGGTGTTCCCATGCATCTGTTGCCCTTGTCCTTCTGGGTGGTAGTGGTCATGGGTTTAGAAGGTGCTGTCTAAGGAGTCTTGGTGAGTTGCTGCAGTGCATCTTGTAAATGGTACACACCCGATGTCACTGTGCGTCGGTGGTGCAGAAAGTGAATATTTGTGGATGGGGTGCCAATCAAATGGGCTGCTTTGTCCTGGATGGTGTCAAGTTTCCTGAGTGCTGTTTGAGTTGCACTCATCCAGGCAAGTGGAAAGTATTCCATCACATTCCTGAGTGTGCCTTGTAGATGGTGGACAGGCTTTGGGGGAGTCAGGAGGTGAGTGACCCACCACAGAATTCCCAGCCTCTGACCTGCTCTTGTAGCCACAGTATTTATATAGCTAGTCCAGTTCAGTTTGTGGTTTCAGATTCAGACCTCATTAAAGTGTATTTACAAAAGTTTAATAACATTAACGATTATACTGCACCTGCACA
Organism: Carcharodon carcharias; assembly: GCF_017639515.1. NCBI lineage: Eukaryota > Metazoa > Chordata > Chondrichthyes > Lamniformes > Lamnidae > Carcharodon > Carcharodon carcharias. The sequence continues at coordinate 138,727,611 of NC_054468.1, read as the reverse complement.
ACCACGTGTGAAATCATAACTTCTTAATCTTTTTTTCCCTACCTTCCTCTAGGTGCTACCCCAACCTCTGCAGCAGGGGTGCAGGCAGCCTGCTGAACTGTTTGCTCTGTTGTCTTGGATGATCTTGGCAGGCATACTCTGGAGACATGAAGCCCAGAGAGCCCGCTCTAGGGATCTCCTGAAAATGAGATGAGGACGTAGATAGGGCTGAGGGATTGGCTGGCTGAGGGCAGCTGTTGCTTGGCAGGGCTCCCTGTGGAGATAATCAGTGATGGTAGCAGAGTCAAAAGCAGGAGAGCAGGCACTCACAGTTGTGTTGAGAGAGGGATGATGTGGTGCAGGATCCTCATGTTGGTGTTCACCACTGACCTCACCGTCGTCACATGCACGGTCCCCATCCTCACCAGTCAGTGCAATGGCACGCTCCTCAAAGTCAGTGAGGGGCCTAATGTGGGCCACATTCCACTCCAGTCTGGGACCTCTCCCGGCTGATGTAAGCCAGCTTCTCCTGTATGAAAACAGGTGGAGAGAGTTTGAGCAGGACACTTGGTACTGCGTGGAATGTTTGTGTGGTGAGCAGAGCCATGGGCGGGATGTGGACATGAGTTCCAGAGGCTATAAGCCTGATGGAGACGTGAGGGTGTGTGTGAGAGTTAGTGGTGTTGTCCCTTGAGGTGTGAGATCCTTGTGGATGTGTGATGGGTTTGTGAGTGTGTGAGTTGAGAGTGATGACGGTTGACAGCATTCATCCTCTTCCTGCACTGGATGGCTGATCTCCTCTGAGCTCTGGTGATGCTGACCACTGCTGCCACCGCCTCCCAGGCCGGATTGGTGGGTCTGGTGGGCCTCCTGCGGCCAGAGCAGGGATAGAGGACATCTCGACAGCCTTCCACTGTGTGCAGCAGGTGCACAGAGAGGCGTCGCTAAATTTAGAAGCTATCATCTTCTTTGCTTTCGGACCTCCAGACCTGATGTCTGGAGCAGTCCTAATCTGTGGGCATGAAGTAGACTGCGCTCTGGTGCGCTTTAAATATGGCACCCGGAGCGAGGAAGCACTGAGATCATGGCATGGCTGGCAATTCCAAGCCTGTCCACCAGTGTTTCCCATAAAAGCATTATTAATGAGGCAGGACATGCTGAAAAGGGAATGATTCAGCGCAAAAACCCACCATTGCGCCCTGCGGGTAAAGCAACTTTTTTTACACCTGCTATCGCACTTAGTGCAAATCTGCAACAATTCCACCCAGTGTAAGAAACCCTCCTCCGGTGGAAACTGACAGAAGTTTGGTTTTTCATGGGAGTGAAACCTTAATTGATATAAAGGTAGGTTTCTTGTCCAATTAGAGCCAATGGGGGCAGAAATGGAAGCAGATCAGATGAAGTGTGAGACTCATCTAGACACCCACATCAGCCATCACCGAGGTTGCCTGAGGGAGAGATCTGCGGTTTGTGCCGAGTCTTTCACTTCACCACAGGAAAACATAATGTCATAGGAGATCTGTTGGCCATTAGGGGAGTCCTCTTCCCGGAGGGTGGCAGGAGGAGGCCACCTCATCATGCAGCAAGGGCACTTCTCTGTTCAGCATCATATCCCTCTGCCTCCAAATCCTCTTCCTCTCTTATACCTCATCCTCATCCTTATCTCCCTCAGTGAGCTGTCCACTTCCAGGGCCTTATGGTCGTCCAGCTCCACACTTCTCTGGAGAGCTATATAAAGGAAAGTGCAGCAGACACCACAACAGCCAAGACCCATGCAGGAGGGTATTGGAGAGCAGCATTCAACCAGGATCCCAAAGCCCTCTGAGCCTGCAATGCCTCATCAGTTGTGGATCTGCTATGTTGTCCAGCCTTGGCATTTGTCAACTGGGTGATGAACCCATGTGCAGCCACTGGTGAGATGTCACAGATGTCTGCACAGACAAGGGAACAGAAATCTGTGACAAAAGCAGAAATACCTGGAAAAACTCAACAGGTCTGGCAGCATCGGCGGAGAAGAGCACAGTTGATGTTTCGAGTCCTCATTACCCTTCAACAGAACAGAAATCTGTGACCATCTGCATAGAGAGTTACAGTCTCCTTCAGCACTGGTTCTCAGTCATCTCCAGGTATCTTCACCTCTTCCCATAGATCCTGTGCTCAGGATCCTTTTCCTTTTCCTTCGTGATTCTCATCTCTCTCTCCTCAGGCTTCCTGATGCCCGGGACTCTGCCCTACCTGTGCAGGCTGCTGCTCCTCATCTTTAATGGCATTGATTTCTGAGGGTGCAGCACTCGTTTCCAACAGCACCCTCCATGATGCTCAGGTGGGGTCCAAACATCCTTGCCCACTGCTCCGTGCTCTTGTGATGCCAGGAGTGTAGGAACTCCCTGAACTGCTAAGTTCTTAATTCTGACACCTCTTCTGACTTGTGATTGGGTTGCTGAAACTTTTATGTAAAAGGGACAAGCCCTTTCACCCATGAATATCGTTTATCCTTGTCTTCAGAAACTTTTCTGGCCTCTCACCCCCAACTTGTTGCACAACTCCTAAACAGCCACATCCAGCAAATTTGAAAACTATAGAGAGACGGGCTTTTTACAAGCCTTGACTTCCTTACTAGGCCTCAACAGGAATGCAGGTGAGTTTGCAGGCCCGCGCTAACCGGCTCTCATGGAGCTGACTGATATCAAAAACTGAGGCACAACAATATCAATGCCAATTATTTTCAGCCACCTGCCTCCATTCCAACCCGATTTGGGCTACAAAAATCTGGCCCAAAAACTCTACTCATGTGGATTTCTCAGTAAATTGGCTAGGAGACATTAAGTGGTAATGAATCACTATATATAGCAGTTGTGTAAATGAACACGCCCAAAACCTTTTATTTTCATGCATTGTTATTATCAGCTTTCTGTATCATTAATGCACTGCCATAAATGTTTTGCAACCACCAATTTACATCAAGCCCTGTCCTGCCACTATCCTACAGAGTTTATGCCTTACCATTGTGCTGCTTTACATCTTTTTCACTTCTTTTCAAGTCTTTCTCATTGTTGACATCACATTAATACCTTCTGTGGCACAGCTTCATGTTTCACTTCTCATCTTTATCAGTGGTATACATCATCTCCCACCACTCATGTTCTCGTAGTTTCCCATCACAGAGTTCATAAGGATTTGCAGTGTTTGTTTCTATAATGGCAATTTGTGTGCATGAGCATAACATCAGGTGCCAAGACCTTGCACCCTACACTACACTTGATTCACACTGCACATGTCTATGGGATCTAGAATCATGTGCACTGATTGTATGCAAGACTCTCAATTCCCCAATATTTTCTATAAATGAAGGGTCTTCCACATAATAAAGTACAGAAACAGGCTGTTCGGTCTGACTAGTCCATTCCAGTATTTATGCTTGTCTAACTTTATCAACATAATCCTCTATTCCTTTTTTCCCTCATTGCCTTAGCCCCTCCTTAAATATATCTATACTATTCACCTCAGTCACTCGATACATTAGTGGGTCCCACATTTTTACCATTCCCTGGCTAAAAACGTTTCTTCTGAATTCTTGATCTTTTGGTGACTGTATGTAACTGGAAATGCCTGAGCAGTGCTCCTCATGTTTGCCACTCATTCCAAATGTAACTGGGGGCCCATTATTATTTTTGAATTTAGGTATCTTTCTAACTGTTTATTTTCCCATAGTAAAGCTGCACAGCAAGCTTGTTGCTTTTCTCATTTTGTTGTTGTGTTGCTTAGGTACTAAGGGATTTGAACCTGGAGTAATCACTTCCTCAAAGCTATACTGTAGCAGGTAGCCAAATTGTTTGCCCATTCTATGCTGCCTGTACAGGAATACCTTTGGCTATTCCTTTATTTGGAGGAAGATCAGACGAGACATGGCAGCTACATTGACAACTTCTTCACTTACCAATCATCCATCTTTATGTTGTTATCCATCTGTCTAGGGTCAGGCAGTGCAATGCACCTGTAAGTGTAGACAATGTAGTCCCTAGGAAGCAATCAAAGTAGTTGGCCCAATCTTGCAACCCCTTCGTGGCAGGGATGTTCCCATTAGTGCCTGAATGCTAACTGCTGCCTCAAACTTTGCTTCCTTTGAATAATAGCAGAGAATGCATGATTTATGTCATGGTTCAAGGCACAGTTGCATTACCCAAGTCAAAAATGCTTTTTTTGCACAAAATATTAAAGTTATCAATTGTTCCTCAAAAACATTCAGCACAAGTACTCTATCAAGGGAACTTTGCAAGACCCAACCAAAAAAAGCAGAAAACATATCTGCATTAGTAACCAATCATACAGAGACAATGGAATAGCCATCTGCAAAAGATTAAGCATTCCTGAAACATCCAATGCCTGTCAACTCCACAGGTGACCCACACCTTGGTAAAACTGACTGATTTGACCATTGCCATAAGCCTCATATTTTGAACAAAGGATGGGGAAAAAATTATTCTTTTGCATTTTTTAGGCAAACTACAGGTGTGAAAAGGCCCGAGAGGGCAGTTTTCCTATTAGTAACCATGCAATTTTCTTGAAAAAAAGAGAATTCCACATTGTTGTTATTTCTTCTGTCAGTTTAGTGAATGAGCACCTTTGTTTACAGACAGGGCTATGAAGATCACAGCGGGCTAAGTTCAGGATAGTGGGGGGTGGCATCCTGTTCTTAGATAATCATTATGGCCTGAATTTTCACTATGATAGGGAGGCTCTCCAACATAGCGAAAATAGTGGACCCTCCCAGAAATTGGAAGGCCCACCGCTGAACACAGCACCTATCATTTTCATGGCGATGGGAATGTGCCCAGGTGGGGGTTTGTGCATGCATGTTTCACGGAAGCCTTTGCTCATTTAAGTCAGTAGCTGCCTCAAGTCAAGTCCAATTTTGGTCTCACAGGTGTCTGAACGTTACATGTGCACCGTAGACCTGGTAGGACCAAGTTTAAACTTATTGCATTTCTTTGGACAGCCAGGATACCCCTTTGGATAGGTGCAGGTACCCCAGTCGAATTTGCTTTAAACTTGTCTCAACTACCCCAGAATTGGCAACAAGTCAATTCAAACTGTCTTGTAGGATTCACAGGCCAGTTTTTTTCCCCTACTGACTCGTGCACCCAGGTGCCTGGAAGAATTTTGTGCTTGAGCAAGGAGCATTTGCGCTTTGTGCAAAGGAAGAAACAAGATAGGCATGGCACCTTCACACATTAATATCATAGAATGTTGTCAATGTGACCAGCTCAAGGGCACAGGGAGGACAGAATGTCAGGAGAAAGAGGCAGCGCCATGGACACCAAGAAGGAAGAGGAGGGGCAAGACAAACAGGAAACGGGATAGTCAGGTACTGCCCTGTGGGAAGGGTGTAAAGACCTCAGACATCATCCTCAATGTGAAGGAGAACCAGTGCCGAAGGTGACTGAGGCTAAGCCATGAGGTGGTGACAGATATATGTCACATGATCCAACAAGAACTCAAGCTACACTCTATTGACCCCAATGCCCTGCCGATAAAGGTAACCATCGCTCTCAGTTTTTATGCCTCAGACTCTTTCCAGGTCTCAGCAGGAGATTGGTCTGATATATCCCAGTCAGTAGCACACAGCTGCATTAAGGCTGGAACCAATGCCCTATTTGCTTGTCTGGGGGAGCTCATTAATTTCTCTGATAATTTGGTATCTCAGATGTAGAGCTATGCCTTTGCCCAATTAGCAGGCTTCCCTCAGATATAGGGTGTTATTGACTGCACCCATTTTTCCATAAAGGCTTTAACTCACAATTCGGAGTCCTTCGTCTACAGAAATTCTGTCCACTCACTCAATGTACAGGGGTTTGTGACCACAACAAGGTCTTCTTTCAAAGGTGTGCAAGGTTCCCTGGTAGCTGCCATAACTCCTTTGTACTAAGGAGTTTACAACTCCTTCAGTTGTTACTGTTAGGCCTCCTAACAGTAAACACACTGTAGGACGAAGTATGCAGGAAGAAATAATGGGAGCTTGTGAGCAAGGTACAGCAATAATCATGGGTGATTTCAATCTATATATAGATTGGGCGAATCAGATTGGCAAAAGTAGCCTGGAAGATGAGTTCATATAGTGCTTTAAGAGCAACTTCTTATAGCAGAATGTGCTGCAGCCAAACAGAGAGCTTGCTATTCTAGATCTGGTAATATGCAATGAGACAGGATTAATTAAAGACCTCATAGTAAAGGTGCCACTAAGTACATTCACTGAGTCTTGGCAGCGAACTAACATACTGCAGAATATGTGTACCAGGTAGTGATGACGAGACGATGCCATTTTCATGGCTGTGTCTTGTGAATCGACTCCATGGTTTCAATGCATCAGTACAGAATACTGTGAATAGGCAGCAACAATGACACATTTTTCCTAGGGAATCCGTATCCATTCCAGGGTCAGCTACAGTTGATCAACATTTATAGAGTTCCCTCTCACCTGACAAATCAATGACATCTCCTCCGAGGTGCAGGAACATGGACAATCAACCTCTCAAATGGACCTTTCCAAAGACCTTTTTATCTGCACCCGAGTCGCCCAACTCAGGCCAGGTCCATGTCTGACGCATCACAATGTCTGGGGTCACCCACCCCGACTCCTAATATAGCTCACTCCCAACCCCCATGCCAGACTGAAAATCTGATGTTTGGTCAGACATTTTTAGAAGTCAGGTTCATGGAGCCTAAAATTCTCCTGACTCTGTGCACCCAATATGCGGGCGAAAATCTAGGTATAAGGCTTACAGAGAATTGGAGGTCAGGCTTCGCAGGTGGTCACTAACCAGGCAAGTATCACCAGCATATACTCCAGGACCTGCAATACAGAAAGAAACTCAAAAATCTCACAAATTAAACTGAGGTAGCGAAACCCCAGTTACAGGGCTGGATTTTCTGGCTGGCATCAGGATCCTAATGTTACGCCAATATAGGGGTCCAAGTTCTTCCATGTTGTCTGTGTGCCCTCTAGTGCAACCTACCTACTAAGGATGGTGGCAGGCTCCCAATGTTACAGGTCTAATCTGAAACTGTAGTGATGTCAAGCTGACAGTCCCACAGAGAGAAGTAGGGGCTGCCAAGCCCAAGGAAGGCAAGCGTGAGGGCATATCTACATGAAGGCACACTCAGCTGCCTGCATTGAAGTTATAAATTTAAAAAATCCAAGCTGGTACAGCCATCAGTTGGAGGGGAAACCCCTCCACAGGCCTATTCATGGACAGGCTGAAGCCTTTCACAAATGCAGTCCCGTCACTGGGGCATGGAGACTCTGGCTCCATTTACTCCTTAGCCTATCGTTAAGTTGATTGAACTGGCGGCCACCACACATGAAATACTAGTTCTGGTGCAAAACAGGCTCTAAGTGGGTCCTTAATTGGATTAAACCCAGTTTCCAGCCTGCCCCTAGGACAGTCCCTTGGAGGTGGGAATGTGTCAGGTAGCTGGCACTGTGCACATCCCCCTTATTGATCTGGATCCACATCCTCATCAAAAACGAATCAGTTCTTCCTTGGGCCATATCCTGTCTGCGTACAGGGTTTTGTTGAAATCCATCCATTAGTTTTTGAGATATATTGTTTACAGACAAACAAACTAACAAACGGGTGAAAACATTACCTCCGGCCACCTTCACTAGCTATATTTGATCTCTCTTGATTTCCACCTGATCACAAATTTTCCCTTCTGGATTTTTTCCCCTTCTCCCCTGCTTTCCCCATCTCTGCAATTGCTTTAAACCTGTAATATCTTTAACCTTTTCCAATTCTGATGAAGGACCATTGACAGATGTCACCAGAATTGCTGAGTATTCACCATAATTTGTGTTTTTATTTCACAGTATTTATATTCTTTATATCTAGTTTTTAGTTATTTTAAGTTTTCTTTCTCTACACACTAACTTACAGTAAGCAGTAGACAAAAATATTATTCACTTACTGCTGCAAGCTTACACAAACAATTTCACGTATTGGAGGTTAAAAAAAAGCAGCAGCTCCTTCCTCCTCTGCAGCAAATTCCTGACTTTACCCCTCTTAACACTGCATTCTTTTCATGACCACTCTCTTCTACCACGTTCTGTTACCACACTGTCAAAAAATCTGTAAAAGGATTTTGACATTCAGATCAGTTGCCAAAGAACTTTGATTTATCTTGCAATGCTCCCTCGACCCTCAATCAATTCAATCGTATTCTGCAATCAAATCCAACCGATTGGATCAAGTAAAATCCTATTTTTTGTACATTTACTTTCAGTAATCTCATCTTGAACCCTTTACTGATATTGTAATTACTCTGATGATTTGAGGATATGTTACCACTGGAAGTATTCCACAGAGAATGTGTAGCACAGCAACCTATTATAGAATTCCCAGAATTAAACAAGTAATTTAAGGAAACTATTACGAGCCTTGGTTGAAAGGGATTTTAGAGCAGGGAGAGGATTAAAAATGAAATGTGAAAAATCATGGCACAACTCAAGCTACAGTGGTCCATTATAAGCAACTCCTTTCAAAATAGAGTAACTGGGAGTATCTCTTTAAATATAAAATGATCTTTTTCAAATTTCTCTGTTTCACTCCATTCCTTTGGTGCCAGCAGCTGGCCTAAATTCACCCAGAAGATCATATTTTATGTATCAGTCTAGACAGGAAGGGGGAATTTTACCCCCTCCCACCCAACAGACACTGGGGGGATTGGGGGGGGGGGCAGGGTGTTGGAGGGGAGGCAGGCAGTAGTTAACACAGAATGAGTGAATCCTGCTCCATTCCTGAACAGATAGAATTCCAAAATGTCTGATTATTCAGGCATATGGGGCACAGACATGAAGCAGGTGGACCTCATACACTTCTGCAGATTGGGGTCCTACGATCTCATCATAATCAGGAAGTCTGTGGGGCCTAGGGTTATTAATCCTTCAGTATATTCCAAGAATTGAAAATCAATCTCTAGGGCAGTGCTGTGTGGAACCTAGGAGGAAAAATCATAAAAATTATGTGCAATTTCACTTTCTTTAAACATTTTCATTTATTAGTAATAAAAACATTGAAGATAAGGGAAGATGGCTGTTTCAATATAAATCAAGGCTAATCCAATTGGGGAGATGGGGTGAATGCGGAAAAGGGTCAAAATGGCCAAAAAAAAAACAACAAAGGCAGAGATGTGGAGATTTAAACACGATAGCAGGATCTCATTGGGGAGAATTTTCTCCATGTTGAGCAGGCCGAGTGGAAGTGGGTGCGGGTGAGCGCGGACCCGATCGCTGCCCGTGATTGGGCCCGCGCCGCCATTTTATGCAGCTGAGGAAATTAAGGTCCGCCCAGCGTATATCTCAACTCCCAAGGATAGCGGGAGTGGGCAGGCAGCGGCAGGCGTGAACAGACCGCCAGGTCCAATGGTGGCCTTTTAAATGAAGGCCTGGCAGCCCTTGTAAGACTGCTCGCAATGGCCGGGAGAAGAGCACAGCAGAGGGCTACTGTGCATCACGCAGGTCCGGAGGGTAGGCCAGCGGGACAGGCCAGGCGGAGGGTAGGCCAGTGTGACAGGCCAGACCGGAGGGTAGGCCAGCGGGGAAGTGTGCCTCTCATTTCTCAGATGAGTGCCTAGCTGCCTTCCTGGAAGAGGTGGCAGCGCGGCGGGAGTTCCTGATTCTGAGGGATGGGAAGCGGAGGCCTTCCCACCTGACCAAACGTGCGTGGGAAGAGGTGGCCGAGAGTGTGAGCTCCCATGGTGTGGTGTGCGCACATGGGTCCAGTGCCATAAAAGATTCAACTATCTCCTGCGCTCGGGAAGGGTAAGAACCATGTTGGCTGAGGTCACTTAATGCAGCCGTCACCCTTTCCCCCGACCAACCCCCCGCTGTGTACAGTAACGGTATTGATTCCTTGACGGCATGTATCCCTTGCTGGATGTGCCAGTAGGTATTGCCCATGCCGAGTTCACCCTGAGAGGGTTGAGCTAGGATAGGTTCTGCACCCCCAGCATGTGTGATGCTGACACCCAGAGTATAGAATGTGGGTTAAACTCAAGGAACTGAACCTAGGCATAATGCTGGGACTGGGAAGCATGTTAAAGTCAGGGTGCTAACATGCTGGGAGGGGAGCTTCCAGGTGGCGGGGCATCAACCCATCTGTTGGTCTTTGCGCTCCACATGCTTGTGCCTCCTTGCTTAGCAAAATTACACCTTGTGGTGCCACATGTGAAGGAGGTAGCATTTGGGCAAGGGGGAGGGATCAGCCCTGGCTTCTTTGTATGAGTGTGCGGCAGCTGCGGGATAGCGAAGAACTGGAGTCCTGCAATACCCCACTCTGGTTGGGGTGGCGGGGATGCGATGGGACTCCAGGTACAGGCTGGACTAATCAATGCTCTTCTCTCCTTTTCAGGAGAGCAATTCTGCACAGCCGATGCGGACTGGTGGAGACCAGGCCCAGTTGGTGATCACAACACCTTTTGAGCAGCAGGCCATGGATCTGGAGAGGCGCTATGCCTCCAGGTCCACCAGTGGCAGTGAGGCTGGGGTGCCACGGAGAGGCATGTTTGGCGAGCACTCAGATCACCATGTGTGTCCCAAAAGCCATGGCACTGCTGAATGCTCAGTGATTGAAGTTTGCAACATGGATTGACCATTGATTATGGAAGGATGAGTGCATAATGACCCAGGGGACCAGCATGCAAATAGACATTGTCTGCACTGTAACTAATCAAACGTTCTTGTTCTTCCTTTCAGCAACACCGGAGCAGGGCTGGGAGGAGGAGGCAGAGGGGCCACCTCTCACCCCTGAGGGCCCGGAGGAAATCCACTCACCAGCATCACACCATCCCTGCCAGGCAGGCACCAGCGCAGGTACTAGCACCTCGGTGGGAATTAGATTTTCGGCTAGTGTCCCGGGGCACGGCGGTGAGGGCATTTCACACTCGATTGAGGTGCGGGCAGAGACAGAGAGTGCCCAGGGCGCTGGCAGTCGGAGGACTGCTGGGGACCAGGCACATGCTCGGTCGGTAGCTGATGATGTGCCTCTGGAGTCGTCCGTGAGGCAGCAAACGCTGGAAGTGCAGCAGGGTATGCGGCAGGATCTGGCGGAGATACATGAGGCTATGCATGGCATGGTGCCTGTGCTTGAGGAGTCCATGCAGAGCATCACCAATGCATTGAGCATAATAATTGAGTGACATGCTTCCTCCAAGGACAGAGTGGCGACTCACGTGGAGAGGCTCCTCCAGGAGAACAATCAGGGCCTCCTGGGGTTGTGCTGGGACCTGCAAGCCCTCACAGCGGCATTGACATAAGCTGGTCAGTGCCAGTGTGGGAGATGGTTTGGGCACCAAGTATCCCATCTCAGTGCCCATCCATCTCCGGTCAGCAAGGAGGTCCGAAGCAGCCTCACATCAGCGCAGCAACTGGCTGTCATCTCTGCGGGCTCCTCTCAGGATGAGGGCAGCAGCTCCACCGCCCATCAGCCAGTGACCGTGGTATGTGATGAGGCTGCGGTGACTGGGGAGAAGCCAGCTGTGGAACTGGTTGCTCCCTCCCAGGCAGGGCCATCAAAGGCTCCACGGGCCCGAGGACGTCCGCCAAGGTCATCAAGGCCAGCAGGACAGCACAATGAGCAGGCTGTCTCAGATGCCAGTGCCAGCGAGGGGACAGCACCTAGACATAGCACCCATAAGCATAAATTTAAGGCACCTTAGGCACACCACGGGTTTCTCACTGGTGCTTTTATGTTTGCCATAGTAGTTTATTGAAGACTTGGTGTGATGCGCAACACAATTTTTTTTGGTTTATGAAGTTACATTTGTTCTGTCAATAAATTTTGATATGTTGTCATGCCTCAGGGTGATTCCTTACTTCTGCAAGTGGACGGGAACCCATGATATTATGAGTGAAAAAAAACAAAAACAGAATTACCTGGAAAACCTCAGCAGGTCCGGCAGCATCGGCGGAGAAGAAAAGAGTTGACGTTTCGAGTCCTCATGACCCTTCGACAGAACTTGAGTTCGAGTCCAAGAAAGAGTTGAAATATAAGCTGGTTTAAAGTGTTTTAAGGGGGGGGTGGAGAGAGAGAGAGAGAGAGAAGTGGAGGGGGGGGTGTGGTTGTAGGTACAAACAAGCAGTGATAGAAGCAGATCATCAAAATATGTCAACAACAATAGAACAAAAGAACACATAGGTGTTAAAGTTGATGATATTATCTAAACAAATGTGCTAATTAAGAATGGATGGTAGGGCACTCAAGGTATAGCTCTAGTGGGGGTGGAGGGAGCATAAAAGATTTTAAAATATTTAAAAATAATGGAACTAGGTGGGAAAAGAAAAATCTATATAATTTATTGGGAAAAAAAAGGAAGGGGGAAACAGAAAGGGGGTGGGCTTGGAGGAGGGAGCTCAAGACCTAAAGTTGTTGAATTCAATATTCAGTCCGGAAGGTTGTAAAGTGCCTAGTCGGAAGATGAGGTGTTGTTCCTCCAGTTTGCGTTGGGCTTCACTGGAACAATGCAGCAAGCCAAGGACAGACATGTGGGCAAGATAGCAGGGTGGAGTGCTAAAATGGCAAGCGACAGGGAGGTTTGGGTCATTCTTGCGGACAGACCGCAGGTGTTCTGCAAAGTGGTCGCCCAGTTTACGTTTGGTCTCTCCAATGTAGAGGAGACCACATTGGGAGCAACGAATGCAGTAGACTAAGTTGGGGGAAATGCAACTGAAATGCTGCTTCACTTGAAAGGAGTGTTTGGGCCCTCGGACGGTGAGGAGAGAGGAAGTGAAGGGGCAGGTGTTGCATCTTTTGTGTGGGCATGGGGTGGTGCCACAGGAGGGGGTTGAGGAGTAGGGGGTGATTGAGGAGTGGACCAGGGTGTCCTGGAGGGAACGATCCCTACGGAATGCCGATAGGGGGGGTGAAGGGAAGATGTGTTTGGTGGTGGCATCATGCTGGAGTTGGCGGAAATGGCGGAGGATGATCCTTTGAATGCGGAGGCTGGTGGGGTGATAAGTGAGGACAAGGGGGACCCTATCATGTTTCTGGGAGGGAGGAGAGTGAGTTATGAGTGAGTTGTTTGACATTGAGCTTTATTGACAAAGGCCTCAGTTAATGTTACTATCCAGACAGATATAACACTCAGGTAGTGAGCATGGAGCCTGCAGCCTTGGAATGTGTTGAAAGTCGATCTGTAGTGCGCTAGCTGAAGGTTCTTTGAATTAAAGTCTCCCAGGTGTCCCTGCCTCCCTGGAGTATGCCCAGATCAGCGTCTACCCCCTCAGCGTTCTCCTGTGTGCGCTCATCCTCTGGTTCACTGCTGGACTCATCATGTGCATCTGGAGCAACTGCGTCTACATCTTCCTCGTCCACAGCGTCACCCCTTTCCGACAGCAGATTGTGGAGAGCGCAGCATACAACCACTGTCAGCAACACACGATCTGGGGGGTATTGGACTGCGGTCCCTGAGCAGTCCAGGCATCGGAAGCACATCTTGAGAAGACCAATGGTTCTTTCCACCACAGTCCTTGTGGAGGCTTGGCTCCTATCGTACCGCTGCTCAGCCTCTGTTCTTGGATGGCAAAGAGGTATCATGAGCCACCTTTTGAGGAGATAGCCCTTGTCACCCAGCAGCCATCCATCCAGCCAGGCTGGAGCACTGAAGAGCCTTGGCACCTGGGAGTGCCTGAGTATGTAAGCGTTGTGGGAGCTGCCTCGGTACCTTCCACAGACTTGCAAAATCTGCAGCTTATGATCACACACTATCTGCACATTCAAGGAGCGAATCCCTTCCTGTTGACAAAGGCACTGGGCTCACCTGCTGGTGCCTTGATGGCCACATGAGTGCAGTCAATTGCACCCTGGATGCGGGGAAAGCCAGCAATCGCTGCAAAGCCTCTGGCTCTGTCTGGCTAGCCTCATCCTAGCGGTAAAGGACGAAAATCAATGCACACCTGAACAGAGCGTCTGTCACCTGCTTCATACAAGTATGGACAGCTGACTGAGAGACTCCGCAAAGATCACCCACCGACCCCTGGAAAAAGCCAGAGGCATAGAAGTTGAGGGCAGCTGTGACCTTTAGTGCCACTGGCATGGGGTTCCCAGCCACACAGTTTGCAGAAATCTCAGGGCCTATCATCTGACAAATGGAGGCGACTGTATCACTTGAGAGTCAGTGCCTCCTTCGGCACTGCACCTCAGACATATTGAGGTAGCTGCTTAGCCGCCCCTATACCCCGGCAGCAGGATAGTGGTGTCTTCTGCCTTGGACTTCCTGTTAGCCCTGAATCCCTTGTGCCTGCGCCTCTCCTCCCAAAGGTGGCTCCCCTGGAGGCTGAATATGGGCTCCTGGCCTCCTCCCCCTTCTGGCCCTCTCTTCCTCCTTAGAGGAGGTGCCTCCGGCAGAGAGCACATCTCTCATTCCCAGGCTAAGAGAAGGGTTCCTGAAAGCTGCAGGCCCCAAAAATGATCTTTACTGTAGAGTCCTCATCTGAAGGCTTTTACTCCTGTCCAAGCGGTTGGTTTGAGTTTTTAAGTATTCCTGCTCACACGGGCAAGTATCAATAACTTTCACAATTACATCCCTGACAGGTAACATTCGCGATCCCACTCACCCCTCTTATCCCACCCCTGGATGAGGATTATACAAATGTCTCCTACCCATCTGCCTGTTGCACCCATGCGACATCCTGAAGATCGCATGGGTCCCGAAAAATTGCAGACAATTGCTGCCTCAAGGGCCTTAAGTACATGAATAATTAATGGCCCGCCACCTAAATATCGCGATGGCGCACGGTGACGTCGGGATGCTCGCCCAACATCACCATGCGTCATTTTATGCGTCGGCGTGCGGGGAAAATTCTGGCCATTAATATTTTTTACCTCAGTTTCCCACTCCTCAAGGAAGTGTCCTAGGCCAACCATCTTCAGTTGCTTCATCAATGTCCTTCCTGCCATCATAAGGTAGGAAGTGGGAATGTTCTCTGATGAATGTTCAGCACCATTTGTGATTCCTCAGATACTGAAACAGTCCATGTCCAAATGAAGTAAGATCTGGAAAATTTTCAGACTTGGCTTGACAAGTGGCAAGTAACATTCGCACCACACAAGTGTCAGGTAATGACCATCTCCAATAAGAGAGAATCTAACCATCGTCCCTTGACATTCAATGGCATTACTATCACTGAATCCCTATCAACATCTTGGGGGTTACCATTGACCAGAAACTGAACTGAACTAGCCATGTAAATGCTGTGGCTAGGAGAATTCCTGGCTCTGCAAACTCAACCTTTAAAAATGTCTACCCGAACTTCCGATTTTTGATCAAGAGCACAGGCTAGAAAAGGAGCTGGGGCAGGCGACCTCGAGAGTAGTGAGATATCGGAAGTCGGCCTGGCGCGGGTCAGGCAACTGGGGCCCAGATAAAAAGTGGGCCTTCTGAACAGGCCATCTGAGAGGTAGGTTGTCAATGGTAAAATCCCTGTGCCTCGGAGGAAATGTCATTGCCTTGTCAGGTGAGTGTCCAAGTTGTAAATGTTGCCTAACTGTTAGCTGTTACCTGGAACGGATGGCCCATCATGGGCTTTCATTGTTGCTGCCTAAAGTGTACTCTACTGAACCATGAAAGCATTGAGTGGATTCTCAAGACACAGCCATGGAGATGACATAATTTTGCCATCATTACATGGTACAAACTGGTATGCAGTTTGTATAGTTAGCTGCCAACACTCGGTGGATGGATGAATGCTGAACAGTGCCATATGCATTATCCCATCCACTTGCCCTTTTGCCACCCATCTATCAGGACATGCACACACTGTTGAGCCTTGACCAGGTCCCTCACATCTGCACACTGTCATGGCATAACAGCGTGACTACGAGGCAATAAACCAATAGGGCTGTCAGTGATTGGGGAACACAGCATGCTACCTTGCAGGCACAGGTGCAACATACATGGCACCAAGCATCCGCACAGAGCCATTTTCTCCACCACTGTCATGGAAGTATAATAATTTTCATAATATTTTTCTGGTCTATTGTGAAGTAGGTTTATGGAGGTAAGTATAGCTGGGTCTGTCTGTGTGTGATAATTACATTTGGAGTCAAGTAGACTGCAAGTTTAAATCATCAAAAGAAGCTAGGAGCTTGACATGCTAATGAGTAAACATGGATGCTGACTTGTCATGTAAGGTATGAAGGGAATCTGCATTTTTAAGTAAATGAAGGAATATTTAGATTTCAAAGGGATTCAGGTCTGTTTACAACTAGCCAGATAAGCAAGGCTAAGGAATGTGTTTATTTTTCCCAAAGGTTATTGACAATACATAAGGACAACATTAAAATGTTTATATTGTGAGGGAGATACAGTTTCAAAGACGTATAGAACAATAGAATTTACATATTAAAAAGAGAGAAATATATATAAAGGAGAATGAAAGGCTGTGTGTCAGGAGAAGGCCATGTAAAAGCTAACAGGAATGTATGAAAAGCCTTAATGAAGTCTCCAGCATATGTGCAGAAGTCTGCTGTTTAATGGAACTGAAGCTGGAGAAAAATCATTTGGAATTCCACTGTCCAGGATATTGTGTTAACTTGCTGAATCTGTTGTAAATCTAAAATCTATTTCAGACCGTTGTCTTAAAGGGAGTGTAACTGGGAGTCAGGTTAATAAGAAATTTTAGGAATTATTACAGTAATAGTAGTCTTATGTATGTGCTTGAAACATTTTATTTTGATAATAAATATTTTAATCTAATTTTTAAAATCTCTAAAGGCCTTGGCGGACTTATTGCTTCTGAATTCAGTGCATGTATCTCATAATAAATACAAACTGCAAAACTGCTGTGATAGCAGGACCAAGTTTCCCTCATGGATTTGGTCCACCTGGCACACATCATCTGCCTTTTCATAACAACCACACCTTGACAGTAATCATTGATGATATGGTGAAAATTGTTAGTGCATGTAAGCATACAAAAGTGCATGAGAGCATTGTAATTTGAATGGTTCACAACCTTTTCGTCTTGCATTTTTACTGATAGAATGTCACACAAAGGAGACACAGGGGAATGGATGGGTCCAGCTGCCTCATATTTTTCTGACCAGGGCTCCATGTTTTGGTGGAAGAGATCGTCCTCAACCTTGCTGTCCACCATAATGCTGCTGCTGCAACCAACAAGACCTGGATTTAAATTGCGGTTGTTTTGAGCGCAACAGGGAACCATCAACACTCATGGATTCAGTGCAGGGAAAGGTTCAATGACTTGCTGCATTCCGGCACGGTGAATAGCTTGGCTCATCCAGGCAGAGCAACAAGGCAAGCAAATCTTCATGTTGGTGCTAAGGTGTGAGACCTGCCACGTACCTCTGCTTCAGCATTGAGGTTTGTATGTGAATGCAGCTCATGCATGTAGGTGTGCACAGAACACATGTAAACAAGTACTGTGATGCACAGATGCAGAGAGGAGCGATATCCCTCCATGCAGTATATATCAGGCTAACATAAATTCAGGTCGTCATTGCAATCAAAAGGATGAAGAAAGGCAGGGAGATGGCCTGGACTGGAGGTGGGTCAGCCTGGTTGAGACACATCTATCTCATAGAACAGATGGCCATGGAAATTGCCAGGGTACCTGAACAGGTGTCTGATGGTGGTGATGAATCGCTGTTAGTAGCTGATAAAGGTGGTGTTAAAATCACCTTGGGACATTGTGGTAATGGTGGACCTCATTATGTGAGTTCACTGAATACAATGGGATGTTGGCATGACAGAGGGTGCAAGCATGGGGTTGTATCATAAGGGTAACAAGCATGGTTGAGGCAATGGCATGCATCAGACCGTGCTTTCACAATGGGAAGTGCTATACCTAAATAACTTCTTTTGTGTCTTACACAGGTCCCAGCCCTGATCCCTCAGCCCTCCCCCCTCCCTCCTCCTCCCTCCCCACACTCCCCACCACCACCCCCCCCTCCCCCCGCCTCTGCCACCCACCCCCCGACTCCCCAGGACAGATTATCCCTTGGGCACCAAGAGGAGGAAGAGATGTCCAAGGAGACAGCACCACATCTGACTAGCCCACATCCTGCCAAATCAGAAACAAGCACTTCAGAGGGATGTGGCATGCATGTAGAGTCAGTGGCATGGGTTGAAAATCATCATACCAGAGTGCAGGAGGAAATGTCAGAGACAGAGGCATCTGAGCAAAATCTCAGTATGAGAAGGGAGAAAAGTCACGATGATGCTCCAGTAGGCAGGAATGTGAAACTTCAGGAGTCACCTTTTGGGGCACAGTATTTTGAGAACCAGCAGCAGATGTGTAGACATTTGGTGGAGTTCCCTGAGGCAGTGGGAGCTCTTGGACTGTGAGTGGAGGAGTTATGAATTCCCCATTGTCTCGCATGAGTTCTGACCATGAGAGATTGGCCAATCTCATGGAGAGACACATTAGCGGCACTCTAAGTGGATGCAAGAGAAGCGTCTCAACCAGGAAATGGTGCAAGCCTCCCTCAACAGCCTGGATCAGTCTGCTCAGAGTATGAGCACTGACATCCATGGAATATATAAAGAGCTGCATACCCTTATCAGGACAGTTACACTGTTGACACGTTGGTTACTGGAATGGACAACTGCTAGCTGCCAGCAGCCAGGCCCATCAACTCCCCACGAAGGTCAACTCAGTTCCATGCAGATCACTGAGAAGGGTGAAGGAACTGAGAGCTCCTCATGTTCCTCTACCTCCCCAACCTCTCCACCAAAGCCCACGTCTGCTGCACATGTGCCAGTGGCCATGGCTGCCTATGCAGAGATGATCGCAGGCTGAAGGAGATCCCCAATGGATGCCTGCACGACAATTCAGGTCACCGTGCTCCTCATTGCCGTTTGGACGGGGATATGAGCAGCTTACCTCCACCTCCTCCAAGTCAACATGGGGGATACTTCACATGAGTGTGCAAGAATGAAGGGCATCGTCTTGCCTACAGCACTAGTGGGTTCACCATGGTTACACTTTTCACATTGTCATGACAGTGGATGACAGCCCCAAATTACTTACAGGCAGATTGAACTTTTAAGGGATGCATGTGTTTTTTTTTAAAGGCATACAACCAAAGGTTGGATGAGAATGTAAAGTAACTACTTTCTTGATCGACTAGTTCAGAGAGAACATGGAATGTCACACCTAAAAATGTGTCAAGGCTGATTTCAGACAGAAACACCTGAAATGCAAAAGACTGAACATTAATCTCCTCTGGTTGTGGAGACAATGGAGACTTATTACCACATCTCAGCAGAAACCATTTCCTGTTGAGTTATATCTCAGAATGTGGAAATGATCTGAGTCGAAAGAAATGGACTCAGCATAAAAGACATGTTTGGTTTTTCCCTTCCAGGAATACACAAGGAAATGGTTTAAAAAGCTAGCTACAGACCTGATCTGTGTGTTCTAGTTCTGTTGTGCTGGTGTGTGCTAGTGAGAGTCACAGCAGAAGAAGATCAACTAGGCAACCCTTTGCAGCTTGTAAGCATATGCTCTCTCATCTCCCTCTATTGTTGGAGGCAAGAGGACTTTAAACTAGAAAGTGGGGGGGAGGGGGTGAGGGAAGGGCAAAACTCCAAGAAGTATGACTAATGGGAAACAAAGCAGCAGGTTAGCAAGTGTGTGTGTGTGTGTGTGTGTGTGTGTGTGTGGGGGGGGGGGGGGGGTGGATTCAACTTCATGGAAAATTATGAAAAAATTGAAAAGAAAGGAGAGCCCAGGAGAGGCTATTAAAGTCTCTAGAACACAAAATAGGACACAGTGTTTGGAAAGGGCTAGGAATCTAACTTCAAGCACATCAGATAAAGGGATGACAATGAGAAAGGGGACGGCAAATACAGGACTGAAGGTGTTGTATCTGAATGCACGCAGTATATGAAATAAGGTAAATGAGCTTGTGGCGGAGAATGAAATTGGCACTTGTGCGATATTTCACTCGGTGAGCGCATGCGGGAGTTGGAGCCGTGCCTGCCATTAATTAACAGTCCAGTTAAGGGCCTTGACAACCCAACTGATGGCAATTTAACGAGTTTTCGCTCATCACACAGAAAAAAAGGACAGGAAGGCTGGAAACAAAACCTCACCCACAGATGGGATAAGAAAGGTCAGCAGCATTGTCAATATGAGTAGTGAGGGGTTTTGGAGATAACTTGCTGCTGCTGGCTTATTGAGACTTGGCAGCTTATCTGCTGATTGGAGCTTCATTCTTAGCATTTCCAGGCTTCCTTTCTGGACTCAATGCTGTCTTCCAGGCTCCCTGAGGGTTTGGACCATGTGGACCCTTCCAGGTATCAGACAGCTTTCCCTTACCCTGATAATAGGGATTTTGGTCTCCGCTGGAGGCACCTCCTCTGAGCAGGAACAGAGGGGCAGAAAGAAGAGGAGGCCAGGTGTCCCAGTGCAGCTTCCAGGGGAGGGACCTGTGGGAGGAGAGACGCAGACACAAGCGGTGCAGGGCCAACAGGAAGTCCAAGGCGGAAGGGGCAGCAGAAGACACCACTACCCTGCTGCCAGAGTTTACAGGCAGTGACTCAGCTACCTCAATATGTCTGAGGTGCAATGCTGAAGGAGGTTTCGCCTCTCAAGGGAGACCGTGACCTCCAATTGCCATTGGACCTGACAGCCGACAGACCCCCGCCCCCACTCAGCCCTTCCCGGCCAGTGACGAGCCATGTTTCACACTAGGCGGTCCTTAATTTGCCCACCAGCGTGACCATGAAATCGGAGTCGGGCCCTGATCGCGGCAAGTGGCTAGATTACAGACCACCCCACCCACTCTGAGAGAGCCCAGAATAGTTCAAAGGCCTTAAAGGGGGCAATAGAGACTGTAAGGGTTGAGTAGCTAGGCAAGGGCTACTTGTAATCAAGGAGGCAGGGAACACGCAGCCAAAGTCTGCAGAGAGGCAGACAGCTGGAGTGTTCAGGGGCCCAAAAGGAGATGATAGAACCAGTGAGGGTTGGAGTAGTTAAGAAACAGCTTCTTGAATTTAAAAGTTAACGAGGTTCTAGGAGACATGGTGGAACTTAAACCAGGCAGAGAGGGTGACCTTCAAACTGAGTTAAGAGGTACATTTTTTGCAGAATTAAACAGGGGCCAGGCAATTCCAAGACAAGCAAGGAGGCAGAGAGAGCAGTGTCATGCCTGGCTGCAGAGCCACTAGAAGTTAAAAAAGGCGAAAGACAGGCCTGCAGAAGCACAAAGAAACAAGGTAGAATCTGAGCAAGGTAAGAGGATCAAAGCAAGACCAGCAGTAATAAAAGAAGTCCATGGAGGCCTGTAAAGGTTAAAAAGCAGGATAAGACTAGGCCAATGGTCTGTTTGGCAGACAGCTTCATAGCAGATTTAAATAGGGATGGTGGGGATTCCCAAACAGAAAGTGAGGGAGATGCCTCACCCAGTTGAAAAGCCACAAGGGAGTACAGCAGGAGCTGAACATCCACTTGGAGGTGGTAATGTTCCAGGAGACATAGACCAGGTTAGGGGAGCACAAGAGGAGAGTGCTAGAGGAGGACCCTGGGACAGGCCGTCAGCAGCACCTAGAGGAGAGTGCAAGAGGAGGACCCAAACCAGGCAGTCAGCAACACTAGAGGAGAATGCAAGAGGGGGACCCTGGGACAGATAGTCAACAGCACTTAGAGGAAAGTGTGAGAGGAGGACCCTGGTCCAGGTATTCAGCTGCACCTAGAGGAGAGTGCGAGAGGAGGACCTGTTTCTACCTGACACAGCCGAAGTGTGACATCAAAGGAAAACAGATAGGTTTTCCTATCCAACAGATTGGTAGGTATCTCTTCTGTGTCTCTTTTGACTGGCCAAGTGGTTTGAATCAGGAGATGTAATTATAGTTGAAGAGTACAGTTAAGAAATTACTTTTAAAATATTTAACATCCAAATTAATTAATTAAATAGAATAGAGACGGCCGGGCAGGCAATGTGTTGCAGCTGTAGTATGTGGGAATTGGTGGATGCCGGTACGATCCACATTGACCACATCTGCAGCAAGTGTTGGCTGCTCGAGGAACTTTAGCTCAGAGTTAATGAGTTACAGTCTGAGCTGCGGACACTGCAACACATCAAGGAGGGGGAGAGTTACCTAGACATTGTGTTTCAGGAGACAGTCATACCCCTTAGATTAATTACATCAAATTTGGGCCGTGGTCCGGGACAGGAGGGTGTGACTGCATGTGAGGCAGGTATGGGGATCCAAAATTTAGCTTTGAATGAGCCTCAGCCAGTACCCTTGTCCAATAGGGACGAGGTTCTTGGTTCTGGTGTGGGCAAGGGCACAGACTGCAGGAAGAATGAGCAAACTGACCACAGCACCGTGGTACAGAGTGCCATTCAAGTTGGGGAGGAAAGAGAAATGTAGTAATAATAGGGGAAAGCATAGTTATGGGAATGGATTTTGTTCTCTGCAGCAAGGATAGAGAGTCCCGAAGGCTGTGTTGCCTATCTGGTGCCAAGGTTACGGATATCTCTTCTAGGCTGTAGAGGTACTTGGAGTGGGAGGGGAAGGATCCAGTTGTCGTGGTCCACATAGGTACCAACGACATAGGTAGGACTAGGAAAGACAGCCCACCGGGGTGGTCTGATGGCTCTCCGCTTCTTCCTCGAGCAGAGGTCCAAATAATCCCCATCCACCACTACTCACCTCCGTCTGACTGAACTTGTTCTCACACTGAACAAGTTCTCCTTAAACTCCTCTCACTTCCTCCAAATAAAAGGTGTGGCTATGGGTACCCGCACGGGCCCCAGTTATGCCTGTCTCTTTATGGGGTGTGTGGAACATTCCGTGTTCCAGTCCTACTCCAGCCCCCTCCCACAACTCTTTCTCCGGTACATTGATGATTGCTTCGGTGCTGCTTCATGCTTTCGTCTGGACCTGGGAAAATTTCTTAATTTTGCTTCCAATTTCCACCCCTCCAGCATTTTCACATGGTCCATCTCTGACACTTCCCTTCCCTTCCTTAACCTCTCTGTCTCAATTTCTGGTGATAGACTGTCCACCAATATTCATTACAAGCCTACCGACGCGCACAGCTACCTCGACTACAGCTCCTCACACCCCGCTTCCTGTAAGGATGCCTCTGTCACATCTGTTCCGAAGATGCCACTTTCCAAAATAGTTCCTCTGACAAGTCTTCCTTCTTCCTTAACCGAAGTTTTCCACCCACGGTGGTTCACAGGGCCCTCAACCGTGTCTGGCCCATCTCCCGTGCATCCACCCTCACACCTTCCTCTCCCTCCCAGAAACATGATAGGGTCCCCCTTGTCCTTACTTATCAACCCTCCGCATTCAAAGGATCATCCTCTACCATTTCCGCCAACTCCAGCACGATGACACTGCCAAACACATCTTCCCTTCACACCCCTGGCGGCATTCCGCAGGGATCGTTCCTTCCGGGACACCCTGGTCCACTCCTCCATCACCCCCTACACCTCAACCCCGTACCATGGCACCTTCCCATGCAACCACAGAAGGTGCAACACCTGCCCCTTTACTTCCCCTCTCCACACCGTCCAAGGACCCAAACACTCCTTTCAAGTGAAGCAGCATTTCACTTGCACTTCCCTCAACTTAGTCTACTGCATTTGTTGCTCCCAATGCAGTTTCCTCTACATTGGAGAGACCAAACGCAGACTTGGTGACCGCTTTGCAGAACACCTTCGGTCTGTCTGCAAGTATGACCCAGACCTCCCTGTCGCTTGCCATTTCAACACTCCACCCTGCTCTCATACCCACATGTCTGTCCGTGGCCTACTGCATTGGTCCAGTGAAGCTCAATGCAAACTGAAGGGACAGCACCTCATCTTCCAATTAGGCACTTTACAGCCTTCCGGACTGAATATTGAGTTCAACAATTTTAGATCATGAACTCTCTCATCCATCCCCACCCCCTTTCCGATCCCCCCGCTTTTCCCTAATAACTTATATAGATTTTTCTTTTCTCACCTATTTCCATTATTTTTAAATGTATTTCCATCCATGTTTTATCTCTACCTTTTAGCCTATTTCGATCCCTTTCTTCACCCCACCCCACCCCCTCTAGGGCTATTTGTACCTTGCTTGTCCTGCTTTCTATCCTTAATTAGCACATTCCTTAGATAATATCACCACCTTCAACACCTCTTTATCCTTTTGTCTATGAAATCTTTTGGCTATCTCCATCTATCACTGGCTCTCTATCCAGCTCTACCTGTCCCACCACCCCCCCCACCACCCTTAAACCAGCTTATATTTCACCTCTTTTCTATTTTTACTTAGTTCTGTTGAAGAGTCATACGGACACGAAATGTTAACTGTGTTCCTCTCCGCAGATGCTGCCAGACTTGCTGAGTTTTTCCAGGTATTTTTAATTTTGTTTTGGATTTCCAGCATCCGCAGTTTTTTGCTTTTAACTAGGAAATAGGTCCTGCTGAGTGACTACGAGCAGCTTGAGGCTAAATTAAAAAGCAGAACCACAAAGGTAATAATCTCCAGATTACTATTTGAGCTACATGCAAAATGACAGAAGGTAAATAAGATTAGAGAGGTAAATGCGTGGCTCAAGGATTGGTGTGGGAGAAATAGGTTCTGATTCATGGGGAACTGGCACCAGTACTGGGGAAGGAGAGAACTGTTGCATTGAGACAGACTTCATTTGAACCTTGCTGGGACCAGTGCCCTGGCGAATTGTATAACTAGGGTTGTAGATAGAAATTTAAACTAATTAGTGGGGGGTAGGGTTCAATTGAAGGGAAATTTTAAAAATAGAAAAGAAATGAGAGAGCAGAGTTGCAGGGAAGAGAAGAGGTGCACAATAATCAAAGTGTGGCAGGAAGGGGCAGAAAATATAAGAGAAGAGTGCAGCAGATATCAGAGCCAGAATGAGCAATAATGGTCAAAAGTCTAAGCTTAAGGCTCTTTATTTGAATACACGCAGCACTTGTAACAAGATAGATGAGTTGACGGCACAAATAGAAATAAATGAATATGACTTGATAGCTATTACAGAGACGTGGTTGCAGTGTGACCAAGACTGGGAACTCAATATTCAAGGGTATTCGAAGTTCCGGAAAATTATTATTATATTTTTTTATTCATTCACGGGATGTGGGCTTCGCTGGATAGGCCAGCCTTTATTGTCCATCCCTAGTTGCCCTTGAGAAGGTGGTGGTGAGCTGCTTTTGTGAACCGCTGCAGTCCATGTGGTGTAGGTACACCCGCAGTGCTGTTAGGGAGGGAGTTCCAGGATTTTGACCCAATGACAGTGAAGGATTGGCGATATATTTCCACATCAGGATGGTGAGTAACTTGGAGGGGAACTTCCAGGTGGTGGTGTTCCCATCTATCTGCTGCCCTTGTCCTTCTAGCTGGTGGATTTGGAAGGTGCTGTCTAAGGAGCTTTGGTGAACTCCTGCAGTGCATCTTGTAGATGGTACACACTGCTGCTACTGTGCATTGGTGGTGGAGGGAGTGAATGTTTGTGGATGTGGTGCCAATCACAGACTTCTTTGCCCTGGACGGTGTCCAGCTTCTTCAGTGTTGTAGGAGCTGCATTCATCCAGACAAGTGGGGAGTATTCCATCACACTCCTGACTTGTGCCTTGTAGATGGTGGACAGGTTTTGGGGAGTCAGGAGGCGAGTTACTCGTCACATGATTCCTAGCCTCTGACCCCTGGCAAAAAGGAAAAGGAGGTGGGGTAGCTTTGTTAACAAAGGAAGGTATCAGTGCGGTGGTGAGTAGTGATACAAGTGCAATAGATCATGATGCAGAATCAATTTGGGTGGAAATGTGGAATAGCAAGGGAAAGAAGTCACGGGTGGGAGCTGTCTAAAGGCGCCTGAAGAGTTGCCTCACTGTAGGACAAAGTATAAATCAGGAAATGTGTAAGAAGAGTGTTACAATTGTCACGGGTAATTTTAATCTGCATACTGACTGGACAACTCAGATTGGCAGGGGTAACATGAAAGACGAATTTGTAGAATGCATCTTAGAGCATCTTAGTTTCTTAGAGCAATACATTGCAGAACCTACCCGGGAACAGGCTATTTTAGATCTAGTAATGTGTAATGAAATGGGATTAGTAAGAGATATCATAGTTGGGGGTCCTCTAGATGTAGCAATCACAACATGGTAGAACTTCAAATTCTGTTTGAGAGCGAGCAACTCAGGTCTCAAACCAGTGTCCTCAACTTAAATAAGGGCAATTACAGAGGTATGAAGAAAGAGTTATCTAAAGTGGGCTGGGAAAATAGACAAAGGGGAAGGTCAGTGGATGAGCAGTGGCAGACATTTAAGCAGATACTTCACAACATTCAGCAAAGGTTTATCCCAGTCAAAAAGAAGGACTCGATGAGAAGGTGAACCACCCATGGTTAACAAAGGTGGTCAAGGAGAGTATCCAATCAAAAACTAAGGCATACAAAGTGGCAAAAACTAGTGGTAGGCCAGAGGATTGGGAATTTTTTAGGAACTAGCAGCGGATGACTAAAAAGCTAATAAAGAGGGAGAAAATTGATTATGAAAGTAAATTGTCAAGAATTATAAAAACAAACTGCAAGAGCTTCTATAGGCACGTAAAAAGAGAGTAGCTAAAGTGAGCATGGGACCCTTGGAGGATGCAGCTGGAGAATTGATAACAGGGAACAGGGAAATGGCAGATAATTTAAACCAATATTTTGCATCGGTCTTTACCGTGGAGGACAGTATAAACATCCCAAGGAGCTAATGGGAGGGAAAAGCTTGTAACAGTCTCTATCATGAGGGACAAAGTACTTGACAAACTAATGGGACTAAAGGCAGACAAGCCACTAGGACCTGATGGCCTGCATCCAAGGGTTTCAAAGGAAGTGGCTGCAGAGATAGAGGAGCATTGGCCGAAGCATTCCAAAACTCACTGAATTCTGGAGAGGGTCCCAGCGGATAAGAAAACCGCTAATGTGACGTCCCTGCTCAAGAAGAGAGGGGGACAAAAAGCAGGAAACTATAGGCCAGTCAGCCTAACAACTGTCATTGGGAAAATGCTAGAGTCCACTCTTAAGGAAGAAATAGCAGGGCATTTAGAAAAGCTTAATGCAATCAACCAGAGTCAACATGGTTTTGTGAAAGGGAACTCATGTTTGACAAATTTGCTAGAGTTCTTTGAGGATATAATAAGCAGAATTGATAAAGAGGAACCGGTAGATGTAGGAGCTCACGGTATTGGGGGTAATGTATTAGCATGGATTGAGGATTGGTTAACACACAGAAGACAGAAGGATAGGATTAATGGGTCTTTTTCAGGTTGGAAAGACATAACTTGTGGATTGCCACAAGGATCAGTCCTAGGGCCTCAATTTTTTACTATCTACATTTTTGACTTGGCAGAGGGGGCTGAGTGTAATATATCCAAATTTGTTGATACAAAAATAGGCGAGAGGGCATATTCTGATGAGGACATAGGGAATCTGCAAGGGGATATAGATAGGTTGAGTTAGTGGGCAAAAACTTGGCAGGTGAAGTTTAATGTAGGAAAGTGTGAGGTCATGCATTTTGGTAGGAAGAAACAAAAGGCAGGCTATTATTTAAATGGAGAGAGACTCCAAGAAAGTGCAGCACAGAGGATCTGGGTGATCTCGTGCACGAAACACAAAAATTTAGCATGCAGGTGCAGCAAGTAATTAAGAAGGCGAATGGAATTTTGGCCTGTCCTGCACTCTCCAAGTTTATTACAACTGACGACAAGGATAAAAAGCACTGACACAGCCCTCATCTCGCGACTGTGAGTATTCTAATTTTAATGAATGAAAAGAAAAATGTGCTCACCAGAAATGCCTCACTTTAGTAGAATTGACCTGTACAACTCAACTGTCGAGGACTGGAGTCAATACATTGAGCGATTAGGTTTCTACTTTATAGCTAATGAAATAACGGCTGAGGAGAAAAGGGAGGCAATTCTCCTAAGTGTCTGTGGGAGCAAAGCCTATAACTAATGAGTAGCTTGATGGCTCCGAACACACCAAATTCCAGATCCTTCACCGAGCTAGTTGACCTCGTGAAAGGACACTTTCAGCCTAAACCCCCTATGATCATGCAAAGATCAAAGTTTAATTCTTCAGTAAGGGCCCCTGGCGAGTCAATTGCAATGTACATCACAAAGTCAAAACAGTTAATGGAGCACTGTGACTTCGGCAATGTTTCAAATAACATGTTAGGTGTTTGTTTAGTTTGCGGCATAAACGTTGTTTTCTTGCAGAAGTTGAGATAGACCTGAAGTGCACCATGGAGATAGCGCTAGCAATGGAAAGTGCTGAGAGGGACTTTCATGCTCTGCAGAGTGTGCAACATGGCGCCATTTTGTAGCTAGGGCAGGAACCTGCTGCTGGGCATGGCGCGATGATCAGGGAGGTTACAGTGAAGTGGGACATAGTCCCTACTGCAAGAAAAGCCAAAAAAAAATGCTGGAGACAGCTCACCAGTGACCCAAAAGTTAAATGTTACCGTTGTGGGGAAATCATGCACCCAAAGTTTATAGATTTAAAGGGTCAGGATGCCACTACTGCCACAAAAAAGGGCATGTTGTTAAACAGTGCAGAACTCGATCAAGGCAGCCATTCAGGCAGCAAGTCATGTTAAATGAAATGCACAATATAGAAGAGCAACAAGTTACTGAGGCTGATGTTTATTCCCTACACAATTTGAAGGCACGGAAAACTGAACCGATGACTGTTATTTTCAAGTAAATGGAAAGCTTCTGCTCATAGAGGTAGATACAAGAGCATTGACCACGGTGGTGGGGGAACATATCTTTAAATGCCTCAGAGAAGGTACCCAGCCATTGAGTTTGGAGAAAACTGCTGCTCAGTTAAAAACAAACACAGGAGAAGCCATAGAGGTGAAAGGCATCACCTCTGTACCTGTATCATACAAACAACAGACGGCTCAGCTGTCAATAATTGTTGAAACTGGAGAAGGACCTATCCTTCTGGGCTGTATTTGGTTGACGGAAATAAAACTAAATTGGTCAGAAATTTTTCAGGTCAGGACTGGAGGAATTCCAGAGTTGCTGAATAAGTATGACAGAATATTCCGAAATAGTTGGGGAAAACCAAAGGTCTGCAAGCTAAAATATACGAGGACCCTAAAGCAACACCCCAGTTTTTTTAAGGCAAGACCTGTGCCTTACAATCTGAGAAAAGGTTTATACAGAATTATATCCTTTGGAGAAATTAGGAGTAACACAGCCAGTCCAGTTTCCAGAGTGGGCAGCACCCATAGGCCCTGTACTAAAGCTGGACAAAATAATTCGCATTTGTGGGGATTATAAATTAACGGTTAACAAGGCTGCAAAATTGGACAAGTACCCAATCCCAAAGATAGCATGTGTTTTATCCTTTCTTGCCTTTAGTAGTCAATAAACTTATTCTTACTTCTAACTCATGAAAGTCTGATCAAATTGGCTCCTTCAAAACCAGAACCATTGGGTCTGGGAAAAAGGTATCTGTGAAAGGGACCCTTTCTAAATTAAATCTTGTTGCAACCCACAGATGGGGGTGGGGGTGCTGTATAAAAACAGAGAGCCAGTTCAATCCTCCTCACCCAGGGCATAACAATTGGGGGTGTCCCAGCCAGATGGTAACAAATTTAGGGGTCTCGCCAGGATCAACAACTTTGGGGGAACCTCACCTCGGGTGGATCGTAACAAGAATACGAAAGCCATTCCCCTAACCTTAAATTTTCCTTTAAAAAGAATGTAAAAATGTGTGTACTTTTAGTGAGTCAACACTTTTGCATTATTTTTGGTCATTTTCCTTTAACAAACAAATTGTATACTTTCCAATTCTATGCATCTTTGTCGTTTTTGATTATAGTAATACTATACGGTGTTTTGCAGGATTTTTACATGTGTAGGTGTGCATGCAATGTAAATAAGAGAGTTTGGAAAACCCAGTATGCTTAACAACCACTGTAGAATTTCAAGAATTTTGACTTTTGTCAAACACACAATTACAATTTCACAGCAAATTAGAGCAATTGTGAAAGCAACAAGTTCCTTCCATTTTTAAAAAGGATAGTTTTTGTTTATACTGAAGCTTAATTTTTCCTCATTTAGCATTCTCCACATCACCCACCCCAGCTTCCACAGCAAGCAAACTAGGCTTACATCACATTAAGGACATCACAGGATGGCTGCCAATTCATGTGACATTTTTGACACCATTAAGTTGAGCAAGGCCAGTAACATTACCCCATTTTGTCTCATTCTTGCTCTGGTATCTATAACAGACCTCCAGTGTTTGGAGAGACATTTTTCCCCAACCAGGCTTAGTATGATCAGTCCTAGTATTACCCCAGAGTAATATGTGTTTTTTCTGCCATCCTGCATCAATATTTGGATAACTTTAGTTTTATGTAAGTTTCCAAGTATTACTTGCTTTTAAAATAAGTATATGAATAAATAGGTTATTTCTACCAGCCTTAATTAACAATTGCCCTCGCTTTCTTTAAAAAAACGATTCTTCAGGAAACTTCAAAAAAAATTGACAGATGGGTAAATAAGTAAAAGGCAGGCATCTGATCCTGCCAACAGCTATGACAACAGCATGCCAGTATTGTACCATCTACTCCATCACTAAAAATCAGGGGAGGTGTTAAACAGGCTGCCAACTCGCCATTAACCATTTTACACTACCATGCAATGTACCCCATAGAATGTCTTTGCTGTTGATTAGAATCAATCTCAGAGCAACCCAGGCCTCCAACTGATGCATTTCCACATAAGAAAAGAACAGGAGGATGTCATTCCTAATCCCAACCCTCACGCATGCTTGATAGATCCACATATTCAGTATTATTTCACTATGGTAAGGCTCCCAACCAGGATATGAATCCTAAATTGTTCAATCAGGAATCTAAACAGCTGGAAATAGGGGTTCAGCAGGACTCTGAGAAGGCATAGACCGTTTTTTCCTGTTAGCTGGTCATTAGCAGGCACTACAACTCATGCAAAATTAGAAATAGGACAAGGAGTAGGCCATTCGGCTCCTTGAGGTTGCTCCGCCAGTCAATCAGATTATGGCTGATCTGATATTAACTCAACTCCACTTCCCTGCCCTGTCCCCCATAACCATTGAACTCCCTTGTCAATTAAAAATGTCTACCTCAGTCCTGAATATATTCAATGAGCCAGCCTTCGCTTATTGCTGAGGGAGAAAATTCCAAATGCTAATGACCCTCTGAGAGAAGAAATT
The DNA here is from genome assembly GCF_017639515.1 of Carcharodon carcharias. Classification (NCBI taxonomy): domain Eukaryota; kingdom Metazoa; phylum Chordata; class Chondrichthyes; order Lamniformes; family Lamnidae; genus Carcharodon; species Carcharodon carcharias. The sequence continues at coordinate 138,696,392 of NC_054468.1, read as the reverse complement.
GATCTTCATCTCTGAAATGGGAACCTCCCATTATTTTTAAACTGTGCCCCCTAGTTCTAGATTCCCCCACAAGAAACATCTGCTCCATCTTTCATCCTGTTTTCTACCCTTAATGTCACAATTAGCACATCATTTAGCTAATATCACCACCATCAAGACCCCTTTGACCTTTTGTTTATGACATCTTTGGCAATCTCTCCTTTGCCTCCACCTATTACTGGCCCTCTATCCAGCTCCACCTGTCCCACCCCCTTTAAACAGCTTATATTTCACCACATTTCTATTTCCCTTTAGTTCCGATTAAGAGTCATGCGGACTCGAAACGTTAACTCTGTCTTCCTCTCCACAGATACTGTCAGGCCTGCTGAGTTTTTCCAGCAATTTTTGTTTTTGTTTCAGATTTCCAGCATCCGCAGTATTTTGCTTTTATCCGCTCCATCTACTGCGCCAAGCATCCTCAGAATAACTCCCAGCTATTGAGTAAATGACTCTGGACCCATTGCATAATCAGATCTCATTGAATAGTGCAGAATGCCTTGTCTCTGTTGCAACAGCAAGCTGTAATTAATGCATTTTGACACAGGACTAAAATCTGTAACCACAGCATCTTGTTTATTAGTACGATTACATCTTACCCTGTTCCCATGAAAATTATAGCAAAAACTTTCCATATAGTAGAACAGCATGTTCAATGAACAGGATCTCCTGGTAGTTTTTCTAGCAGAAGCTCAATACTTCACTAAAGTCATCAACATAGGACTTCACATGTATGGCTTTATGGTGCAAGGAGTGGGGTGAGCTTTAGTAGCAGTACTCTTGGGCCATTTAACTACAGTTCTAGGGTTCTGTACCCACAAGCAGCCCACTTCAAATTCTTAAAAATCCAGTGCATACAGAGCAGAACACAGTACCATATCTACTGTAATAAAAAACAAAAATGCTGGAAAAACTCAGCAGGTCTGGCAGAATCTGTGGCGAAAGGGAGTTAATGTTTTGAGTCTGTATGACTCTTTTTCAGAGCTAAAAAAAATAGCAATAGCCATGTTTACTAATTTTATTCCTATATTATGCACCAAATATTCAACAATTTTTACCTCAAGCGGCATCATAACACAATGCAGATTGTATTAAAAATTGATAACAAGGAACTAAATGTGTCTATCAAAATATATCCATTTTTTTTAAGTGAGTGACTTGTAAGTCACTTTAGAGCAAGCAGATGGACCATGAGTTGTTTGTGAAGCTCAAGATAGGACTGGTTTTCCTTAATTCCCTGGCATAGAATTCCGATATGTAACATAATGTACAAAATGCATTAAACCGCTGAACATATTATACTTAATCGATTTTCTGTCCATAAAAATTCCGACACCTATTCAATTTAAATTTTCACGTCACAAGTTGCTACTGATAACCTTTCTATTAATATCAGACGGTAAAGTCAAAACATGACCATACCGAATCCTCGGTAGTATAGTGGTTAGTATCCCCGCCTGTCACGCGGGAGACCGGGGTTCAATTCCCCGCCGGGGAGGCGAAATTTTATTTTTCACAGACAATAATATATTCAAAGTTAAAACATTATATATCTGCTTATACCTGGTGGTTTCTCAATCACCCCCCCACCTTTCCTTTGGTCAAAATGCACATTTTTTTAAAGTCAAAGCAAGTAGATGTTGGTATATCTAATGCATAACGTGTCACTGGTACATTTAAACAAGGCCTTGCAAGAAGGCGGTTTTGTTTCAAGTAATCACCTACCGATCATTTCTTTGATTACTTCAGCTCTATGAGGGGATGGTCTTGTAATTTGGGCAGAGCCGAATTTTATGCCAAGTCAACTGTACGTCTTATAGTCAAAGCCTGCAGGCCGGGTCATTCTGCGCCTGCGTACAGCTATGTCTCTCATCAGTGAGGTCCAGGGTTGTTTATCAACAAGGTCGAGAGAGCTCGAGGGCAAAAGCAGGAGGGGGCGAGGGGAGCGGTTAGAGAGCGCGTGAGAGGCTCGAGCGCAAAGGGGGGCGGGGGGATCGGAGATCAGGGAAGTTTGGAGATAAAGGGGCTTAGAGTGCGAGCATTGTGATAGTTGAGCAACAAGTGCCTGCCACATCCGAAGAACAAATAAAAAACCGCCAAGGAGAACAGAGATCGTGACGGGTGTGAAAGCCAAGGGGGCGGGGTGGTCACAGAGCGAGTAAGGGGGCAGCCAATAAACGAACCCGATTGTGAGAGTGAAGTTTGAGGGCAGAAAAGCGAGGTGGGAGGAAGCAACATGTGTTCTCTTTACTATGAAAGTTTTGCCAACACTTCCGAGGCAAAAGAAAAAGCTTTTCGAAAGTGTGGTCGAAGCGCCCGAATTCAAAAATAAGCACGCCCCGCTGTCACGTGATATCTGTCAAGCTGAAATAACGGGAAGGGTTCTGAGGTGACGGAAATGACGGAGTTTGTTTAACATATCTCTCTTAGCAACGGAGATTGTGTTAGAACCGCCGCAAAAGGAATACAACAGCAGCGGAATTTGTTCAGTAGGAGGTGTCTTACTGCTACTCTGTCCTCACAACAAATAAAATGCCAGTTGCTTACGCAGTGGAAAAGGGCAACCAGAAACTTCTAGCGGCAAGTTATCAAAGACCCAAGAAGGATCATAGAGTAACTGAAGGTTTCACAGTGAAAGCCATGATGAAAAATTCCATTGTAAGTAGTTAAATATTCATTGGATCACGTGCATAAGCGCCAGACTATAGGTTCCTTTAATCTCCCTTGCATTAGGACACGTATGAGATTAAGACTGGACATTTTCTCAACACTGTCTCATTATAACCAAAAGTTTTAAATTCGCCCGAACTCAACAAGTTTGAATTCACACGATAGTTTATTCTACGGCAATAACAGCAACATGCACTTTTGTAGCACCTTTTAAAGCTGTGAAATGTCCCACCGAACTTGTCCGTGTTCAATAACCAAGTCAAGACTAAAAGCAAAACTTCGAACTGTATGTTCAGAAAAGTTTCACATATGTAATTCTCAGAGGTTGGAACCGTTCGTGAAATTCTTTGTGTCTGAAATAAAATCATTCTATTTTGGATTAAACAAAAGGCAGGAGGATACATTTATTACTCAGTTGTCTGCGTTAAAAAATGTTCATTAAAATTCTGAGCTCCTGACAGTTCAGCCAGCGTGTATAGTGAGTAGTTGAATCCTGCAGACAAGGAAGGTTCTGACTCCGATCCGTCTTGAATTAACCAATATCAGGCAGCAGTGGTTTTCAAGCTACACAAAAGCAAAATACTGCGGTTACTGGAAATCTGAAATAAAAACAGAAAATTCTTAAATACTGCAGGTCAAGCAACATCTCTGGAGAAAGAGAAAGAGTCAACATTTCAGGTCAATGACCTTTTGACTCTGTTCCTTTCAAGCTACAATTGACTTCAGCAGCTCCAGGGCAAAAGTCGTATTTCTTGTTCCTGCAAGGGGGAAGGTTATCATATAGTGCCTGCAATGCCATACCCGCAAGGGAATGCTGGGGGTGGTGGTGATAGGAGAAAAGTGAAGAAAAATACTAAGAAACAAAATGCTCTTTGGTGTTTATTTAAAATATCCAATTTCCCCATGGAAATCTTCAGTGTTAATTCTCCACATCGTCAGACAACTAGTGACTTATAGCGGCAGAAAACACACCGCCAGCTGAGTTAAGTGGCTGCCGCCTAAGGATAAGTCAATAACCAGCTCAGGATCAAATAGGATTCTGAGACTGCGAACAGCGTGGAGTTTGTGAGTGGGGCTGAATTCTTCCAAGTGTTTAACTGGAGGAAATAAGGGCTCCATCCACGACTGGATATCGGCCAAACAGCTCAACAACACCTAGACAATGCACAAATTGAGAGTGGTGGTGGAGAAGTAGCACTCCCTGTCGTCAGTGATTTCTGTTTTAAAGCTGGTACTTTTACACTGGCAAAAAAAGCCTTTCTGTAGTTTCCCTGGATTATAAAACATAAATCAAAACGCTTTCTACAATCCAAAATGTTTTAATATTTTTAACTTACAAAGAACTTCGGTTTGTCAATTGCTGCTCCCTATCCTTTTGGCCTCTGCTTGTTTTTATTAACTGATCTTTCTCTGAGCTCTAACGTCTTCACATTTGGTTTCTCATTTTGTCCCCCATATCTGTCTATCTCTCTGGTAGTTAACGGTCGTGGATAGCCTGAAGGCATGTTACGAATGATCTTGTGTTTTCTAAGTTTCACTATTTATTAATGATTTGGACTGTGGCGTTCGGGGTATGTATAGTCAGTAAACGTGCAGAGGATAAATTTCCAAGGGTTACGACAGTAGGGGATTACAATCTAATGCAAAGAGATACACTTGGGGAATGGGCCAAATAATGCAAAATGATATTTAACATAAATAAATGCAATGCCATGAGACACATCACTTACAGGGAAGAATATTGGAAATGGTTGAGAGAGAAGAGGTCTAGATGTTATTGTGCACAAACCACTGAAGGCTCACAACCAATATAGAGAAATCGTAGCTAAAGCAAACGGGGCATTTGGTTGCATTAATAGAAACATTCAGTACAAATCAAAGGACACCATTCTGTCATTATACGGGTCACTAGTGTGACGACATCAGATGTATTGTGCCCAATGCTGCCATCCGTTTTTTCTCTCACATCTGCCTACTCCTTTCTTTGTCAATTCCTCATCCCTACCCTATATGTGTGTGTCTGCTCAGATTTGACTGTTGCGCCATTGTCTTTGTTTTCATCAGTTTGTTGACCTGTCCCCACAATCGGTTTTCTGTTTTTCTGTCGTGAACCAATTGTTGTGGGTAATTAATTATAATGTGCTGAGCTGGCTGCATTATTACATTTTAGGAAAGAAAACTTCCAGTGGGAAAATAATTATGTGGGGGTTGAACAGGAAGCAGCATCTAGCTTTGAGGAAAAGGGAGACACATCTACATATCAGAAAGCAGCAAAAATCTTTAACAAACAGCTGACATAATCTCTAAGCTTTAGAAAATAGCAGGAACATTGCAATTGTATCTTTGGGAGCATGTATTATTGAATTGTAGGAGAACAGACAGGCAGTGGGCAAATATTTAATTTTATACGTCAGAGAACAGAAAGCACTGAATTGTAGGAGGAATGGCTGGCAGCAGAGAAATATTATTTTCTTTATATGTTGCACTGCAGGTAGCACCATTAACTTTCAATAAGTAGCAGTACAATATATTTCAAAGGAGCAAATTATCTGGGAGTGAGAAGCATCCATGTATTTATCAGGGAATGAATACCAGGAAAGGCCAGCAGGGAAGAAAATAAACTTACGTAGGTTTCAAATTTAATATTAAATAAATTTAAAGACAGTTGATTTATTTATAAAAAGTCAGCGACAGATAAAATTAAGAAGGCTTATCTGCACAGAATGGGGAAAGAAAATAGAGGATCAAGTCGGAAAACATGTTTGAGAGGTTCATGTAGTAGCTGAGGTCTGCAACTATTTTATAACAAGCAATTGTTTACATGGGAAATATAATTATAAATGTTTACATACCCTTTTTAACCCTGTAAATGTTGGCATATAAACTTTACCAAAAGTCGTGATGACAAGGAGTGTCTGAGTATGCAAGGTTTTTAACTATATCCAATAGATAAGAAATATATGGTGTATTATCTATCAATAAGTATACAATTCCTCTATTTGTCAGTTTAAAACAATATGAAATTTCAACCAGCAATTGTGAGCAAATATGATACATAATATTCTCCATTTTGCCCTGTTTTATAAGGTAGAGGTAGCATCATACAGGTGCAGAGATAGTTTAATGGATTGTGACCCTTGTTTTAAAGAAGCATTGGTACTGATATTAATCTAAAGGTGACTTCAGCGCGGTAGTTAGAAATGCATGACAAAACCCGGAAGTCAACTCAACGGGTTGGAATCTGTAATCACAACTTAATTAAGAAAAAAAAATTGAATTCCAGGTTTGAGGAATGTAAGAAGTAGGAACAGGAGTCAAGTATATGGCTCATCATGCCTACTTAGCCAGTCAGTACGGCTGGCTGATCTTCTGCCTCAGCTTCACTTTACTGCATGCTCCTCATATCCCTTGAGACTAAGAGACTGAACTATCTATCTCATCCTTGAATGTACTCAATGATAGAGCATCCACTTGGGTGTAGAATTCCAAAGATTCACAACCATCTTAGTGAAGAAATTTTTCCTCACCTCCGTCCTAAATGATTAACCCCTTATTCTGAGTATATGCCTCCATGTTCTAGATTTCCCAGTCAGGTGAAACAACCTCTCAGTTTCTATGCTGTTAGGATCCTTCAGAGCTTTGTATGTTTCAATGAGACCATTTCCCATTCTTCTAAATTCCAGAGAGTATAGGCCCAAATTACATAGCCTACCCTCATTGGATATCTCTCTCATCCCAGGAATCAACTTAATAAAATTTCACTGTACCACCACCAGAGCAAGTATATCTTCTTTAGATATGGAGACCAAACCTGCGCACACTACTCCAGGGGCAGAATATTGCGCTCATCGGATTGGCGCCGCCTGACCTGAACAAGTATAAAATGATGCATGATATTTCAGTCGGTGGGTGCACGCGGGAGTCGGCAGCATGCCCGCCAACAATTAACAGGCTTATTAAGGCCATTAAAGTTCCAATGAAATGAAATTTTTCGTTTCCCGTCCAACCTCACAGGCCAAGCGGCCTTTGGATTTTTTGCAAAACCTCATCCATGGGCAGGATGAGGTTTCGATCAGTGGTTATAAAAAATTAAAACTTTTCAAACTAATTTCTAACATGTCTCTGCTCATGTGTCAATAACATGAAGCAACATGTTATTAACATTTTTAAATTCTCTATATATTATTTTTAAAGCTCCCTGAGGCAGCTCTGTACCTCGGGGAGCTTTTACTATGGGCACCCCCATGCGTACAGTGCTGAGCGTTGCAGCGCATATTTCACCCTGGCTGGCCGTTAGTTGGCCAGCCAGCATGAAACCCATGTCAAGGCCCGATCGCAGGCAGCAGTCAGCGTTGAGACTGCTCCCGGGACTGGCACCCTCCTGACAAGGGCAAAATTCTGCCCCAGGTATGGTCTCACCAAGGCCATTTACAACTGTAGCAAGGTGATAGACTGTCCACCAATATCCATTACAAGCCTACCGACTCCCACAGCTACCTCGACCACAGCTCCTCACACCCCGCTTCCTGTAAGGACTCCATCCCATTCTCTCAGTTCCTTCGCCTCCGTCGCATCTGTTCTGATGATGCCACTTTCAAAAACATTTCCTCTGACATGTCCTCCTTCTTCCTTAACCGATGTTTTCCAAACAGGGTGGTTGACAGGGCCTTCAACCATGTTTGGCCCATCTCCTGCGCATCCACCCTCACACCTTCTTCTCCCTCCCAGAAACATGATAGGGTCCCCGTTGTCCTCACTTATCACCCCACCAGCCTCCACTTTCAAAGGATCATCCTCCGCCATTCCCGCCAACTCCAGCATGATGCCACCACCAAACACATCTCCCCTTCACCCCCCCCCCGGCGGCATTCTGTAGGGATCATTCCCTCTGTGACACCCTGGTCCACTCCTCCATCACCCCCTAGACCTCAACCACCTCCCACAGCACCTTCCCAGGCAACCACAGAAGATGCAACACCTGCCCCTTCGCTTCCCCTCTCCTCACCATCCAAGGGCCCAAACATTCATTTCAAGTGAAGCAGCATTTCACTTGCACTTCCCTCAACTTAGTCTACTGCATTCGTTGCTCCCAATGCGGTTTCCTCTACATTGGAGAGACCAAACATAGACTGGGTGACCGCTTTGCAGAACACCTTCTGTCTGTCCGCAAGCATTACCCAGACCTCCGTGTCGCTTGCCATTTCAACACTCCACCCTGCTCTCATGCCCACATGTCCATCCTTGGCTTGCTGCATTGTTCCAGTGAAGCTCAACGTAAACTGGAGGAACAGCACCTCATCTTCCGATTAGGCACTTTACAGCCTTCCAGACTGAATATTGAGTTCAACAATTTTAGATCATGAACTCTCTCCCCCCATCCCCTTTCTGATTTTCCCCCTCCTTTTTGTTTCTTCCAATAACTTATATAGATTTTTCTTTTCCCACCTATTTCCATGATTTTTAAAAGTATTTCCATCCATTGTTTTATCTCTACCTTTTAGCCTTTTCCAATTCCTTCACCCCACCCCACCCCCACCCCCACTAGGGCTATCTGTACCTTGCTCATCCTGCTTTCTACCCTTAATTAGCACATTCCTTTAGATAATATCACCACCTTCATTACCTCTTTGTCCTTTTGTCTGTGACATCTTTTGGTTATCTCCACCTATCATTGGCCCTCTATCCAGTTCTTCTTTCCCAACATCCCCCCCCCCCCACCCCCCCGCCCACCCCCACTTAAACCAGCTTATATTTCACCCCTTTTCTATTTTTCCTTAGTTCTGTTGAAGAGTCATTCGGACTCGAAATGTTAACTGTGCTCCTCTCCACAGATGCTGCCAGACCTGCTGAGTTTTTCCAGGTATTTTTGTTTTTGTTTTGCCTTATCCTTGTATACCCAATTCTCTTGCATGAAAGACTACAATGTCATTTGCTGTTCTAATTGCTTGCCATACCCCACAGAACCACAGAATTCTTACAGCATAGAAGGAGGCCATTCAGCCCGTTGTCTGCGCTGGCTCTCTAAATGAGCAATGCACCTAGTGCCAATCCTCCACCTTCTCCCTGTAACCCTAACACTCTTCCTTTGTATCCAAACTTTAAACATTAACATGTATAAGTTTCATGCCTTTTAAAACACATTCTGCATTTCTATTTTTACTACCAAAGTGAATAACCTCACACTTCCCCACATTATACTCCAAATGCAATCTTGTTGCCCACTAATTTAGCATGTCTCTATCTCTTTGCAGCCTCTTTACTGCTTATAATCCCACTTAAATTTGTGTCATCAGCAAACTTGGATACATTACTCTCAGTCTCTTTCTCTAAGTTATTAATAGAACAGTTGGAGCACAAAAGGAAACCATTTGGCCTATCATGTCTGTGCTGGTCCTCAGCAGGAGCAATTCACCTAGTGCCACTCCCCCACCTTTTCCCTGCAGCCCTGCAAATGTTTCTTTCCAAACTCACAACTTGGTGGAGCAAACTATTGGAATGCTGAAAATGAGATTCCAGTGCCTGGACTGGTCTGGTGGAGCCCTGCAATATAGTGCACGGAGGGTTTCAAGCATTGTTGTCATCTGCTGCTCCCTTTACAACCTGGTGCCGCAATAGGGAGAGCAGCTGGCTGCGGAGCAGATGCAGGAATTGGACGTCTCCTCCGATGAGGAGGACATTGACAAGGATCAGAGTGCGGAGGCCCTCTCACTGGCCAGACGAGGCAGGCACACTCCGCAAGCCCTCACAGCTGCTAGATGTGTGGAGGATGATGACGACATGCAGTGAGGAGACACCATGGATCCTTACATTGCATCTAGGAATGTTTGACTCCAGTCTGGCTTGTGACAACACAAAAACCTCTATGAAAAAGCTCCTGTCATGGAGATGCAGTGGATGCCCTAATTGGTACTCAATTGCAGGAGGATGATGATGACAAGCAGTGAGGACACCCCATAGATCTTCACACAGCCTTTGAGAATGTCTGACTCCTGTGTGGCTGAGGACAGCTTGCTTGCGTTCTGTGTGATCAGGGTCATATCATTGAAGATGCAGCCATGAATCTTTAAAGGCACCTGATCCTTTGTCTGCGTTCAGCATCTGAGTCCTTCAGGAACACAGCATCACAGGTCACAGATGCTGAAGAGATGGGGGCCAGCCCCACCTTACATGTGCTGAGAGCACACAGAGAGAATGATGGAACTTGGTGACGCCTGTCCACCACATTCTGGCAGCAATGACAAGCGCCATAGAGGTGTAGGCATCACTAATGTGTCCAAGGAGTGTGAGGCCAGACCATCACTTTGGTTTGAAGGCTGCACAAAGCACAGGGAAGAGGCCCTGGACTGAGACACCTGCCTTTATCTTGTGCAGAAAGGTTTCACATCTGAGTGACACAAACACTGCTCATCGGAACAAGGAGCAATAGGCAGGGAGACATTGTTGGGAGTTTATTTACAATAGTGAACGTTATGTACAAGTGGTTAACACCCATGCCCAGGCTATGCTTCTTGGTTGGTCTCAGCTGCAGCTCGTTACTGCTGGGCTGTGTGCTGTTGCTGTGGTTGTGCTTGGTGCTGACTGTGGCTGTTGCTGCTGTGGGATTTCTAGTGGCTATTCCTGCTGCTGTTTTCCAGTGGCTGTTCCCGCTGCTGTGGGATTTCCAGTGGCTGTTCCTGCTGCTGTTTTCCTGTGGCTGTTCCCGCTGCTGTGGGATTCCTGTGGTTGTTCCTGCTGCTGTTTTCCAGTGGCTGTTCCCGCTGCTGTGGGATTTCCAGTGGCTGTTGCCGCTGCTGTGGGATTTCCAGTGGCTGTTGCCGCTGCTGTGGGATTTCCAGTGGCTGTTGCCGCTGCTGTGGGATTTTCAGAGGCTGTTCCTGCTGCTGTGGGATTTTCAGGGGCTGTTCCTGCTGCTGTGGGATTTTCAGAGGCTGTTCCTGCTGCTGTGGGATTTTCAGAGGCTGTTCCTGCTGCTGTGGGATTTTCAGAGGCTGTTCCTGCTGCTGTGGGATTTTCAGAGGCTGTTCCTGCTGCTGTGGGATTTTCAGAGGCTGTTCCTGCTGCTGTGGGATTTTCAGAGGCTGTTCCTGCTGCTGTGGGATTTTCAGAGGCTGTTCCTGCTGCTGTGGGATTTTCAGAGGCTGTTCCTGCTGCTGTGGGATTTTCAGAGGCTGTTCCTGCTGCTGTGGGATTTTCAGAGGCTGTACCTGTTGCTGTGGGATTTTCAGCGGCTGTACCTGTTGCTGTGGGATTTCCTGTGTCTGTTCCTGCTGCTGTGGGATTTCCTGTGTCTGTTCCTGCTGCTGTGGGATTTCCTGTCGCTCTTCCTGCTGCTGTTTTCCTGTTGCTGTTCCTGCTTCTGTGGGATTTACTGTGGCTGTTCCTGCTGCTGTTTTCCTGTAGCTGTTCCTGCTGCTGTGGGATTTCCTGTGGCTGTTCCTGCTGCTGTGGGATTTCCTTCTAGTCCTCAACTGGAGCAAAAAGGCTGCCTCCAAAAAGACTGCTGCTGCTATTACAACCTGCTACTGCACGGTGGGGCCTTTAAGGCCTAGCAAGGCCCAAAGAGCCTGGGAGTGAGAGTTTGGGGAGAGCTGGAGGGGAGAGGCCCTGACGCCAGCCAGAGGGGTGGACTTTTACTGCAACAGGTGGCTGCCTGGTTGTCTGCAGGGGGCGAAGTAGAACGTCCAAGCAGGGAGGGCTGTGAGAGACTGAACTTTGAGGGGAAGAAGACCTGTACCCTACTCTGCCCTCCCTTGACTCGCCTGGGTTAGTTAGCACTGCCCAGAACCAAATGCATCTACAGACATTTACCATTGTTCCTGGACTGTGCCTGAGCATTCCTAGCTGCCCTCCTGCAGCAGAACATTGGAACCCCCCCCCACTCCCCCACCACAAGAAAGCCCCCAACTTTGTCCTCTCTGTCTCCCTCTCCCCATCTCGGTCTCCCCTACTCCCACTTCCCTTTGCTCTGTTTGTTGTGTTTATTTTACCTGCAATGGGGTGGGTGTAGCATTCCCTGATGGTGACAACTGGTGGCAAAGCCTGCTCAGGCCACCTATGTGGCGGCGGTGGCACCTTTGGCCTTTGCATCTCCTGTGGCCCCATCACCATTTAAGTTGCTGACACTTCAGCTTGAGGTAAAGTGCTACACCTACCCCACAATGGCCATTGAGGCCTGTGTAAAGGCTCTGGCCAGGATTGTCGGTCCTTCAGCCATAGTCGCAGCCTCAATTGTACAGGAAGACCATATTCTTTCTGAAGGTGAAGCAGGCGGTGCACCGTGCCCTCAAAGGGACTCACAGTGGGCGGGACGTTCCTGGCGGTGGACCCTGTGGAGGCTGCTGCCCAGAGGCTAATATTATGAAACGTCCTGCCCTTCATCCCAAGTGGGGTCCTCCTTCCAGTGCCAGGTTTTTGTACCCCTGGCCCGGGAGGAGTGGGCTAAGGGGGGTTTTGATGTCGCCTTTGAGGGGACCACCTACCACATTTTTTGGTCAGCAGATGACATGCAGTGCCATGCCTGCAAGGGGGTGGTGCCTGCGAGGAAGTACGCCAGAACGAATCAGGCAGCCGCAGCTGGCACTGCCATTCCTCCCCCTGCCACCGCTTCATCTTTCTCCCCACAATGGGAGGTGTCACTGGCAGCCACCGCCATCTCAGCTGGCGATGAGGCATGGGGAGAATCCCTGCACCGTAAAAAGACGTGGGGGAAGACCCCCCAAACCCACCCTGAACTCCAGACCCCTGAAGACACCAGCTCGGGGGGACAAAAATCATATGGGTCCAAGCGTCGTGAACGCATGTGCTCCTGGGCCTGTGTGCACCTCAGGACCATGTATTGAGTCTGGTGTCATCCTCACGCTGGTTCCCGGGTCCAGCAGCAATGAGGCGCGTGACCCCGGGCCGGTGGTCCTATTAAAGAGGCTGTACCTGCCCCAACCCCAGAGGGCGGAGCATACGGAAGGGCTGGACGAGGTGGTGGGGCCTCACAGATGGAGGTATCCCCAGCCCCCAGAAGAGACGCCACCCGTCGGAGGGGGAGGACCTCACAACTTGCAAGGTTGGATGTGTCCCCTCCCCCAGTGAAGTAGCGGTGGCGTCTCCACCCCATAACCCTCACTCTAAGTCCTCTGGGGGGAGCCCAAGCCCCAGTTCCCTTGCTGCAGTCCCCTGAGCAGGGTCTCTCGGGGGTTGGTGAGGATATCACCCTTGCGGTGGTGCCCCACCCTGACCCACCTCATACCTCTGAAGTGCCATATGGCCCACCAGGGGACTGCATCAGTCCCTTCATTGCCCCAGCCGCTGGGTCATTGGGCAGCTGTAGCGCAGAAGGCGTCCCGGCTCCCTCCCAAACTTCAGCGCCTGGTGCCTCCGTGCTAGGTCCGGAGCTTTTTTCCAGACTCGCCGAGCGATCCGGTGCCTTGGTTGGGGGAGCAAGACTCTGAGTCGCCACCACCCTTTGGCCCATATCCCCAAGAGGAGACCAGAGAGGACCCCTCTGCCCTTGATCCTGGGGCTGTTATTGAGGTGGAGGTGGAGCCAACTGGCAGCTTCAACCCAGCCCCCGTACTCAATATGCGGGAGGGGTTGGAAGCTGGAGGCAACTACCTGGAGGAGGATGGGGTTTTGGTGGTAAGCACTGGGGGGGTGACTTAAAGTCATTGTCTGATGAGGTGGTGGATCCCCTGGTGCCCCCGACCGATTCTCCCCTCATCCCTTTACGGGAGCTCCAGGATTTTTTAGCGAATAATTGTGGTCACCGAGACAGGGTCCAATCTGGTGGCATTATTTTCCTCTTGTGTCCTGGTCTGCCCGCGAGGCCCTTAAAGTGCCTGGGCTGGACTGGAACACTAAGAGGAGGGTCCACACGTTTCTTGCTGGGCTCCTGAATGAAAGGAAGGATTAAAATACTCCCCCCCCTTCTTAGACTAGGCATGGTGATGGTAGCACATACCTCTGACAATGAAGACTACCATAGCTAGCCTCAACATCAACAGAAGCAGGGATGCACAGCGCAGGTTCCAGAACTTCCCGGTCCTTGGGGATGGGAAGAATGTGGTGTGTTTTCTACAGGAAACTCATACCATTCTGGGAGACAAAGCTATGTGGCTCCTGGAGTGACGAGGGGGGGTCTACATGAGTTACCTAGCCTCCAATTCTGCCGGGGTGGCTATCTTGTCGGCTCCACGTTTTCAGCCGGAGATCTTGGCAATCAAGGAGCCAGTGCCAGACCGGTTGCTGTACCTTACTGTGCACCCAGGCGGTGCGGTGCTTCACTTTGTGAATATGTATGCTCCCCGGGCTTGCAGCAGCAATCGAGCTTCTTTGAGGAAGTGTCCACTCACCTCGGCTCCATCGATCTGGGCGAGCGCATTGTCCTCAGGAGGGATTTCAACTGTATTCTCGGGGCTAGGGACCGTCTTGGTGCCCAGCATCACTCGCTAGGTGCGAGTAAGTTGAGGGACCTGTTTAGCTCCTTCGACTTGATGGATGTCTCAAGACATCTCCATCCTGACTCCAGGGTTTTCACTTTTGTGTCACCTGGAGTCAGAGCATCCAGACTTGACCGCCTTTATGTTTTCAAGGCATTCGTGTCCTGCATTCCATCGGTTTCCGTGCAGCAGGTGCCGCGCACGGAGAACCATCTGATGTGGGTGGAACTCGTTCCGTTCTGCTCTCGGACAGGGCCCGCATGCTGGCACTTTACCAACCTGCTGCTACAGGATGAGCAGTTCCTGGACTCATTCTGTCATCTCTGGGCCGGCTGGAGAAGGAAGCCGAGAGGTTTTACCTCCTTGAGGCTATGGTGGGACATGGGCAAGGTGCTCACATCTGCACCTACTGTCAGAATTACGCGAGGGGTTCAACAAAGAAGCAGAAATCCAGGGTCGAGAAGTTGGAGAAGGAGGTGCTTGACCTGGAGGCATTTCTCCTTCTGCCTGATATGGACCTGACCCTGCAGCTGGCATGTGAAGAGAAGAAGGTAGCGCTGCGGGACCTGCAACTCATTGGGTCCCGTGGCACATACGTGAGGTCACAGATCCAGTTCCACCGGGACCTGGACCGTGCTCCCCCTTGTTCTACTCGTTGTAAAAAAGGCATGGGATCCATCAGCAGCTCCTCACACTGCTGGCCGACGACGGATCCCTTGTCTCGGATCCGGAGGCCATTGCCAAATCCTACTATACTGCCCTGTTCTCTCCAGCAAGGATGTTCGCAGACTTTTGTGGGAGGCCCAGAGGGCACCGGAAAGCTTGACTCCCCTATAATTCTGGGAGAGTTGACCAGCACCCTTGACAGCCTCTCCAGGGGCAAGTCCCTGGGGCTGGACGGGCTAACCGTAGAGTTCTTCAGGGCATTCTGGGATTCCTGGGGAACTTCTACAGGGGGGTCCTGGGGTACAGTATCGCTACTGGGGAGATGCCCCTCTCATGGTGCAGGCCTTGATTGCCCTACTGCCTAAGAGGGGGGATCTCCACCTTCTCAAAAACTGGCGTCTGGTCTCCCTCCTCAGCACGGATTACAAAATCTTTGCCAGGGCAATGTCTTCTCGCCTTGGCATTGTGCTGGACCACATGATCCACCCTGACCAGTCCTACACAGTCCTTGGCCGCATCATCTTTGATAACATTCATCTGGTCTGGGATGTCATCCACTTTTTCCAGAGGACTGGTCTGTTGAGCGCCTTCCTGTCTTTTGACCAGGAGAAGGCATTCAACAGGGTGGATCACAAATATTCATTCGGGACTCTGCGAGCATTCGGGTTCAGGACACATTTTGTCCCCTGGATCCGACTTCTGTACACTGCTGCAGAGTGTCTAGTTAAGGTTAACGGGTCCCTGACGGCGCCTCTTCGCTTTTGGAGAGAAGTGAGTCAGGGCTGCCCCCTGTCTGGCCAATTGTATTCTATCTGTGTGGAGTCTTTCCTGCGCCTCCTGCAGAGGCGGTTGTCAGGATTGGTTCTGTGCGGGTTGGGCATCAGGGTGGTCCTCTTGGCTTACACTGATGTTGTGCTCCTCATGTTCACTGACTCAGCTGACCTGCGGAGGATGCACGAGTACTCTGCCAAGAGCAACTCGGACAAGTGTTCTGGATTCCTGGTCAGTCAGCGGCAGATGGACCCCCGACCTGAGGAGCTCGAGCCTTTCACCTGGAGCAGGACCAGTCTCCTCTCAAGGGAGACCACCTCTGCCCTGCTGAGGAATCCTGGCCGGCGAACTGGCAGGAGCTGGAGGCCAAAGTCACTACTTGCCTGTGGCGCTGGACAGGACTTTGCTGCCTTACCGGGTTCAAGTTCTGGTCAGAAGCCATGTTGTGGTACCGGCTGGTCACTTTGAGCCCTCCCACGGACTTTGTCACAAAAATACAGAGAATGCCCGTCGATTTCTTCTGGGACAAAAGACTGCACTGGGTCGCTACTGAGGTTCTGAGTCTCCCGTTTAGGGAGAGCGGTCAGCTGCTGGTGTGCCTCCGCACTCAGGTGGTGACTTTCCACCTTCAGGCCCTCCAGCGATACCTTTATGTCGAGCCTCCTCCGTGATGGTGTGCCCTGGTGATGTATTTCTTCCGCCAGGTGCACGCCTGAATTATGACGTACAGTCCCTATTTGTAGACCGGAATGGCCTTCGTGGCTCCTTGTAGGCGTTTCCCATCTTTTACCAGGACCTGATCAAGGTCTGGAACATGGTCGCCTTGCGACACAGCTCCCTGCTGTCAGGAGTAACAGCTATTATCAGAGAGCCGCTGCTCAGAAATCCGCCCCTCCGCCCTTTTCAGTGGCAGGCGGCGAAGAAGGCTGTCTCTGCCGGGGTGACCAGGATCAGGGACGTGCTGGGTGGTGGAGGAGTGGGCTGGATGCTACCACAGGATCTGGAGAATCCCACGTCCGTGGATGTCCGGCTCACGGCCAATGCCATTCAAGACCTTAGGACGGCCATGCTCGGCCCCGACGTCATACTGGGATTTGAGGTGGCACAGGTGCGAGGTGGTCTTCCGTCTGAGCATACCTCTGGATGGAATTCCACATTGGCCCCAAGCCTCGAACCCTTCCTCGGAAGCCAGTGCCCCGCAACCTGAGTCACCTCGTGGAAATGCCCTCTGTGCCCTTTAGCACAACGTGGAGGGGTTTCCTGTATGGGCTGCTGCTGCACACCTTTCACTTTCTTGCCCTTACCCTCCGCCCGGACATGCCCTGGTGTGCCTTGTTACCATCAGCGGTGGAAGTCCACAACGGGGGGCCCTCTACAGAGGTGACCTCCCACTTTCCATTGGGGACCTGGGTTGGAGGGTGTTGCATGCAGCAGTCCCATACAATTGTAAGTTGTATCGGTTCACAGACTCCCAAGATACCTGCGTCTTTTGCAGCCTTGTGGAGTCCATGGACCATGTCTATATAGGGTGCTGTAGGCTGCACTCCCTTTTCAGTTATTTAAAAAATCTTTCACTGTTGTTTTGTTTGCACTTCAGTCCCATGCTCCTGATCTACGGGCATCTGGTGCAGAGTGGGGGGCCGGGAGGGAGGAGGATCTTCTTGTGAACCTGCTCCTGGGTCTAGCCGAGTTGGCCATTAACAGGCCCAGGCAGTGGGTGACGAGGGGGTCACCCGACCTGACTGTTTGCCCCTCTTCTGTGGCTACGTTCGCAGCTGGGTGTCCCTGGAGAGGGAGCACGTGGTGTTTGCCGGCATTATCAAGGCCTTCCATGCCTGGTGGGCACCGCAGGGACTGGGATAAAAACAAAAAAACTGCGGATGCTGGAAATCCAAAACAAAAACAGAATTACCTGGAAAAACTCAGCAGGTCTGGCAGCATCGGCGGAGAAGAAAAGAGTTGACGTTTCGAGTCCTCATGACCCTTCGACAGAACTTGAGTTCGAGTCCAGGAAAGAGCTGAAATATAAGCTGGTTTAAGGTGTGTGTGTGGGGGGCGGAGAGATAGAGAGACAGAGAGGTGGAGGGGGTTGGTGTGGTTGTAGCGACAAACAAGCAGTGATAGAAGCAGATCATCAAAAGATGTCAACAACAATAGTACAATAGAACACATAGGTGTTAAAGTTAAAGTTGGTGATATTATCTAAACGAATGTGCTAATTAAGAATGGATGGTAGGGCACTCAAGGTATAGCTCTAGTGGGTTTTTTTTTCATTATTTCCATTATTTCACTATTTCCATTATATAAAATAAAAAAAAAACCCACTAGAGCTATACCTTGAGTGCCCTACCATCCATTCTTAATTAGCACATTCGTTTAGATAATATCACCAACTTTAACTTTAACACCTATGTGTTCTATTGTACTATTGTTGTTGACATCTTTTGATGATCTGCTTCTATCACTGCTTGTTTGTCGCTACAACCACACCAACCCCCTCCACCTCTCTGTCTCTCTATCTCTCCGCCCCCCACACACACACCTTAAACCAGCTTATATTTCAGCTCTTTCCTGGACTCGAACTCAAGTTCTGTCGAAGGGTCATGAGGACTCGAAACGTCAACTCTTTTCTTCTCCGCCGATGCTGCCAGACCTGCTGAGTTTTTCCAGGTAATTCTGTTTTTGTTACCGCAGGGACTGGGATGTTTTATAGACCCTGTTAATCACATTTTGGTTTAATGTTTGCAAGTTTCCTTTAAATTTTGTCTTTGTTTTTGAAGTTTCTCTTTAAGGGACTGCTTTTTACTTTGTCCCTAATTTTGTTAATTTAATTTACTTGATTGACTCAAAAGACTAACATCTTCTTAACCTACCTAACCCTGCTGCTACATCTTGGTGTACCCCGTATATCCACTGTGGAGGTGGAGGCAGCCTGCTGACTGCTACACCCTGTCTGATGACCTTGACGGGCATCCTCTGGAGGGCTGAGACCTGGAAGGCTGAGATCTGGAAGCCTGCTTTCAGGGTCCTGCTGTGTGACAGTGCCACCCTCCTCAACCTTTAGAGCTGGAGGTGCTGGGGTCACAGGAAGAGTGAATTAGATTGGGCTGGACGCTCCTGGAGTCACCTGGGTGGATGGATCCAGGGTGTGCACCTGCTGATCCTCTTCCTTATGGGTGCCCAAAGACGACTGGCTGACTCTTTGAGGAGAAGGGGAAGCTGGAACGAGATTGAGCTGCCCCGCATCTTTCTCACATACACACTATTGGAGACCAATTATGGTGTCAGCGATGGGGTTCAGCCCGCTCATCAGTGCAGGAACGACGTCCTGGACCAAGGTCTCCATGGCAGCCTCCATCCTACCTGTGTTGACCTCAGTGTGTTGGCATGCTGGCACTATCACCTCAGCCTGAAGGTGGATGGACTCCTACATCCCACCTTCCAATCTGAGGAGTGCAGCGGACATCCCTTCCTCCTGTTCCCGAGCTTACCTTTGCAGGTCCAGTAACTGTGAATTCACCAAATCCAGAGGCTCACCATCTGATTCGGACTCAGTAAACCTTTGGCCTCCAGCAGTACTCTAAGTGCCAGGAACCTGGAATGTCCCTGCCGCTACTTGTTGTGGATCAGACAGTGCAATGTGCTCACCAGATTGTGATCCCAAGGCTACTCTAAAGCTAGGTCCCACCGAGGTGTGTGCATCTGCGCTGGTGGAAGCTTTGGGTTAGCGCTCAGACAGAACTTCAAGGAGGGTGCCTTCAGATCCCTCTTCATAGGTTTCTTCGGGGCTTGAATGGAGGCCCTGGGTCCTGGACTCCGTCAGCTGTTTCCCAGATGTGCCTGTGAAAGCAAGGAGAGGTAATTAGTGCATAGCAGCGGCCTGTGAAACAGGACACATCATTCACAGCATGGTTGTCTGATGAATGTTGCACTGCTGGATCCTCACTTGGTAGAGCTGCACCAACCTCACTATCAGCACAGGAACGGTCCAGATCCTTGCCAGCCAGTGGATAACTGTTTTCAAAGCCCATGAGAATCTTGATTTCATGCATCCCTCCACCGGTCTGTGACCTCTCTCTCTTGTGTGCCAGCTTGTCCTGCATGAATAGAGATAGAGAGAGTGTCAGCCAGGCGAGATGATAAGTATGCCTGGCACGCGTGGGCAGTGAGTGGTCCCATTGACAGGATAAGGACAATAAAGGTGTGTGTGAGAAAGTGAATGATGATGTCCCTTGAACTGGCAGTGAGCGAGGGCCCTGTAGATGTGTGATGGGCTTGTGAATATGTGAGTTGAGAGTGGTGAAAACAGTGACTTACCCTGGCGGAATGAGAGAGATCATTCATCTTCTTGTGGCATTGTGTGGCTGCCCTCTTTTTCAGAATGTTGGCCACTGCCACCTCCTCCCAAGCCAGATTGATTACCTTGCTAAAAACAAAAAAACTGCGGATGCTGGAAATCCAAAACAAAAACAGAATTACCTGGAAAAACTCAGCAGGTCTGGCAGCATCGGCGGAGAAGAAAAGAGTTGACGTTTCGAGTCCTCATGACCTCTGTCGAAGGGTCATGAGGACTCGAAACGTCAACTCTTTTCTTCTCCGCCGATGCTGCCAGACCTGCTGAGTTTTTCCAGGTAATTCTGTTTTTGATTACCTTGCTGCCCATCCTATGGCTAGAGTGGGGTGTAGCGGATATCACAGCGGGCCTCCATTGTGTCCAAAAGCCGCTTGAGGGACACATCATTAGACCTGGGGGCTGCAGTCTTTTTGCCTTTCAGGGCTATGTCTTCCATGCAGCAGCCCTGGGCCGGAAGCACAGAGGTGTGTGCGTGGCTGCACTTTAATATGGTGCCCAGCATGATGAAGAGGCAAGGTGATGGCGTGATGGGCAAATAAGAGCCCGCCTGCCATGGAAACGGCATGTATCCTGGGAATGCATAATTAATGCAGTGGATTTGAGATGATACAGCGTGAGAAGCCACTATTGCAGCTGGTGGGTAAAATGTCGTTTTTCCACCCACTACCACACTTAGTGCAAATCTAGGACCATTATGTCCTAAGCATCTGTAGCTATTAATCTGTGGAAGCACTACTCTTCTGAGTGGTCAAGGAAGCTGGGTTTCTGGCTGCAAACCCTGTGACATGAGTAGTGGCTCCTCTGCCCCTCTCCTGTGCACGTCCCTCCTGTGCATGTGTTGATCTCACCACAATATTGTTGCTGCCATAAGTCGTGTTGGTCATCCTCCTCTGATGTGCTACTATCACTCTCCCCCCTAATGATGTCAGTTTGAAAGCCTTCAAAGTTTAAAAGAAGCTGCATCAACATAAAAACTCTTGACCAAACATTAGCCAGAAGGAACAGAGACACCAGTTGTAAATAGTAAATTTTATTCAGATAAGTTTAAATACCCACCTGAACTGTGGCTCAATCTCACCTCCATTTTACTAGTAAGTTTCCTGAGCCCTGAGAAACCAATGCTGGACACAATAAATTTAAAGCTAAGTAAAGTTCAGTTGAAAAAGTGGTTGGGCCTTGGACACTACCCCGAGGAACCGCTGTAGTGATATCCTGCGGCTGAGTTGATTGGCCTCCAAACCACAACCTCTTCCTTTGTGCCTTATATGATTTCAACCAATGGAGAGCTTTCCCCTGATTCCCATTAACTTCAACGTGGCTCCTTGATCCCATACTCAGTCAGATTTTGCCTTGATGTCAAGGGCAGTCATTCTCACCTCATCTCTGGAATTCAGCTGTGTTGACCATGATTGGATCAAGGTTTCAATGAGATCAGGAGCCAAACAACCCTGGTGGAACTAAACTGAGCATCGGAGAGCAAGTTATTACTATGTACATGCCACTCGATTGCATCGGGATGGAGGGTGGAAAATGCCCCCCATATCTCAACTCTCTGCCTTCTATTGGTATCCTCTATCCATGCTTATATGTGGTACCTTATCAAACGCCTTTTGGAAATCCAAATATTTTACACCTACTGGTCCCCCTCTATTTATCCTGCTTGTTAACTCCTCAAAGAATTCTAATAAATTTGTCAGGCATGATTTCCCCCTCATGAAGCCATGCTGATCGTATTATGCATTTGTAAATGCCCTGCTATTACATCCTTTTTAATAGACTCTAACATTTTCCCAATGACAGATGTTAAGCTAACTGGCCTATAATTACCTGTTTTTTGTCTCCTTCCCTTTTTGAATAAGGGTGTTACATTGGCAGTTTTCCAGTCCTCTGGGACTTTTCCAGAATCTAAGGATTCTTGGAAGATTACTATCAATGCATCCACTATCTCTGCAGCTACTTCCTTTAATATCCTGGGATGCAACCCATCAGATCCAGGTGACTTATCGGCCTTTAGCCCCAGTAGTTTCCCTAGTATTTTTTCTCTAGTGATAGTTATTGTATTTATTTCCTATCCCCTTAGGGGAAATGTAGAGCGGAGTATGGATAAAGGGGGAAGGTGCAGAAAAGTCGAGAGTAAATGATGAGTGAAGGATAGTCCCAGAGTGAGAAAGTAATTTTCTTCTGTCAGAGGTTTGAAATTCTCTTCCGCAGATAGCAGTGGAGGCTGGATCATTGAATATATTCAAGGCTGAGTTAGACAGATTTTTGATTGGCAAGGGAGTCAAGGGTAATGACGTACAGGCAATAAAGCAGCATTAAGGTCACAATCAGATCAGCCATGATCTTATTGAATGATTGACCAGGCTTGATGGGCTGAATGGTCCACTCTTGCTCCCATTTCTTATGATCTTAACTTACTTTTAAATAAAAGAAAACAAAAATAGAAAGCTAAATTGGAGGGAATGGGGGACAGTAAGCAGGAAAGAAGTCCAAAGGTTTAAAAAAAAGTTAAAAATATCTATACCATACATATATTAAAATAAAAATCACAGGAGTACCACATAGGGAAGATAGGGTGAAATCTGCTGAACTTAAATAATTTAAATTATTAAGTGAATCTATTGTAACAATGGATGTCTGGCCCAATAGAACATTTTTGATTCAGATACATCAATAGTGTGCAAAAAAAGCCTTTTTAATTAGATCATGCAAATTAGGAGGCACAGAGAAACTTTATGAAGTGCAAAGATATATAAACTTGGACTACAATGAGTTTATCCAAAGCTGCAAACTTCATATGAAAGTTTTCTAGGAAACACGTGCTCCACATTGTATATGTAACAGCTGCATAGTACATTTAATATGTAACAGCTATGTATATATGTACACATTATTCTAAATTTAATATGAGGGGTGTACATTTAGCTGAAAATTCATTATACATATTCCTGTTGGTGGTACTGTGGTATATATTTGTGATGTTAAGACTGTCTCCCCAACACACAACAGCTGCTAATTTATACCTTGAGTATATCACCTTGTGCTTGCACAATCTGGCCATTAGGTTCACATAAATCATTTAAAATGCTTCCTAAATTTTACTTCAGATGCCATTTTTTCTAATGACATTTCTAATGACTATGAGGATTTAAACATTTGTTTTAAAAATGTAATGTTCAAGAAATAATGAATGAAGGCTGACAGCACATGGCAACAATATTAGGACAGAAACAAATCCCAAAGTGTATTGGTTAGACTTAGAATAATATAGAGTACAACCACTCTTTCGTGAAGTTTACTATTCTCTCACCTTAGTAAGAGGGTTTTTGTGTCCCATTTTCCCCTTTTCACATTTTGCTTTGCTCTTCTGGAGGCAGTTCTTCAAAGGCCAGCAAATCCATGTCACTTTTCCAAGTGGGCATTCTGAATGTGTGATTTTTGATAATGTGTGTTGGAAGACTGTTTGACTGGAAAGTATCAAAGCTGAATCAAAATCTGCTCTTGCCTAATGTTCATACATATGTATTTTCGAAAACCAGGAAGCCACACATCTGAGCCCAGCGGACACTGACGTTAAATGGTTGTATTGAGGGGAGTTAACTCAGTGCAGATTGAAGCCTTCATGGTCTGTTAGACTCTGTACCACTGTACACTGTTTGTCAATTCACAGACTAGTAAGAATGAAGTAAATACAACTAGTTTCAGCCAGCCTATGCTCAGATATTAAAATTGAGCAATGTATTACTTTTAAAAAGTGATTTGCATTGTGTCAGTAATAGCAGCATAGCACTTGCAGACTTAGTGCTATAATTTCAATTAGCAGCTCCATTCAAAGGCAATATATTTCTGCTGCTCAGTTTCTAGGCATCTGAGCCTATCACTCTTTTCCTGATCTGGTACAATAGGTAGCCCTATCATATTTTGGACACTGATATATATTTTCATCTATATTTTTTTTCCAAGACTATACAAGCTATTTCCCTGTCTGTACCATGGCATCTTGTGGGCCATGTATATCATTTATATGGTATTCCAGTTTATTTTTACACATTTGAATCTGATCTCGGGCGAGCGTCCCAACATCACCGCGCGCCATCGCGATATTTCGCTGCATGGGTGCGTGATGAAGTTCGACGCTCGCCCGCCATTAATTAATGGGTTAGTTAAGGCCCTTAAGTCGCCAATTGATGCCGATTTTCGGTCGGCGTACGGGTGCAATGGGCAGGCGGGTAAGAGACTTTTAATGAAACTCGTCCACGGGCGGGATAAGAGGGCTCAGTTGGGTCATCAATTTGGTCTGTGAAGTATTTATTGAAGAAAGTTTTTTAAACTTGCCTGTGTGATCTGTAACAGCTCAGAATGAATTCCAGCAGCTTTCTGTGTATTTTGAACCTTCAGGTCAGCACTCTTCAGTCAGTAATCTTTATCGGGCCTGCAGCTTTCTGGAGGCCTCCCCTTAGCCTGGGTATGGGTTCTGACATGTCCACTGGAGGCAGCACCTCTGAGGATGAAGGGAGGGCTAGAATAAGGAGGAGGCCAGGAGTGTACATTCAGCCTCCATGGGAACCACCTTTGGGAGTACAGGTACATGCACAAGGGCCAAGAGTTTGTCCAAGGTGGAAGGGGCTGCAGAAGATGCCATTATCTTGCTGCCAGGGTATACAGGCGGCGAAGCAGCTACCTCAATATGACTCAGGTGCAGTGCCAAAGAAGGCTTCGATTGTCAAGGGAGACAGTCAACTACATCTGTCAGATGATTGGCCCTGAGATTTCTCAGGTGGATGGACACCCAATGCCAGTGCCTCTGAAGATCACAGCTGCCCTCAACATCTATGCCTCTGGGAGCTTCTAGGGCTCATTGGGTGATCTTTACTGTATCTCCCAATCAACTGTCCACACTATTGTCAAGCAGGTCACAGATGCTCTGTTCAGGCATGCATTGACCTTCATCCACTTCCGCTGGGACCAGGCAAGTCAGGCACAGCGAGCCAGAGGCTTCGCAGCCATTGCTGGCTTCCCCAGCGTCCAGGGTGCAATAGACTGCACACATGTGGCCATCAAGGCGCCAGCAGGTGAGCTCGGTGCCTTCATCAACAGAAAGGGCTTCCACTCCATGAACGTGCAGATAGTGTGTGATCACAGGATGCTGATTCTACCACTGTGTGCAAGGTACCCAGACAGCTCCCATGACTCCTTTATCCTCAGACAGTCCCAGGCGCCAGGGCTCTTCAGCATTCTGGCTCGGCTTGATGGATGGTTGCTGGGAGACAAGGGCTATCTCCTCAGAAGATGGCTCATGGCGCCTCTCCACCATCCAATATCAGAAGCTGAGTAGCGGTGGTGGAGAGAGCCATCGGCCTTCTCAAGATGTGCTTCTGATGCTTGGACCGCTCAGGGGGCACATTCCAGTACCCCCCAGATCGTGTGTCAGTGATCGTGGTTGCATGCTGCACCCTCCACGATCTTGCGCTGGAAAGGGGGGATGCAGTGGATGATGAAGATGTCGACGCAGTGGATGCGGCTGCACACGATGTGTCCAGCACCAATTCTGAGGATGAGGAAGCACAGGCGAATGATGAGAGGCTAAACGCTGACCCGGGACTACACCAAGGAGGCAGAGACACCCAGGACATTTTAATCCAACGAACCTTCAGCTGGCTGAACACAAATGGATCAGCAGGACCACCAGCCTTGCCTGGCACTTCCATACTCGGCACCTAGGTGCTAAATCTGCCAGGTCATCAGCTGCAACTAAGGGCTTTGGACATAAACTTCAATGTCAAAACAAACACTCATGACATTTATCTTAAACATACAAATGCAGAACAAAGGAGTCACCCTCAGCCATGGTAACACATCTGGTTTTTATTTTAACCATCAGAAGTTCTCACAAATCCAAAGCAAAACATTAATCAAGCGGAAAAATATTATAGGTACCTAATCTCAGGCCAACACAAAAGCACTAGTGAGAAACCTGTGGTGTGCCTAAGGTGCTTTATGCTTTCGTTTACGGGTGCTATGTCTTGGTGCCACCCCATTACTCAGAATGGCATCTGAGACAGCCTGCTGACTCTACTGTCCTGTTGGCCTTGATGACCTTGGCGGTCATCCTCTGGCCCGTGGAGCCTGTGCTGGGCCCGCTCAGAGGGATCTGCCTGTTCCACAGCTGGCATATCCCCAGTCGTCGCAGCTTCACCCAGTCAAGCAGTCACTGGGAGAGGGGCGGAGCAGCTGGTGCCCTCATCCAGAGTGCCGTGAGAAGAGCCCACGGATACGACAGATACGCTGTGCTGACGTGAGGTCGCCCGGACCTCCCTGC
Source organism: Carcharodon carcharias (assembly GCF_017639515.1). Classification (NCBI taxonomy): domain Eukaryota; kingdom Metazoa; phylum Chordata; class Chondrichthyes; order Lamniformes; family Lamnidae; genus Carcharodon; species Carcharodon carcharias. The sequence continues at coordinate 138,670,147 of NC_054468.1, read as the reverse complement.
TCACCATCGATGGATGGGCAACGAGCTGGGAAACCTGAAGCCCACACCATCCCCCATATTGGCACTGACCAGCACCAGCTCCGACCACTGGCACTGTGAGGGCTTGCAGGTCTGAGCATAACCACAGGAGAACCTGATTGTTCTCCTTGAGGCCCCTTGAGTCACCACTCTCTCCATGGAGGAAGCATGGCGTTCTGCCATAAAGCTCATTGCATCAGTGATGCTCTGCATGGACTCCTCCACCACGGACACCAAGCGAAGTATAGCCTCATGTATCACTCCCAGATACTCCCGCACACCCAGCTGCATTTCCTGCAGCTACTGCGTCATGGACAACTCCAGAGGCACATCATCACACACCAACTGAGCATGTGCCTGGTCCCCTGCACTCCTCCAACTGCTGGCACCATCAGCACTCTCTGTCTCTGCCAGCTCCTCCAGTGATTGTGAAGCGCCCTCTCTACTGTGCCTTGGGATACTAGCCGATGTTGCAATGCCCACTGAGGTGCTAGTATCTGCACTGGTGCCTGCCTCGTGGAAATGGTGTGACACTGGTGACACTTGAGGACCCTCAGGCGTGAGAGGGGGCATCTGCATTTCCTCCTGGCAGCCATGGTCTGATGATGTTGAAAGGAACAACAAGGACCAGTTGGCACGCACACAGTGAAACATTTCATCCCTTTCCCCCGGGCTCATTATGCGCTCAACTTTCCAGAACCTATGGGCATGAATATTGGCGGGGTGGCAAATAGTGAGGCGGATGTGCACGGGCTGGTCAGATGGCCTAAGGAATGCCAAATGGAATGTTATGTGGATAAGTGTGAGGTGATGCACTTGGGTAGGACAAACAAGGCACAGGAATACAAGATGAATGGTAGGACCATGGAAAGTAAGGAGGATTGCTGGGCTTGTCAACGGGCCCCTTAAGGTACCGGGACAGGTACACAAGGTGTTTAAGAAGGTAAATGCCATACTTGCCTTTATTAACTGAGGAATAGAATATAGGAACAGGGTGCTAATGTTCCAAGTGCAGAAAATGCTGTCTAGACCACAGCTATAGTTCTGTGTGCAGTTGTGAAATGTGCTTCATGGGAAGGATGTGACTGGAGTGGAGAGAATGCAGAGGTCATTGATCATGATGCTGGCTGAGCTGGAGAGTTTGACTTATGAGGTTACATTGTATTGACTGGGGTTATTTCCCCTGTAGTAGAGGAGATTGAGGGGTGACATTATTGAAGTTTATAAAATTTTGAGGGGCATAGATAGGGTCGACAGAAGGGAACTTTTCCCCTTGGCGGAGGGATGAGTAATCTGGTGGCATTGATCTAAGGTAAGGGGCATGAGGTTGACAGGTGATGTGATGAGCAACTTTTGCACACAGAGTGTGTTGGGAACATGGAACGCACTGCCTGAAAGGGTGGTGGACGCAGAAACCCTTCCAACGTGTAATAAGTATTTGGATGTGCAGTTGTGATGTCATGCCATACAAGGCCATGGGCATAGTGCTGGGAAATGGGTTTAGGAGACTTAGGAAGTTGTTTTACATGCGCATCTTCAAAGGGCCGATGTATGATCCACACCTCTGACTCTATCACTCTGTGACCAAGCAATATTGCAGCAATAACAAATCAAACAATCATCAGTGCTATGGATGTTGGGAGGACATAGCGGATCTCACTGTTGGCCTCAAATACCTGGCCGTTCCACCCCAGCCTCACCGACACCAGTTGACCTGGGCACATCGTGCCTTTCAAGCTCCAGGGCCTCCTGTTCAAAATGGCATAGCATCATCAGGTGAGCCTGGCCGCTTCCAGTCCTCAAATGCTCAGACGCATTATGAGCACTCTTCTCCTGAAAAACAGAGAAGACCATTCATTGTGGCAATTTGCACATGGACTCTGCACGCACAGGCTGCACCCCAACCACAGTGGCCCATATCAGGCCTCCAGTGCCTCCTCTCCCTGCTACTGCTGATCAGTCACACAAAGATAGTACGCCTGCTACCAACCCCCCCAAAAATGGCCACCTTGGACACATTCTGTGTACATCACTTTAGGAAACACACTGTCTTTGCGCCCATAGCAAGGAGGCGCAACTATGTGCAGCATCGAGGGCAGCAGATGGTTCTTGGCCATGACACCTTGAGGCTCCCCTTCCACAATCTCATCACCATGAATAGGACATGTGTTGGAGTTCTGAGCATGCGCCTTGCTGCATCTCCTGCAGGTTGCCCCCAGACTAGTCAAGTGCGACTAAGAGCAACACATGGTGCGGGGGAGAACTCATCTCCTCATGAACTACTCAGGCTGATCTAAGCATGGGCACTATCTGCTTGTCCACCCAGCATATGAGAACTGTCCAACATGATTCAATGCAGTCACGGCAGTAAGATTTGGGAGGGGTGACCTCAAAGGCTAAGACTACCTGCTGGGTTAAATGCCTAATGCCAACATGGTTCTCACCCTTCCAGAGCACAACAAATCATTGAAACACTTATGGCACTGGATCCAGGTGCGCCACACCACGTTGCTGGAGCTCACCGCCTCCGCCACCTCCTCCTAGGTACACTTGGTCATGTGGGGGGGCCTCCTCCTCCCATCTTGGGGGACCAAGACCTCCCGCTGTGCTGCCACCTCCTTGAGGAGCGCAGCAAGGCAGTCATCTGAAAAGTGAGGGGTGCATTGGCCCCCTGCTGGCCTACCCTGCAGCCTGCCCTGCTCCTGTGCCAGACCCTGCAGCCTGCCCTGCTCCTCTGCCCTTCCCTCCTGCGTGCCCTGCTCAGCCAACCCCCTGAGGTGTTACTTGGAAGTGGCAATTGTGAACAGCCTACAGGAGGCAGCCAGGCCTTCCTTTAAACAGACTGCGGGTCGCCATTGGATCCGGTGGTCTGTGCACCCTCACCACAGCCCGCACACTCCAACTATTCATGGGAGTCGACAAATGACCTGGCCAGGCCTTAATTGGCCCGCCTGTGCAAAATGGCAGCGCAGACCCAATCACTGGTACCGATCGGGTTCGCGCCTGCGGCTGCTCCAGCTCCACCCACCCAACAGGCAGAAAGCTCTGCTATATAGGTATCATCAAATTGGACCCTCTTCTGTCCTCATCTGCCATCCATATGTGAGATTTGCAACAGGAATCTCTTGTAGCAATTAAGGGAATTTTGACAAATTCCCTCTGCACCCTCCGCCGTACCTTTGAAAAGCAGGGCCGTGAGGTCAATTGTACAATTTAATTATTGTGGTATCAATGGCACCTTACTACTTTGTATGATCAAAAAGTGGTCAGCTATTTAAGCCATCATGGAGAGTTTGGAGGAAGAATTTGTTTAAAAAAAAGTTCTACCTTAGATTGACTGAAAAGAAACTAAAATCTACTGTTACGTGTAAGATAGTTTTCTCATTAAGATTAGTAAGTGGTCATCTTGCTTTTAAAAATATTTTTCTTCCTTTCTTTAATTACAGGATTCTTGCAATGTCTATAAAGATTTTGGAGATTAAGCTGGGCGCTGTCGCGCCTGTTTTTTAGGTGCTATGCAGCCTCCTGATACTCATAAATGGCTTCAACGATGCTTGTGCACACCTCCAATAGGAAGTGTGCTGGAAGCCATATTGGTAAAGATGTGCACAATACAGGCCACGAACAGCATACAAAGCAGGCACATGCTGATTGGATGCTAACACTGCCATTTTGAAATTCCATTCTGCAACCTATGGGCAGAACTTTATATTGTGCACGCTGCCGCGCGCCCGACATGCCAAAACGTAACATGACGTGCAATAATGTCAGGCATGCCTCCCAACATCATCGTGAACTCGCCAAGCGGCCTTTACATTTTTTAGGAAACCTCATCCATGAGCGGGATGAGATTTCCTGAAGCTAATAATAATGAAATAAAACCTTTATTTTGAAAATAAAAACATGTCCCATCTCATATGACAGTTACATGAGGGGACATGTTTCATAAAATTTTTAATGCATTTATTTATTTTTTTAAAAAAGCGCTTCAATCTCCCTGAGGCAGCTCTGTGCATGCGAGGCCCGGTTCTTCCTACTCCCACCGCCTACACAGGTAGCACTCAGTGCTATCGCTCATGATCCACACGATGGGGGGGGGCGGGGGGCTTAATTGGCCCGTCTGCATGAAATCGCAACGCAGGCAGCAGTCGGCTCCATGAGCGCCCCTGCCTGCTCCTGCCGAGCCCACCTGACGACTGGGAAACCCTGGCCTATGCCCTGTCTTAACTTCACACATTTGAACACAATGTTAAATGGCATAAGAATTTCCCCGCACGCCACCACCACTCCAATTCCTGCCACCAGTGCTAATTAAAGTTAACATGAACGACTTACAGGTTCCTGGATTATATATTATGGCTATTGGTGGAATTGTGTGCATTTTTGGAGCTTTACTATACTTGCCTAAAGTTTGAATGGTCTACAGGGAGTGGACTGGCTGACTTTGAAGCTTTTTTTGTTCATTTAAAAGCATTGAAAGAAGTTGTTTTTAGAATTTGATGGCCTGGTTGGCATTCCTCTTGGAAATGAGAATGTGGAGAAGCCACACAGAGCAGGACCAACTGCTGGAAGAGGAAGGAGGAGAAGGGCCCTAAGCAATAACATATCTGTCAAGGGCCGTTAGAAAGCAATTTTCTTGCCTCAGCTTCAGCCAGGACCAATGCTTGAAAAGTCTTTCTTCATTAATGAGATCATGACCAAAACCTGCCAACTGCTGCAGCTACAATTGCAAGTTTAAACCAGGGTAAGAACAGTATTGTGTCTGTCTCTCCAAGCTGCTGCTGGAGATACAAGCAACATTTCACACTCTACAGTACACTATAGCATAAGGAAGGTCACTTAGGCTTTCCATATCCAGAGAGACAGCTTCATCTTATTCCTTTTGCCAGGGACAGCAGCAAGCACACAGGTTTGCACAGGTGGTGTAGGGCGCCATTGACTGTAAGTACATTGCCCTGTGCACACCTCATGTTCTCTGCTATTCCCCTGAGCTAAAAGGGATTCAACTCCCTCAATGTGCAGCTGGTGTGTGACCACAGGTAGCACACTGTGCAGGTGTTCATTATCCTGGCAGTAGTCACAATGTGTTCATCTGTGGCAGTCCTCTGTGCCACTGTCACCTACTATAGGAAAGGATGGCTACTGAGTTACAAGGGTTCATGATTCCTGTTCAGAATCTACACACTCATGCACACCAGGTATACAGTGAGACTCACTATTTCACAAGGAATATTATAGAACACACCATCAGTGTTTACAAGCAGCACTCTCATTGGATGGACCACAATGGAGAAGTACTACAGTATTCAGCTGAGTGAGTGCTAAGATTTACAGTTATATACAGCGGTGGTCAGCATCAACATCTTGCAAAAGAGGACAGCCGCTAGTGCAGGAGAATGAATGGTCTCCTCTGTTCTGCCAGGGTAAGTCAATCTTCTCAGCACTCTCAACTCTCACACTTACAAACCTATCACACATCCACAGGGATCTCACACCTCAAGGGACAGCACCACTAACTCTCACACACACCCTCACATCTCCACCAGGCTGATATCCTCTGGAGCTCACATCCTCATCATGTCCATGCCTCTGCTAACCCCACAAACATTCCATGCAGTGTCATGTGTCCTGCTCACACTCTCCCCATCTGTTTTTATGAAGGAGAAGCTGGATCACAGCAGCTGGGAGAGGTCCCAGACCGGGCGTGGAATGGCTCACATCAGGCCCCTCACTTACTTTGAGGAGCGTGCCATTGCCCTAACTGGTGAGGACATGGACCCTACCTATGGCAATGGTGAGGTGGCAGCGAACACCCACGTGAGGATCCTGCACCACATCATCCCTCTCTCAACGCAACTGTGAGTGCTCTCTCTCCTGATTTTGACTCTTATGCCATACACTAATCATCTCTACTTTGGTTCACAGGGAGCTCTGGCAAGCAACTGACCCTCTCGGTCAGTCTGTCCTTCAGCTCCATCCAGGTCCTCACCTCCAGCCAAGAGGACACCTCCTCCATTGAAGATCTAGAAATAAGCAGCCTGGAAAACCTGTCTCAGCGCTTACAACACCCTCAGTGGGACTTAGATCTAGAGCAGGCTCGGATTCACAATCTGGTGGTCACCACACGGACATATGTCTGCAGCAGGAGCAGGCAGGTTCAGCCGAGCTCCCTGGCACTCGGAGGACTGCTCGGGAAGAGGCATCTGTGAGGTCCAAGTCAGATGAGAAACCTCGGGATTTGGCCTTCCAAATCATTGCGGAGACTCAGCAGAAGCTGGGGGAACATCACACAGAGCTGTTGGAAGACTTCAACAGAGTGACATGTGAGTCGGAGGAATGCTTCTGCCTGCTGTCTGATGAAGTGGTGCCCACATGTGTGCACATGGAGGTCTCCATAGGAAGGATGGCAGACACTATGGACTCCCTGGTCCAGCAGAACATGGAGATGTGTGCAGACCTGCACTCCATCGCGGTAGCCATGGGTGAGTTCCTGCAGTGGCAACGCAAAAGGGAAATGGGGCACCTCCATGTCCCACCAGGTGCTCCTTCTTCTCAAGGAATCAGGCCGGAGCCCTCAGGCACCCAAAGGGAGGAGGAGCAGCAGCTGGTAGCCGCTGGGTCATTCAGTCAGGAATCTCAGAGGCTGTTCTCTACCTCCAAGTCCCCTTTGCCTGTGACCCCCTCAATCTCATCTTCTGTTCACCACAGAGGGAGCAGCTGGCCCACAGGAGGACCGTCAAAGCAAGCCGGGTCTCCCAAGGCTTCAGCTTTCCAGAGGACCCACGCCAAAGTCATCAGAGGCTACAGGGCCAACTATTGCACAGGCTGTCTCCACCACTGCTTCGGATGTCAGGCAGCACCTAGAAGAAGTGGTAGACCTGGAAAAGTTAAGAATTTCTAATCACAATTGGTTGTATGGGTGAACAATTTTGTCACTTTATAATCTGAAAATATATTCACTTTCACCGAATAATATATAATGGTATCTTTCAGCTGTATTTACAGGCTTCGTAAGTCCTCCCCCTGCATCCTCCCCCACTAGCAGTTCAGCAGCATGTAGCTGGCTACTGAGTGATCCTGGAAAGATCTTGGTGTGCATGTCCACCAAGGTCCCTTAAGGTAGCGGGACAGGTAGATAAGGTGGTTAAGGAGGCATATGGGATACTTGCCTTTATTAGCCGAGACATAGAATATAAGAGCAGGGAGGTTATGCTGGAACTGTATAAAATGCTGGTGAGGCCACAGCTATAGTATTGCGTGCAGTTCTGGAATCCGCATTATAGGAAGGGTGTGATTGCACTAGAGGGAGTGCAGAGGAGATTTACCAGAATGTTGCCTAGGCTGGAGAGTTGTAATTATAAAGAGAGATTGGATAGACTGGGGTTATTTTCCCTGGAGCAGAGGAGATTGAGGGAGGACATGATTGAGGAGTATAAAATTATGAGGGGCATGGATAGGGTAGTCAGGAAGGAACTTTTCCCCTTGGTGGAGGGATCAATAACTGGGGACATAGATTTAAGGAAAGGGCAGGAGGTTTAGAGGGGATGTGAGGAAGAATTTTTTCACCCAGATGGTGATGGGAATCTGGAACTCACTGCCTGAAAGGGTGGTAGAGACAGATACCCTCAAAACATTTAAGAAGTATTTGGATGTGCACTTGCGCTGCCGTGGCATACAAGGCTATGGGCCTAGTGTGCTGGAAAATGGGATTAGAATAGTTAGGTACTTGTTTGACCAGCACAGAGTCAATGGGCCGAAGAGCCTTTTTTCTGTGCTGTCGACCTCTATGATTCTACAACTCTATGACGGAGAAGTGTGTGTGGCAGGGCCTTTCGGAGACTCACGCAAGCGCTGTCCCATGTATGCGGATCCTTCCTCCATCACACTCATCTCAATGTTCTAAGCATTTCCAATGCTGCTTGCTGGGGTTCTATTTCAGTTGTCTATCTGAGCTGACCTACATCTCTGCCAACCCACTGATCGCACCCCCATGCAGCACCTGTTCCAGCCCAACACGACGCTCCTTTCACTTTCGATTTTGCGAGATGGTACTGGTGAAGTATGTCTTTAGCTCCCCCATCCACATCGACATCCACAACCTCCTCCTTCCCTCGTGTGTGCCTCGAATTCTCCACCAAACACCCTTGCCAACCCTTATACAACTACTGTCACACCCTCACCCTCCCACCCTACTGGCTCACTCTGACTTCTCTATTCTCACCATTCCGTCTTACAACGCCCACCCTCTATTTCACTTACCAGGAGGCAGTCATCGACTCCACAGACCCTCCCTCGCACATTCACCTGGACGTGCGCCCCCTTATTACTTCCTCTACCCTTATTCCTTCCGCTACCCTTACTCCTCTTTCCTTTCATCCTTACTCCTTCCTCCCCCTGGATTCCTTCATCACCTGAAAGTCCTGCCCCCTCCGAACTCCTTCCCCGCTTCGAACCCCTTCCCTTACACCTTTCCCACCCCTTACACCTATCTCCCCAGTTGCTGCATCCTCCCCCGTTACACCCTTCCACCCCCGTACCCCCCAAACTCACTCCCCCAGACACCATTGTTCCCCTTCCTAACTTCATCCCCCGACGCCATTGGTCCCCCCTCCCAACCTCACCCCTCCAACACCATTGTTCCCCCCCTCCTGACTTCACCGCCCCCCCCCACCACCATTGCTCCCCCATAACCTCACCCCTCACACCGAAACCATCATTCCCGCTCTCCCAATCCTCTCCAACTCACAGCTGGATCTTCCTCTCTACACCCTCAATGATCATCCGTAGCAGACCATTATCAAGACGCTGAAGTCCCGAAGCAGGCCCTCAACAATGACCTTTCGTGAGGTGCTTTGTGGCAGAACCATGTCCATATAAATCCACCCAGCATATTGCACATGTTCCTCGAGGGCCTGGTTGCTGTAGGGCTCCAGCATCTTCTGCCCCTTGGATGTCCGTGATGTGAACAAGGCGCTGAAGCTAAGTCTCAACTTTTGCATGTCACACTTGTCAAGTAATGTTCTGCAGCAGCCTGTTTTCCCGCTAATGTAAGCAGTAAATTTGAATGATGATTACGGTGAGCAGGGCTCATAATGATATGTAGATGTATTAAAATCATGTTCCCGATGTTCGACGGTGGGGAAGATGGCCCACCATTGATGGGCAGAGCAGATGATTGCAAACTGGTTTTACGACAGTGTGATACCGATTTTTGGCCTTCCTGCCATATTGTCCACTTACACCTGCCATGACGCCTGATGCCAACAGATATGGAAAATTCTGCCCTTAGTGCTTGCCTCTCTGTGCCTTTCCCACTCCTGTGCTCCTAGAAGGTGCTTCCGCTGTGGCTGCAGGGTGATGGAAGGCAGCTCTAAATGAGTAGAGGGCAGATGTCATTGGAGAGTGATCGTGAGCAAGTCTGACCTTAGAATGTCCAACTTCAGATTGTACCATTTCAGCCTGGACAGCAGCAGTCTGGGTTGGCTGACTGATAGGCAACAGCAAGGGCTCTTGCAGGGGTGGGAGCATGAATTCTATCATCCTGAGAGAAGAAGGCAAGTTCATGCTCCATAGAACCATTGCCATTCTCCATGGGTGGTGCCTCAGCTCTTGGTGAACTCTTGGTGAACCAATTGATGGATTGCTGTGATGCCCAGAAAGCCCCTTTGAAAAGTGATATCCAGAGCCATGATGACAGCAGTCTGAGCTTCCATTGCAGCAGTCAGACCCTTGTTAGAAGCTGTGTTGCAGTGCAAGCTGTGACATCAGCCATCAGACACTGCATCGTGGTGAATTACACAGGTACTGATGGATTTGCCCACCCATTGTTGGAAAGATTGGGCTCCAAACTCTGTACAAATCCCTGTGCCAGCTTAGTGCTGGACTTTTCATGCTTCCTGGCATTGAACGCAGACTTTCTGGCAGGCTCTTCCAAGCATTTGATTTAAGACTTCTTCTGTAATCTTGCCCATCAAAGTCCTCAACTGAGTCCTCTGCAGCCAAAATAGATTGTGACCATGCCCTCTGACATGCATTACCCTTTCCCCTGCCATGGCTTCTGCACACTTATACCCCATGATCCCTCCCCATCCTTGCCTCCAAAATACATGCAGTACCAGTCACTGAGCTGGTGGCTGCAAGTGTTAGATCATGAGATTGTGTCTTTATCTTCACTACCTCCTCCTTTCTCCACTTACTGGAAAGACTTCTGTTAATGGGTATCTGAAATGACAAAGGGACAAGGGTTATTGTGAGGGCGGAGGAGAAAGTAAGAGGTATATGCTTACACTATCTTCAAAAGATTGAAGGATAAAAGAGGAGTGGGATGAGAGAAGGAGGATTAGGTTTACGGTTTTTCTCATCATCAATTGCTTCAGCCTTGCTAATGGCCCTGATGTCCCTTCCTATAGTAGTCAACACTCTCTTCTCTCTGGGGAAAGACATAAAACATATAGGCACGTTTATCCTCCTCCAGTTCTTTTAGGCTGTCTGCTGTTATGTACTGACTTTTGCAAGAAAGAGTGAAGTATTGCTGAAAAAAGAGACACTTTTTGTTGAAACTTTTCATCTTGCACTCATCAGGACTAATCACAAGAAAATATCAATGTCGGGAGGAAACAGTATATTTATACTGTATGAGAAGAGACTACTGATTGGTTGGCAAGTGGCCTCTGATTGGTAGAGACATTGCCATAGAGAATGGGCCAGTGGATGGTGACTGACAGTTAGCTGCCAAGCATTTTTTTAACTTAAAGCAGGCAGCTTGACTCTGATTAGTCATGACATTGCCCTGGGGAATGAACCAGCGAATGGCTGTCACTTATTTTGTTTCACTGAAACACACACAATGTGTGTACATGTTCTTCCTGTCTGCAAAGAACAGGGCCCTCTGTATTATTACATGTAGCTTCCAGTACACGCAAAACGCCACACTGCAAGCTTGACTGACAAGCTTAAATTGGTTGTCAGCGTAATTCTTAGTACACTGAGGATTATTCAGCAAATGTTGTCCAATTGCGGAATCACACCGAATGTTGGACATTGTGTTTTGAGTTTTGCAAGCACATGCTGGTTGGGTACGGTCCATACCTTGCCCATTGCGAACAGTGGAAGGGATGTGATTCCAATTCCATTGCAACACCTCTACCAACCACAGTCCACTAGCCAACCAATCAGCATTCTCTTCTCATACAGTATAAATATGTTTTTTCCCCTGGCATTGGTAATTTCTTGCAAATTGTCCTGCTGGGTGCAAGACGAAAAGCTTCAGCAAAAAATGTCTCTTTTTTCAACAATACTCAAGTTCTGTACTACCAAATGATTAAAGAGAGTCACTGTCAGGCCAGTCACTGTCCTACAATTTGTTTAGCTGTTGTGGCTATTGTGGTTGAATAGCTGCCAGTGTGTGCGAGCTGTGAGTTGTGGGTGCAAGGCTTGGAACAGGGTGTGAGGGTGAGGTAAAAAAATGTTAGGGTTGAGTCCTGATTGAAGTAGGTTGTTGGAGATGAGGGTGTTGTTAATTGAGCAGTGGATGGGGCTAGTGATGCAGTGGTAGGACATGCCGTTTGAAGATGAACTCGCCTTAATAATATGTGAGGTCAATAAACTTCTTCCTGCACTCCATCTCTGTTCTTGGAGCAACTCCTGGCATCGACCTCATCCACTACATTTTTCCACTGCCTCCCAAGCATGTGTTACCTTCTTCCCCACCCCATCCCAACCAAAACAGGAAATTTCTCCTCCTTTCCATCTCTTCAGCAGTATCTGAAAACTTTGGCGCATGTTCTTTCTTACAAGTTCAGCTATTCTTCAAAGTATCAGGCCATATAATCTGTTTTTGAAGCACTCCCACAACTTGTTGCAGCCACAATCCACCCTTTTAGAGGTGCAGATTGCCTTTGAGTAGCACCAGCCACTTGCAATATCAGGCCCCCTGTTAGATAGAGGTCAGTACACTAGACAACAACAGAACCACTCTTGACAGCGGATTTGATGAATGTTAGGGCTGGAGCAAAGAGAACGGGTACAGTAGGTCCAAAGAGATATAGGTTAGAATGATTGAGGGGAGCAGAGAAATTGTCATGCTGGCAATTCTCATTGGAAAGATCTAGAAAAGGTGAGTGGTCAGAGAGAGGAGGGGTCCAGGTGGAGGGAGAATATTGGAGATGGATAAAAGGGTCTGCTGTGCAGGAGAACACTCTTGGCCAAAGAAGTGGGTATGGAGACAAAGGCGACAAAAGAAGAGCTCAGTGCCGTAGCAAGCACAAATGCATTGAGGTGGGTGTATAAGGGGATGAAGCTGAGTCCTTTACTAAGGACAGATTGTTTGGGGTCAGAGTGGGGAAGGACAGTGAGTATTGTAAATACACTGCAAGGGGTAAGATTAGAAGAAGGAATGGAGTCCTAGGGAAGTGAAGGTGAAGAAGAATCTGGAGGCATTAGTACCCATTAGTTATTGAAGCTTGCAATCCTCAGACGTGAAAGGAAGCAAAAAGTTTTGTTTAAATATAAGAGGAAATAAAACCACCTGACCAGGACAGATTTGAGATAGAATCGAAGGGTCATGAGGACTCGAAACGTCAACTCTTTTCTTCTCCGCCGATGCTGCCAGACCTGCTGAGTTTTTCCAGGTAATTCTGTTTTTGTTTCATACAATTATAGAATGGTTAAACACAGAACAAAGGCAATTGGTCTGTTGAGTTCATGCCAGTTGTCTGCATGAGCAATTCAGCTAGTTCCACTCCCCTGCATTTTCTCCATAAGCCTGCAGTGTCTTTTCCCCTTCAGATGCTTGTCCAATTCCATTTTGAAAACCAGATTTGAATTTGCTTCCACCACCCTCTTATGCTGTGCATTTCAAATCCTAATCGCTTACTGCATTAAAAAAATGTTTCCTCGTGTCACCTTTGGGTCTTTTGCAAATTACCTTAAATCTGTGTTCTCTGGTTCTCATTTGTATCATATTTATATATAGAAAGGTGTATATATATATATATAATATATATATATATATACATATATATATATATATATATATATACATCTTCCTCTAGTTCAAAAAACAACTGTTCACCATTATTCTGTTTCCTGTCACCCAGCCAACTTTGTATCCATGTTGTCACAGTCTCTTTTATTCCTTGGGCCTCAAATTTGCTGACAAACTGATTATGTGACACTTTAATAAATGCTTTTTGGGAATCCCTATAACCATATCAACCACATTACCCTCATCAACCCTCTCTGTTAGCTCATCAAAGAAATCAATCAACTTGGTTAAACATGATTTGGCTTCAACAAATCCATATTGATTTTACTTAATTAATCCAACCTTGTTCAAGTGACCGTTAATTTTGTCCTGGGTTATAATTTCTAAAAGCGTTCCCACCACTAAGCTTAACAGATGCAAATGATTCATTTAGTACCTCAACCATGCCCTCTGCCTTCATGCATAGATCCCATTTTGGGTCCCTAATTGGCCCCACCCCTCCTCTTTCTACTCTGTACTATTTATAGGCCTATCAAAGACTTTTGGATTCCCATTTATGTTAGTTGGCAATCTCTTCTCATATTCTTTCTTTCCCTCTTTGATTTCCATTTTCACTGTCCCTCTGAACTTTCTATAGTTAACCTGGTACTTACTTGTATGATCAACCTGACATCTGTCATACACACTTTTTTTCTGCTTCATCTTACCCTCTATCTCCTTTGTCATCCAGAGAGCTCTGGATTTGGTTGCCCTAACTTGTCCCAAGTGAGAATGCACCTTGCTGTACCTGAACGTTCTCCACTTTAGAAGCTGGCATTTTTCTGTTACAATTTTGCCAATCTTTTATTCCAATTTATCCAGGACAGGGCCATTTTCAACTCACCAGATCTAGCAATGCCTCCTTCCTTGTTGTATCAGAAAGGTACTGATCAAGAAAATTTTCCTGAACACACTCAAGAAACTCTTTTGTAGCTATTGATATCCCAGTTTATATTAGAATAATTAAATATCCCCTTTATCATTACTCTATTGTTACAATTATCAGGTTTATAAGATTATTATAATTTTGAATTGTAGCTTTAAATTTAGGGTAAATGAAGGGATTCATGTAACTTGTTCTGCAGTCTGCCTGACAGTAAACCTGGGTGTTTTGATTGTTAGAGATCAAAGGAAGGCTTAGATTGTTTTGCTAAGAAGATGTGAGGTATTTAAGCTTGGAGACAATTACAACAATCTCCAAGTTTATCATGAGTAGACTCTGAGGGCAGAATTTTCCGTGCCCGCTGGCGTTAGATGTCATGGCGGCGTGAGCGAACAATATGCTGTGAAGGCCAAAAATCGGTTTCATGCCATCGTGAAACATGTTTGCAACCGTCTGCTCCATCCATCAATGATGGGTCATGTTTCCTGCCACCGGACAGCAGGACAGTATGCAGTCAGTCAGCGGGTGAAGCTGCCGTCAGTCAGTCAGGTGGAGTGGGGTGGAAGTACATGGGGTTTTGGGCAGCCATGCGGTAAACTCTGGCCATCCAAGTGGTTGCCAGCACTCCCTGGAATGCTTTGAGGGGCCTTCAGATTTAACCAAGAGAGGTTCTTAGAACACCCAAGCTAACCCACATGTCTCTCTCTTTAATCCAGCAGGAAGAGTACATCAGGATCATGGAGCCTGGTGACCTCACTGTATGCCTCATGGCTTACAGAAAGCAGAGTCAAAGGAGCACAAGTGGCAGGGCAGAGGCAGCTCCTGCTCACGCCACTGAAGAGCCATAGTGAGCCGTTGCTGGTAGGTGCTTAACTAGACCCAGTGTCTAGAGTCACCCCTTTCATTCCAGCAGATGACCGAGAACCAGTGTCGCCGAAGAGTGTACATGTCTAGGGAGCTGGTCAGTCACATCTGCCACCTCTTTTAAAATTCATTCACAGGATGTGGACGTTGCTGGCTGGGCCTACATTTATTACCCATCCCTAAGTGCACTTGAGAAAGTGGTGGTGAGCTGCCTTCTTGGACCGCTGCAGTCCCTGTGGTGTAGGTACACCCACAGTGCTGTTAGGGAGACGCTTTCCAGGATTTTGACCATGCAACAGTGAAGGAATGGCAAGTGGCTTGGAGGGGAATTTCCAGGTGGTGGTGATTCCCACTGCTTCCAGATATTAGGGGTCATGGGTTTGGAAGGTGCGACTAAGGAGTCTTGATGAGTTTCTGCAGTGCATCTTGTAGATGGTACACACAGCTGCCACTGTTTGTCGGTGGTGCAGAAAGTTAATGTTTGTGGAAGGGGTGCCAATCAAATGGGCTGCTTTGTCCTGGATGGTATCAAGCTTCTTGAGTGTTGTTGGAACTGCACTCATCCAGGCAAGCGGAGACTTGTGCCTTTTAGATAGTGGCAGGCTTTGTGGAGTCAGGAGATGGGTCACTCGCAGCAGAATTCCTAGCCTCTGACCTGTTCTTGTAGCTACATTATTTACCTGTCCAACTATCTATCACTTGCTGCTTATGTGTTTGGCATGCAAGTAGTCCTGTGTTGTAACTTCACCAGGTTGATACCTCATTTTTAGGTATGCCTGGTGCTGCACCTGGCATGCCGTCCGGCACTCTTCATGCTGCAGGATTTGGCAACACTGGGACATGGAGGGAATCCAATGCCAATGGCCATGAAAGTGACCGTGGCACTCAATTTTTATGCCAATGACTCCTTTAAGGGCTCCACAGATGAAGTCTGTGGGATGTTGCAAGCCTCCACCCACAAACACATGCATGAGATCACGGACGCCATCTTCGCGAAGGCACACAACTTTGTGCATTTCGCCTGGGACCAGGAAAGCCAGGATGAAAGAGTGCTGGGATATAGCCAAATCTCAGGTTTCCCATAGGTTCAGGGTGCTATCGACTGTACTCACGTGGTGCTCAGATCTCCGTAGCAGCAAGCGGTCAACTATATCAACCACAAGGGCTTCCACTCGCTGAATGTTCAACTGCAGTGCAATCACCGCAAATGTGAATGACAGCCCACTGACCATCAATACAGTGTGTTTCCTGGTAATGCATAACTAATGAGGCAGGTTTGGGACAATATGGTGTGAAAAGCCGCCGTTGTGGCTGGCAGGTAAAATATTCTTTTTCCCACCATCTACCTCATTTAGTGGAAATCTGGGATGATTCTGCCCTTAGTCTCCCAAAGTCCCAGGAAGGTTTTGTCATGGAATGAATTTATGTGTTCTCTTACTGCCCATGATCACTGTTTTTTTTTTATTCTGAGGGATGTATGTTTTCTTACCCTCAAAATGATTGTCTTATTTATTATCACGGGTAAGATCCTGGTCTGCATCCTCCTTTGCTGCAGACATGGTCTTTGTGGCTAGACAGATCCAGGAAAAATGTCAGGAGCAAAATCAAGAATTGTTCCTCACCTTCATCGACCTGACCAGGGCATTTGACCCTTTAAATCATGAAGCTCTATGGATCATCCTACAATGCTTTGGTTGCCCAATGAAGTTTGTCACCATCCTGAGACTCCTGCATGACAATGTGACCATCAAGGTCCTGAGTGGAGGATCTGAAACTGGCAGCTTTCACATCCAGATCAGGGTCAAACAAGATTGTGTGATCACCCTCACCTTGTTCACCATTTAGCTGACCGTCGCCGTCCACCTCATCTGAGATGACCTACCACCTGGTGTCAGCATTTAATATCGTCTAGGCGGGAAGCTCTTCAACCTTAGTCATTTCTGGGCAATAACAAAACTCACCACCATGGACATCCACAACTTTCAGTTTGTGGATAACTGCTGTGTGATGGCTTACTCTGTACAGGACATGCAAAGGATGCTTGACCTCTTCAATGCCTCGTATAAGAGGCTTGGCCTGTCCTTAAACATCAAGACAAAGGTCCTTCACCAACCTTCCCCAGGCCAGTTGAGCATCCCCTCTCCATCTATGTAGATGGGGTGGCTCTGGAGTATGTGCAGCACTTCCCTTATCTCAGTAGCCACGTCTCCCAAGGGACTACCAACAATGAGGAAGTCCAACGCCGAGTCAACTGTGCCAGTGCTGCCTTCTTCAAGCTGTGCCAATGTGTCTTTGACAACAGGGACCTTTGCAAGTCAATAAAGGTTTGGTCTATAAGGCTGTTCTGGTGACCACCCTCCTCTACTGCAGCAAAACATAGACTGTCCACTGACACCACATTAACTCACTTGATTCACCCACACCATCTCTTGGGTGGCGAGTCTTTAGTTTCTTAGGTGATTTGATGCATTAGTTGAAGTGAAGGTTTTATGAGTTGCAAGATTTTAAGTAATATTTGAGGTTTCTTGTGGTTGAATTTCCAGGAAGCTGGTTCTCAGGTGAAATCAAAATTGGAACAGGCTGGGAAAAGCCCTTCACTTTGTTAAGAATCTCCCACCTTCCAGGTATTGATGATTATTACTTTGGCTGTTTTGATGTTTTGCAGCTGTTTGACGGCTTTCAGTGGAATCTGTCTGCAGAACAGTTTTTTGCTGTTTTAAAAACAGGCAAAAATATGGTTATCCCATCATGTGACCTGTTAAAAGTCAAAAGTCTTTTTTCAAATAAGGTGGGTGGCTAAGTCAAATATACATCTTGTGTGAAAGTTTTCACATCTTGAGAGTTTGAGACAGCCAGTGCATTTGTTTCTGAATGACCCATTCAATTCAATTTGAAATTACCCTTTTGAATTAGTTTCAGGAAAACCTGAAGGTCAACATCAGTCTGGAAAGTTCGTTTTGTTCCCTCTTGAAAGAACAGAGTGTTTCAATCCACAAGAGAAGTCAGATGATCCTTGGGTGGCCAGTTTTTTTTAGCCATTTGTTGTTTTTTTAAAATATAAAATATTGACAGAAAGTTCGTAGTATAATGGAACATGACCATTTTGTAGGTATCGGGTTATAAACAGTTGTGCTGTAAATTATCCATTTACTTCTAAAATGCAAGGGAGTTGAGATCAAAGATAGCTAATTCGCATTCTACTGGATGCAGGGTTAATGTGTTTCATGTTATATGGGGAAGAGGGCAGAGGAAGTCATTTTTGAGTTCAGGTTACAGGCTTCCCTACAAATCAGGGAATATCACAGCGAAACAGCAGTTTGTTTGGTATGGTCTGCAGCCACCTGAGAGGTAGAGAGCAGGTGATAGAGGTAGCCAGTCCTGCATCTGAAGCAGAGGAAGTGCTGATACTGTTGTTCACCTTGCAGAACGTGGGTGGGAGCTTGCACTCAGTTTGAAGAGTTTGGTGAGGATTTAACGAAGGCTAGAAGATTTGCCTAGCTTGGGCTTGAGGGAAGGAATCTCATAGTGAAAGCCAACTCTGGGTTCAGAAGTTACCGGGAAACTAAAAGAAGCAACTCCTCGGGGGCTGAGAATTTTAGACTGGTTCTGGGGGGATGAAGTGTCCAATTAAAGGACAGTGTAATGTACAACATTAGCAGGATATTTTCTGTCATTCCAAAAGTTAAATGGGGAATCTTCTCTGTAGTTTAAAGTGTACGTTGCCTATAAAAAGAAAATCGTGTTAGTCAAGAGTGTTTTTTTAGTCATTTTTAACAGTAAAATTTTGGAAACATGAAATCTTACTGCGTCATTGTTCCAGCTAGTAATTGAGAATGTGAATCTCTTTTTAAATGTTATCAATTTCTACAGAGATCATAACACCACATTTTTGTAACTCACTGTAATTTCCCTGCAAATTTTCCTCTCTCTAACTTGCTCACTTATCGGTGACCTAAAGAATACACCCAGTAGTGTAATGGCACCTCTATTGTTTCTTAACTCTAAATAGCTATCTCCATGTACCTATTTGCAAGTACAGCATACTAACCTTATTTACTATGCTCCATGCACTGTAAACCTAAATTAGATCTTACTGTATATTCTCTCAGTCTAACCACACCTAACACTTTACTATTTCTTATCTACTTCTTTCTGTCTCTCCCAATCCTTTGTGCATCTTATGTATCCATTCTAATGCTACATGCTGATTCCCATTCCCCTGCCCAGTTAGGTTAAATCCTTTCTCCAACAACACTGGCATATTGCTTCACATAGACATTAATCCCAGCACTGTCTATATAACAAGTTCCACCTCCCCAGAACTGGTCCTTATGTCTCAGGAATCTAAAACCCTACTACCTGCACCGTCTTCAGAGGAGGTGATGGCATAGTGGTATTGTTGCTGAACTAGTAATCCAGAGATCCAGAGTAATGTTCTGGGGACCTGGGTTCAAATCCCGCCACAACAGATGGTGGAATTTGAATTCAATAGAAATCTGGAATTTAAAAGTCTAATGATGATGACCATGTTGTAAAAGCCCAAATGGTTCACTAATGGAAGGAAACCTGTCACCCTTGGTCTGGCCTACGTGTAACTCCAGATCAACAGCAATGTGGTTAACTCTTAACTGCCCCCTGAGATGGCCCCTAGAAAGCCATTCAGTTACAAAAAAGGAATGAAACTGGACAGACCACCCAGCATTGGCAATGTCAACCCTGTTTACTAGTGTTATAAAGCATGGATGAGTCAAGTAACTGCCTGACATAGTCATCCTCAGAATCATACCTTACACATAATGTCCAAAACTCACTATATGTTCTTCCCTAATGGGAATCATGGCATCAGGCCAGACATGGGCAAGGGAACCTCCTGCTAATTACCATCCCTCAGCTGATGAATCAATCCTCCTCCTGAAGGAAGCACTGAGGGTGCAGAATGTACTCTGGATGGGGGACTTCAATGTCCATCACCAAGAGTGGCTTGGTAGCACCACTACTGATTGAGCTGGCTCAGCCCTAAATGACATAGCTGCTAGACTGGGTCTGCAGCAAGTGGTGAGGAAACCAACAAGAGGGAAAAACATACTTGACCTCACTGCCATCTGAATAAGTGAGTGACAAGTCAGAGTGTGAGGATGTGGGGGGAGAGAGTGAGGGTGGGGGAGAGGATTGGTAGTCTGAGGATGTGAAAAGCGTCTTCCCTACATGGAATTTCCAGCACAGAAGCAGGCCCACCTCATCTATGTTGGTGCTTATGTTCCACACAAACATCTTCCCACCCTTCTTGATCACATTATCAGGTTAACTTTAAGCTTCTTTCTTCCTCATGTATTTATCAAGTTCCTTGATGTATCTATGCTAGAATCATAGAATGGCTACAACAAAGGAGAAAGCCATTATCTCTGTCTCAGTTCTCTGCAGCAGCAACTCAGCTAGTCCCACTCCCTCTGCCATGTAGCCCTGTGAATCTTCCCTTCAGATAATTATCCAGTTCCCTTTTGAAAACCACAGTTGAATCTATCTCCACCACACTGTCAAGGAGTGCAGTCCAGATCAAAACCACTTGTTGCATTAAGAGGCTTTTCCTCATGTCACCTCTGGTTCTTTTGTTAATTAACTTTGGGTTCTCAGCCTTTAGCTGATGGAACAGTTCCTCCCCATTTATTCTATCCAGACCCTTCATGATTTTGAACATGTCTAACAAACCACCTCTCAACCTTTTCTTCTCCAAGGAGAACAGCCCCAGCTTTACCAATGTATCCATGTAATTGAAGTCATCCTCGGAACCATTTTCGTAAATCATTTCTGCATCCTTTCTAAAACTTTTACATCCTTCCCATTGAGGCTGAACCAGTATTTTATGAAGGCTCATAATTTACTTGCTTTTGTACTCTATGTCCCTATTTATAAAAACCAAGATTCACTATAACTGCTTTCCCAACCTACCTGTCACCTTCAATGACTTACTCACATATACACCAGGTCCCTTTGCTCCTGCATATCCTTTAGAATTGCACCCTTTATTTTATGTCACCTCTCCTCATTCTTCTTACCACAATGTATCAATTCACACTAAATTCACACTACATTAAATTTCATCTGCCACATGTCTGCCCATTCCACCAGTCTGTCCATGTCCTCTTGAAGTCTATCACTTTCCTCCTCACACTTCATAGTACTTCCAAGTCTTGCATCATTTGCAAATTTTGAAATTGTGGCTTGTACTCCCGGGTCTAGGTTATTAATATAAACCAAGAAAAGCAGTTTCCCCTTTATGTACCATCCCCAGTCAGAAGTAAGTAAAGTTTTCTGTAATTCATAGTTTTAATAGGCTTGAATTAAATAATTAAACAGTTGCATAATTAAATTCTAGCTATGCTAAAGACTAATGATTCAAAACATCACATGGTTTGAAATAAAATGCCTTCCTGCAGTAATATTTTTCACTTAAAACTAACTTTTGGGGACTCAAATGATTAATACATAGGAAGACAACATAATAGTAGATTTAGAAATGATACGGCCAACACATTTTCTGAGAGCTCCTGCACCTCAAAATTTGCCATTACACCACTGACCTCTCCAGCTACTCATTCCTTTGCTCGATCCTCATTTTTTTTTGTATTCAACCAGCATTTATTGCCCATCCCTAATTGCCCTTGAGAAGGTGGTGGTGAGCTGCCTCCTTGAACCACTGCAGTCCATGTGGTATAGGTTCTAGGCATTTAAAAGTCAACCACATTGCTGTGGGTCTGGAGTCACACATAGGCCAGACCAGGTAAGGACAGCAGATTTCCTTCCCTAAAGGACATCAGTGAACCAGATGGGTTTTTACGACAATGCTTTCATGGCCATCATTAGACTTTTAATCCCAGATTTTTATTGAATTCAAATTCCATCATCTGCCGTAGTGGAAGTCAAACCCGGTTCCCCAGAGCGTTACCCTGAATCTCTGGATTACTAGCCCAGTGACAATACCACTACTCCATCGTCTCCCCATTTCTGTATTCATTAATGCATGGTACTGGCAGCAGTCTAGAGATTACTATCTTTGAGGCCCTGCTTGCTGGCCTCCTTCCTAGCTTCCTAAAATCTGCCTGCAGAACCTCATCCCTCTTTCCAACGATGTCATTAGTGCTGATAAGGACACTGACCTCTGCCTATTCACCTTCATCCTCAAATGTTGTGTGATATCGTTAACCCTGGCACCAGGGAGGCAATGTAGCATCCTGGAATCACACCTGTGGCTACAGAAACATCTGTTTGTTCCCATAACTATAGAATCATCTATCACTATTGCTTTCCCAATTTTTCTCTACCCCATTGTGCTGTGGACGTGGCTCTGGCTGCACTCCCCAGATGAACCATCACTCTCACCAGAATTCAGAACAGTTTTCAGAATACTCCTTGAAAAGCAAGATGTCTTCCAGCCTGGTCCTCCTTGACTGCCTGGCAATCACCCATTCCCTCTTTGCCTACACATCCTGAAGCTGCAGGGTGACCACCTCCTGAAACTTGCTATCTGCATAGCTCTCAACCTCATGGATGCACTGCTATAATGCCAGCTGCTGCCCAAGTTCTGAAACCAGAAGCTTGAGCTGCTCCAGCTGATGACACTTCCTCCACATGTAGTTGTCCAAGACACAAGAAGCGTCCTGGATTTCTGACATGGAATAAGATGTGCAATCCTTGGACTGACCATGGCACCATGATCCAGGAAGCCATTCAAGTTGGAGGGAGTAAATAAAAATATTGTAGGAGTATGGCACAGTATAGTCAGGGCGATACACAGTTCTCTGCAGCCAAGAGCAAAAGTCCAGGTTCTGTTGTCTGCCCAGTGCCAGGGTTCAGGACATCTGCTCAGTGCTGGAGAGGAACTTGCAGTGGAAGGGGGAGGATGTAGTTGTCGTGGTCCATGTGGGTACCAAAGACATAGATAGGCTAGGAAAGGGGTTCTGCTTAGGGATTATGAGCAGCTAGCAACTAAATTAGGAAGCAGAACCTCAAATGTAATAAATCTCTGGATTATTATCTGAGATATGAGCAAATTGGCATAGGGTAAATAAGATTAGAGAGACATTTGGATGGCTCAAAGATTGGTGTGGGAAAAATGGGTTTCAATTCATGAGGCATTGCATCAGTACTGAGGAAAGTGGGAGCTGTACCTTGAATGGTCTTCACCTGAACCATGCTGGAACCCAGTGTTCTGGTGAGTTGCATAACTAGGATGGTAGAGAGTGCTTTAAACTAAAATAGTGGGGGAAGGGATCATGTGAGGAGAGATGTAGTAAATTTAAGGGAGATGAAAAGGTAATAGAGTAGGATAGCTCTTTGGGTAATGATAACTAGAGTGTGGCAGAAAGGGACAGAGCCCACAAACTTGAGTGTACCAGCAGGTAAGGCCAGAGATTGCAAAAATGGCAAAAAGGTCAAGTTAAAGAATCTGGACAGAATTTTCTATGCCTGCTGGCAGCAGGGGTGAGCAGACAATATGGCGCGATCAGCTTCGCAACAGCGGGAAGGCAGGTTGCAACTATCCACTCAGCCTGCCAATGGCAGGCCGCGTTTCCTACCATCGGTCTTCGGGAACCTTATCAACATATCATTATCAGGCAATCCTGCCAGACTCTTGCACGCCCGCTGGATCATCCGTCCACATCAGCGGAAAAGCATGCCGACGTGTTTCACAACAGCACAGAGGCGACGTGCACTTGGCAGCCTGTACTTTGGGTAAGCTGGTTAGGTGAGTGTACGCAATGTTCTGCAGAGCTCACCAGCATTGCCTATTGCGTTGCAGGCTTCAGGGGCACTGGGGCGGTGGGGGGCGGGGGGGGACGGGACGCGGACGGGGGTTGTCAGCGTTAGTGCTGCCCTGCTCTGTGATGAGGGTGGAGGGGGATCAGGGAGCAAGTGCAGCCCTGCCTCTGAGGCGACTTTTGATGTTGAGGGGGAATGCTGTGACAGGACTTCATGTGGGTGCCTCCAGATTCCTCTTCAGAGATTTCAGGGCTTGATTGGAGGATCTGGGTCATGGACTCTGGCTGTATGACAGATGTGCCTCCGAAAGCAAGGAGAGAATCTTAGCGCATGACAGTGGCCTGTGAAAGAGGGCACATCACTCTTAGCATGGCACTGATGACGCTGGAGAAGTAGTGGTAGGGAACAAAGAAATGGCGGAGGAACTAAAAAGGTACTTTGCGTCAGTCTTCACAGTGGAAGACATGAGTGACATCCCCAAAGTTCAAGAGAGTTGGGGGACAGAAGTGAATATGGTGGCCATTACCAAGGAGAAAGTGCTAGGAAAACTGAAAGGTCTGAAGGTACATAAATCACCTGGACCAGATGAATTACACCCCAGAGTTCTGAAGGAGATCACTGAAGAGAGAGTGGAGGCATTAGTGGCGATCTTTCAGGAATCACTGGAGTCAGGGAGGGTCCCAGAGGACTGGAAAATCGCTAATGTAACCCCCCTGTTTAAGAAGGGAGTGAGGCAAAAGACAGGAAATTACAGGCCGATTAGCCTGATCTCGGTCGTTGGTAAGATTTTAGAGTCCATTATTAAGGATGAGATTTCAGAATACTTGGAAGTGCATGGTAAAGTTGGGCAAAGTCAGCATGGTTTCAACAAGGGGAGATCATGCCTGACAAATCTGTTAGAATTCTTTGAGAAGGTAATGAGAAGGTTAGGCAAAGGAGAGCCAATGGATGTTATCTACTTGGACTTCCAGAAGGCCTTTGACAAGGTGCTGCACAGGAGGCTGCTCAGTAAGATAAGAGCCCATGGTTTTAGAGGCAAGGTACTAGCATGGATAGAAGATTGGCTGTCTGGCAGGAAGCAGAGAGTGGGGATAAGGGGGTCCTTCTCAGGATGGCGGCCGGTGACTAGTGGAGTTCCGCAGGGGTCAATGTTGGGACCACAACTTTTCACTTTATATGTTAATGATCTAGCTGAAGGAACTGAGGGCATCCTGGCTAAGTTTGCAGATGATACAAAGATAGGTGGAGGGACAGGTAGTATTGAGGAGGTGGGGAGGCTGCAGAAGGATTTGGACAGGTTAGGAAAATGGGCAAAGAAGTGGCAGATGGAATACAACGTGGGCAAGTGTGAGGTCATGCACTTTGGTAGGAAGAATAGCAGCAAAGACTATTTTCTAAATGGGAAGAGAATTCAGAAATCTGGAGTGCAAAGGGATTTGGAAGTCCTAGTCCAGGATTCTCTTAAGGTTAACTTGCAGGTTGAGTCAGTAGTTAGGAAGGCAAATAAAATGTTGGCATTTATTTCGCGAGGACTAAAATATAAAAGCAGGTATGTGCTGCTGAGGCTTTATAAGGCTCTGGTCAGACCACATTTTGAATATTGTGAGCAATTTTGGGCCCCGTATCTCAGGAAGGATGTGCTGGCCCTGGAGAGGGTCCAGAGGAGGTTCACGAGAATAATCCCAGGAATGAAAGGCTTAACGTATAAGGATCGCTTGAGGACTCTGGGTCTTTACTCGATGGAGCCTAGAAGGATGAGGGGGGATCTGATTAAAACTTACAGAATACTGAAAGGCCTGGATAAGGTGGACGTGGGGAAGATGTTTCCTTTAGTGGGAGAAACTAGGACCCGAGGGCGCAGCCTCAGAGTAAAGGGAAAACCTTTTAGAACAGAGATGAGGAGAAACTTCTTTAGCCAGAGAGTGGTGAATCTATAGAATTCATTGCCACAGAAGGCTGTGGAGGCCAGGTCATTGAGTGTATTTAAGAGTGAGATAGATAGGTTCTTGACTGGTAAGGGGATCAAAGGTTACGGGGAGAAGGCGGGAGAATGGGGTTGAGAAACTTATCATGATTGAATGGCGGAGCAGACTTGATGGGCCGAATGGCCTAATTTCTGCTCCTATGTCTTATGGTTTTCTGATGGATGTTGCGCTGCTGGATCCTCACTTGGTAGAGCAGCGCCGACCTTACCGTCAGCACAGGACCGGTCCAGATCCTCGCCAACCAGCTGGATGGCTCTGTTTTCAAAGTCCATGAGGACCTTGATTCCGGCCATTCCACCACCAACCTCTGACCTCTCTCTTGTTGTGTGCCAGCTTGTCCTGCAGGCATAGAGATGGAGAAAGTGTAAACAGGATGCCTGCCTGGCCAGACGACAAGTATGCCTGGCCTATGTGGGGGTTGAATGGTCCCATGGACTGGATGAGGACAATGACGGTAAGTGTGAGAGAGTGAATGGTGATGCCCCTTGAACCGACAGTGAGTGCAGGCTCTGTGGATGTGTGATGGGTTTGTGAGTGTGTGAGTTGAGTGAAGAGATGAGTGAGTTACCCTGGCGGAACGGAGGCAATCATTCATCCTCTTGCGGCACTGGGTGGCTGTCCTCCTTTGCAGGGTGTTGGCACTGACCACAGCTGCCATTGCCTCCCAAGCCAGATTAGTGCCGTTGCTGTCCATCCTGTGGCCAGAGCGGAGGTAGAAGACATCCCGGTGGGCATCCACGGCACCCAAAGCTGCTTGAGAGACATATTGCTGAACTTGGGCGTTGCATTCTTCTTCAGTTTTAGGGCCATGTCTTCCATGCAGCAGTAGTGAGCTGGAAGCACTGAGCTGTGTTTGTGGCTGGACTTTAAACATGGAGCCCAGCGTGATGCAGTGGTGGGGTGATGGCAGGCAGGCAAATGAGAGCCCAAAACAAAAACAGAATTACCTGGAAAAACTCAGCAGGTCTGGCAGCATCAGCGGAGAAGAAAAGAGTTGACGTTTCGAGTCCTCATGACCCTTCAACAGAACTGAGTGAATATTAGGAGAGGGGTGAAATATAAGCAGGTTTAAGGTGGGGAAGGGGTGGGGGGAGAGAAGTTGGGGGGAGAAGTAGGGACAAGCAAGCAATGATAGGAGCAGATAATCAAAAGATGTCACAGATAGAAGAACAAAGAGGTGTTGAAGTTGGTGATATCTAAATGAATGTGCTAATTAAGAATGGATGGCAGGACACTCAAGGTACAGCTCTAGTGGGGGTGGGGTGGAAAGACGAGCAGGGCATAAAAGATATAGATTTAAAAATAACGGAAATAGGTGGGAAAAGAAAAATCTATATAAATTATTGGAAAAAACAGAAGGAAGGGGGAAGAAACGGAAAGGGGTGGGGATGGAGGAGGGAGTTCAAGTTCTAAAATTGTTGAATTCAATATTCAGTCCAGAAGGCTGTAAAGTGCCTAGTCGGAAGATGAGGTGCTGTTCCTCCAGTTTGCATTGGGCTTCACTGGAACAATGCAGCAAGCCAAGGACAGACATGTGGGCAATGGAGTAGGGTGGAGTGTTAAATTGGCAAGCGACAGGGAGGTTTGGGTCTTTCTTGCGGACAGACCGCAGGTGTTCTGCAAAGCAGTCGCCCAGTTTACATTTGGTCTCTCCAATGTAGAGGAGACCGCATTGGGAGCTGAATGCAGTAGACTAAGTTGGGGGAAATGCAAGTGAAATGCTGCTTCACTTGAAAGGAGTGTCTGGGCCCTTGGACGATGTAGAGAGAGGAAGTGAAGGGGCAGGTGTTGCATCTTTTGCGTGGGCATGGGGAGGTGCCAAAGGTGGGGGTTGAGGAGTAGGGGTGATGAAAGAGTGGACCAGGGTGTCCCGCACGGAATGATCCCTACGGAATGCCGCCGGGAGGGTGAAGGGAAGATGTGTTTGGTGGTGGCATCATGCTGGAGTTGGCGGAAATGGCAGAGGATGATCCTTTCAATGCAGAGGCTGATGGGGTGATAAGCGAGGACAACGGGGACTCCATCATGTTTCTCGGAGAGAGAGAAGGCGTGAGGGCGGATGCGCGGGAGATGGGCCGGACACGGTTGAGGGCCCTGTCAACGACCGTGGGTGGAAAACCTCAGTTAAGGAAGAAGGAGGACATGTCAGAGGAACTGTTTTTGAAGGTAGCATCATCAGAACAGATACGACGGAGACGAAGGAACTGAGAGAATGGGATGGAGTCCTTACAGGAAGCGGGGTGTGAGGAGCTGTAGTCGAGGTAGCTGTGGGAGTCGGTAGGCTTGTAATGGATATTGGTGGACAGTCTATCACCAGATATTGAGACAGAGAGGTCAAGGAAGGGAAGGGAAGTGTCAGAGATGGACCATGTGAAAATGATGGAGCGGTGGAGATTGGAAGCAAAATTAATAAATTTTTCCAGGTCCCGACGAGAGCATGAAGCAGCACTGAAGTAAGAGTTGTGGGAGGGGACCGGAGTAGGACAAATGAGAGCCCACCCACCATGGAAATGGTGTGTTTTCTGGGAGTGCATAAATAATGAGGCAGGTTTGGGATGATACATGAAAACCCGCCATCGTGGCTGGCAGATAAAATATTATTTTACCCGACCACTACCGCACTTAGTGCAAATTTGGGAAAATTCTGCCCTCTATCTGAATGTTTGCAGCATTTGTAGGATAATCGAGGAATTGTTAGCACAGTTGGAAATAAATATGTTTGACTTGATGCAAAGGCATGGTTGAAGGTTGACCAATGCTGGAAACTGAATACTGAAGAGTTTTTTGACATTTTGAAAAAGCAGGAAGCTAGGAAAAGTGGGGTGACTCCGTTAATTAAGGATTACATAAGTAGTCGTAAGAGATGATCTTAGCTCAAAAGAGCAAGATTTAGAATCAGTTGGGGTAGAGATAAGAAAGAGGAAAGACAAAAGATCACTTGCAGGAGTAATTTATAGGTCCCTAACAGTAGTTACACTATAGGA
Organism: Carcharodon carcharias; assembly: GCF_017639515.1. Classification (NCBI taxonomy): domain Eukaryota; kingdom Metazoa; phylum Chordata; class Chondrichthyes; order Lamniformes; family Lamnidae; genus Carcharodon; species Carcharodon carcharias. The sequence goes on along the minus strand of NC_054468.1, from coordinate 138,641,632 downwards.
CGGATATGCAGGAAGAAATAATCATGGGGGACTTTAATGGACATGTACATTGAGCGAATTGGATTACCAAGGTAGACTGGAAAATTAGTACACAGAGTGTATTTACGACAGTTTCTTAGAGCAGTGCATTTTAGTGCCAGGCATGGAGCAGGGTATTCTGGACCAGGTAATGTGCAAAGAGACAGGATTAATCAATAATCCTATAGTGTATGAAACCAGGAGTTTCGTGAGTTAAGGAGTTTTAAGGGTTCATTTCTATCTAAAGTCTAGTTTTTTCTTTAATTTAGCAATTAACTAAAAATTACAGTTTAAGTTAAGAGGTAAGTTAAGTTTATTCCAGTCTTAAACAGGGATATACAAGCTCCCTGAGGACAGTTGTGGCTATTTAATTAGGAAGCTTCTTTAATATGGTTTCTGAACTTTAGCAGAGCTTGACTCATTTGTTTTTTCAAGAAGTATAAATACAGGGGTTTCTCAGCAGTGCTTGCCTGCACTGAGTGCTGCTCAAGAACACAGAATGTCAAGCTGGGAGCTTGGTGAACGAGGGAGTTTAGTGAAGAGGGGAACTATAAATTAATTTAGAAAAATAAATTTAATTAATACAACAAAGATGGCAGGATGGGTGATGTGCCATGATGCAACAAGTGGGAGCTTCTGATGCCACTGCAATCCATGGCAGCCACATCTGCAGCTAGTGTCTACATCTTTAGAAAATTTGGCTCAGAGTTAATGAGCCGGAGGCCGAACTGCAGACAATGCAACACATCAGGGAGAGGGAAAGTTACCTAGATACTTTGTTCCAGAAGCCAGAAGGTTAGTGTCATCTGATTTGGTCAGTGGTCAGGGACAGGAGTGTGTGGCTGAGAGACAGGTGAGTAAGGGGATCAAGAAAGTGGGAGTGGAGGAGCCTGAGCCCTTTCAGTTGAGCAATAAGTTCAAGGATCCTGCAGCTTGTAAGGACAAGAGCGAGGGCTGCAGTGTGGACGAGCAGGCTGACCATGGCACCATGTTACAGGAAGTCTTTCAAGTGGGGGAGTTAAAATGAATGTAGTAATAGTAGGAGACATTATAAGCAAGGGGATAGATACTGCTCTCAGCAGCTGAGAGGGAGAATCCAGAAGGCTGCTATGTCTGCCTGATGCCAGGGTTTGCGATGTCTGCTCAAGGCTGGAGAGGAACTTGCAGGGGGAAGGGAAGGATCCATTTGTTGTTGTGGTCCAGGTACCAATGACATAATTAGAATGAGAAAAGTTCTACATAAATTGTATGAGGAGCTAGGCATTAAATTAAGAAGCAGAAACTCAAAGGTAGTAATCTCTTGATTATTAGCTGAGCCATGTGCAAATTGGCATAAGGTAAATAAAATTAGATGAAGGCGTAGCTCAAAGACTGGTGTGGAAGAAATGGGTTCCAGTTTGTGGGGCACTGGCACCAGTATGTGGAAAATGCAGGCTGTGCCATTGGAACAGACCTCACCCGAGCCGTACTGAGACTGGTGTCCTAGTGAGTCATATAACTGGGAAGTAGAGAGGGCTTTAAACTAAATAAAGGGGGGAAGTGATCATGTAGGGGAAGATTGAGCAAATTTAAGGGAAATGACAAGGCTTTAGATCAATGTAGCAATAAAGGTAATGATTACCAAAGTATGGCAGGGAGAGACAGTGATTGCAAACTTAAAAGCATGCCAAGGAATAGGACCAGAGTTTACAAAAAACAGTAAAAAAAAACTGACTTAAGGGTTCTGTATCTGAATGCCCACAGTAAAACAGATGGATTGTCAACTGTGAGAAATGGATGATTTTTATTTTTATTTTTGGGGAATATTGTGTTATTCTGTGGAAAAGATTATGTGTGTCTAAGTAGGTGTATGATTCAATCAGGCTGGACAGAGATAAATAGGAGACATGTTGTCTGGGGGTTTAAAACATGAAAAGGATAGAGGTGTTAGGTTGAGGTACAAGTAAATAGGCTAGATTTAACATTTGCATTTTTAGTCAGAAATAACAAGAAACATGTTTGCATCTTGCAGGAGTTCCGTAGGTAAATAGTAGTTGGGATGTAATATTTTATTGACCTGAAAACAAAGACAAGGTGGAAACATGAAAGATCTTATATTTGGAAGGGTTTGAGTTTCAAAGAGGTGTGAAAACAATGGAACCTGAGATGAAAGGAGGGGGGAAGGGTATTTTAGAATGCTGTTGAGCTGGAGAGATAGCTGTTTGAGCTGTTCAGCTGTTGGAGCTGCAGGACCTGGGAGAGGATGCAGTTTGAATCAACCATCCAACAAGCCAGAAAAATCTAAGGCTACCAAAAACAATTGTATTTGGAAGTTTGGAATCTATAGCTGAGTGGGAGGGAGTTGCAAGATCATGTGGTATGCCTCTACTAAAGCTACAACGGTTTGCATTTGGTAATATTACTGAATTTCGTATAGCTAAACACTGATAAGGGAATATTGTCTGGAACAAAAATAAAAATACTTGGAAAAACTCAGCAGGTCTGGCAGCATCTGCGGAGAGGAACACAGTTAACGTTTCGAGTCCGCATGACTCTTCAACAGAACTAAGTAAAAATAGAAAAGAGGTGAAATATAAGCTGGTTTAAGTGGGGAGGGGGGTGGTGGTGGTAGAGCTGGATAGAGGGCCTGTGATAGGTGGAGATAGTCAAAAGATGTCATAGACAAAAGGACAAAGAGGTGTTGAAGGTGATGATATTATCTAAGGAATGTGCTAATTAAAGGTAGAAAGCAGGACAAGCAAGGTACAGATAGCCCTAGTGGGGGTGGGGTGAAAGGAATGGATCGAAATAGGCCAAAAGGTAGAGATAAAACAATAGATGGAAATACATTTAAAAATAATGGAAATAGGTGAGAAAAGAACAATATATAAATTATTGGAAAAAGGGGGGGATCAGAAAGGGGGTGAGGATGGAGGAGAGAGTTCATGATCGAAAATTGTTGAACTCAATATTTAGTCCAGAAGGCTGTAAGGTGCCTAGTCGGAAGATGAGGTGCTGTTCCTCCAGTTTGCAGTGAGCTTCACTGGAACAATGCAGCAGGCCAAGGACAGACATGTGGGCATGAGAGCAGGGTGGAGTGTTGAAATGGCAAGCGACATGGAGGTCTGGGTCATACTTGCGGACAGACCGAAGGTGTTCTGCAAAGCGGTCACCCAGTCTGCGTTTGGTCTCTCCAATGTAGAGGAAACTGCGTTTGGAGCAACGAATGCAATAGACTAAATTGAGGGAAGCGCAAGTGAAATGCTGCTTCACTTGAAAGGAGTGTTTGGGCCCTTGGACGGTGAGGAGAGGGGAAGTAAAGGGGCAGGTGTTGCATCTTCTGCGTTTGCATGGGAAGGTGCCGTGGGAGGAGGTTGAGGTGTAGGGGATGATGGAGGAGTGGACCAGGGTGTCCAGGAGGGAACGATCCCTGCGGAATGCTGCCAAGGGGGGGTGAAGGGAAGATGTGTTTAGTGGTGGCATCATGCTGGAGTTGGTGAAAATGGCGGAGGATGATCCTTTGAATGCGGAGGTTGGTGGGGTGATAAGTGAGGACAAGGGGGACCCTATCATTGTTCTGGGAGGGAGAGTTAGATGCGCGGGAGATGGGCTGGCACGGTTGAGGGTCCTGTCAACCACCATGGGTGGAAAACCTCGGTTGAGGAAGAAGGAAGACATGACACCCCCCCCACCACCCCCTTAAACCAGCTTATATTTCACCTCTTTTCTATTTTTACTTAGTTCTGTTGAAGAGTCATACCGACTCGAAACGTTAACTGTGTTGCTCTCCGCAGATGCTGCCCGACCTGCTGAGTTTTTCCAGGTATTTTTATTTTTCTTTTGGATTTCCAGCATCCGCAGTTTTTGGCTTTTATATATTGTCTGGAAGATGTTTGCTTGTGGATTTGACCAAATACAGAGTCTTTTATGGGGAAAATGTTTGTAAGGCTAGCCTTAATTGTCTATCTGTAACCTTGCATCCTTAAATTTTTTATTCTTATTAATAAAACTTTTAATTTTATTTTTTTATATCCCAAAATTGTTACTGGACCTCTTACTGCTGAGATCGGTCAGCAAAAGATTTGCAAAAATAAATTTGGTCCATTACAAGCAGAGTCAGAAGAACTTGTGATGGGGACTCAGAATCACAGAGGGCAAAATCGTCCCATGTCTGCATTAAGTGCGATAGCGGGCCAGTAAAACGATGTTTTACCCACTGGCCGTAATGGCGGCTTCTCACACGGTATCGTCCAAAACACGCGCAATAATTTTGCATGCCCGAGAAACATGCTGTTTCCATAGTGGGCGGGCTCTCATTCGCCTGCCACACCATCAACTTCCCGCTTCACCATGCTGGGCACCATATTTAAAGTACAGCTGTGCGCACACCTCTCAGAACTTCCAGCCCATGACTGCTGCATGGAAGACATGGCCCTGACAGGTAAGAAGACTGCAGCCCCCAGGTTCAATGATACATCCCTCAAGCACCTTTTGGATGCAGTGGAGGCCCGATGTCAGCAGGCACGGCAAATTCCTCCGATCTCAGCCATAACGGTGCCCTTGTAATTGCCTTCATTTCAGTTTAAGAGTGGAATTGTCCCATATTTGCACTAAGTGTGGTAGTGGGCTTGAAAAAGGATGTTTTATCCACTGGCTGCAATGGCAGCTTTTCATGCCATATCGCCCTAATCCTGCCTCATTAATTATGCATCCCGGGGAAACACGCTGTTTCAATTGCGGAAGGGCTCTCATTGACCTGCCACATCATCACCTTATCACTTCATCATGCCATATTTAAAGTGCAGCTGCGCACACACTTCTCAGTGCTTTCAGCCCAGGACTGCTGCAAAGAAGACATGGCCCCAAAGGGCAAGAAGACTGCTGCCTCCCCAGTTTAATGATGCACCCCTCAAGCACCTTTTGGACACGTGGAGGCCTGCCATGAAGTCTTCTACACCCCGCTCTGGTTGCAGGATGGGCAACAACATCACTAATCCAGCATGGGAGACAGTGGCATTGGTCGTCAGTGTCAATGCCCCGCAAAAAGGGACCGCCATCTAGTGCCGAGAAAGGATGAATGATCTCCTCTGTTCCACCTGTGTAAGTCACTCTTCTCATCATTCTCAACCCACACAACCACAAACTCATCACACATCCACAGGGATCTCACTCACTGCCAGTTCTAGGTATATCATCATTCAGACTCTCACATGCAACTTCATTGTCCTCATCCTGTCCATGGGACCACTCACCAGTCACACATACCAGGTTATCATCTGGCCTGGCAGGCATCCTGCTTATTCTCTCCCCACTCTATTCATGCAGGGCTAGCTGGCATACAACAAGAGGGAGAGGTCGCAGACTGGTGGAGGAATGACTGAAATCAAGGTCCTAACAGACTTTGAAAACAGCGTCATCCAGATGGTTGGCAAGGATCTGGACTGTTTCTGTGCTGACGGTGAGGTCGGCAATGCTCTGCCAAGTCAGGATCCAGCAGTGCAACATCCATCAGACAAACATACTGTGAGTGCTGTGTCCTGTTTGACAGGCCACTGCCATGCCTTAATTGTTTCTCCTGGCTTTCGCATGGACATCTGGGAAACAGCAAAGAGAGTCCACAACCCAGGGCTTCCAATGAAGCCCTGAGGGAAGCCCTGAAGAGAAGTCTGCTAAAACCCTCCCTGAACACCCATCACAGTGTTCACCCACACTGTCCACCAGAGCGAAGACACACAACTCGGTGGAATCTAGCTTTAGTGTATCCTTGGGATCACAATCTGGTGAGCACATCGCACCTTCTGATCCACTGCAGGCAGTGGCAGGGACTGTGCAGGTGTCCAACGCTCCTGTGACTGCTAGAGGTAAGAAATTTGCTGAGTCTGTCAGATGACAAGCCTCTGGACTCGGTCATACTTCATTTGCTGGAGCGGCAAGAGCAAACTCAGGAAAATCAGGAAGGGATATCCGCTGCGCTCCCCAGATTGCAAGGCAGGATGGAGGAGTCCGTCTGCCTTCAGGCTGAGGTGATAGCGCTGGCATGCCAACGCACTGAGGTCAACACCAGTAGGATGGCAGCTGTCATGGAAACCTTGGTCCAGGACTTCACTGCTGCACTTCTGCACAGGCTGAACTCCATAGTTGGCCTCCAACAGTGTATATGTGTGAGGAGTGCGAGGCTACACTTCTCCTCAAGGAACCAGCCAGGAGCCCTTGGGCACCCATTTGGAGGAGGATCAGCAGATGTACCCCCGCTGCCCCCGGGGACACCCATCTAGTTGACTCCGGGAGTCTCTGGCCCATCTGAATCTCCTCTTCCAGTGACCTCAGCAGCCCCAGCCCCATAGGTAGAGCAGGGTGCCACTGCCACACAACAGGACCCAAAAAGCAAGCTGGTGCCGTCCATGCCTCAGCCCTCCAGAGGATGCACATCAAGGTCATCATGGACAACAAGGCGTAGCAGTCAGCAGGCTGCCTCAATCTCTGCAGTGGATGTCCGGGGAGCACCAAGATGTAGCAGCAGGGTTAGGAAAGTTAAGAAAATGTAGTAGCACAGCCTGGGTACAGGTATTAGTCACATATAGATAATGTTCACTATTGTAAATAAACTCCCAAGAATGTCTCCCTGCCTATGGCTCCTTGTTCTGATGAGCAGTGTCCGTGTGAAATCTTTCTGCACAAGATAAAGGCAGTTGTCTCAGCCCAGGGCCTCTTTCTTGTGCTTTGTGCAGCCTTCAAACCAAAGTGATGGTCTGGCATCACACTCCCTGGACATATTAGTGACGCCTGCACCTCGCCGGTGTTTGTCGTTGCTGCCAGACCGTCATGGGAAGGCGTCACCAAGTTCCGTCAGTCTCTCTGTGTGTTCTCAGCACCTTGGAGGGGAGCCTGGCCCCCATCTCTTCAGCATTTGTGACCAGTGGCGCTGTGCTCCTGAAGGGTTCCGGTGCTGAATGCAGACAAAGGATCAAGCGCTTTTAAAGTTTCATGGCTGTGCTCCATGATATGACCCTGATCACAGAACACAAGTGAGCTGCCCTTGGACAGACAACAGTCAGACATTCTCAGAGATTGTGAAGATCTATGGAGTTTCCTCACTGCATGTTGTCATCATCCTCCTGCAATCGGGCAACTATTAGGGCCTCCACTGTTTCTCAATGACATGAGCATTATCACAGATGGTACATGTGTTGCCATAAGTCAGACTGGTCTCAAATCTTCATTGATGCAATGTGAGGATAGATGGCAACTCCTCATTGCATGCCATCATCATCCTTCACAAATCTAACAGTCATGAGGACCTCCCAAGTGCCCCTACCTCATCTGGCTGGCACAAGGGCCTCATCGCCATCATCACCCTCAAGGACATCCTCACCCTCATCACTGTCAGCGTCCTCCTCAGCAGAGCAGACCTCCAGCTCCTGCATCTCCTTCTCACGCAGCTCCTTTCCCCGTTGCAGCTTGAGATTGTAAAGGGTGCATCAGGGAACAACGATGCATGACACCTTATATGGACTGTATTGCAGGGCTCCACCAGACTAGTCCAGGCGGTTTAGTGTGCTGCTTGGCTGCCTGAAACCCCAACCACCTCCCACTCCTTCTGACTGTTTGGTGGCAGCCTTGCCCATTAGACTGCATGCTGTGCTCTTGGCTCAGGCGCAGGCATTCTCCTAACCCACACTGCATTGCTGTGCTGTTTGCTTGAACCATGGGGTATACTGGTCCAAACCGGGATGATGACATTGCAAGGGGCTCTGAGCACTTCTGCCAGTGACTGCTTCATGGCCAGCTTTACCAAGGAGATTGTACAACCTTCCCAGTCGTCCAATTGTTCTGCAGTCCACTAAAACTCTCATTAGTTTGCAATCTGTGCCCAAGAGGTGAAAAGCTCTGGAGCACTTGGTGACACTTTCATGCTTCTGCGTTGCTTGAGTGGTCAGATAAGCTAGAGGCCCGACTCCACGCATGTCAATTTGGCTGCAACTGAACTATCTGAGCTGCAGAGAAATGGTCACTTTATACAAGGTTTCCCTAATGCACTGCCACTTCCCTCCCCTTGCCCCCATACAAGACGTGCTTGACCTTGAACTGCAGGGCAGCCCTTGCCCCCACACCCAAGTCACCTCAACCTTGAAGTCCAACATACGACCTGAGCGAGTGCTGTACAACATTACTATGTACGTACCTCTGAGTTCCCCTCAAAGTGCAGTCCGCCAAGTGCACGCCTTATAAATGCTGTTGTAAAACACGTCGGCATCATTGCATGCCGACGTGTGTGGACAATCCAGGGTGCGGGTATGATTCAGGCTGCCCATATAATGATGTATTACAATGAGGTTTCCGATGTCAAATGGCAGCAAACGCGGTCTGCCATTGACGGACTGAGCAGGCAATTGCAAACTGGTTTCACGATGATGTGAAACTGATTTTTGGCCTTCTCACCATATTGTCCGTTTGTGCCACCAAGCATGCCCAACACCAGCGGGCACAGACATCACCACCCAGAATCTTTACGCTGCAGGAGTACGCCATTTATAAGAAGATAAGAAAGAGAAGCAGGAGGAGGCCGTTTGGACCCTCAAGCCTGTCCCGCCATTCAATAGGACCTTGGCTGACCTGCCCCAGGCCTCAACTCCTCTTTCGTGTCAGCTCCTCTTGGCCCTCAACTGCCCAATATTTCAAAGCTCTATCTACTTCCTCTTTAAATCCTTTCAGTGATCTAGCCTCCACAACTCTCTGGGGTAAAGAATTCCAGACATTCACTACTCTCTGAGAGAAGAAATTCCTTCGCATCTCAGTTTTAAATAAGTGTCCCTTTATTCTGTAACCATGTCCCCTAGTTTGAGATTCCCCCCACTAGTGGAAACATCTTCTCAACATCTACCCTGTCAAGCCCCCTTTGGTACGTTTTGTACGTTTCAATAAGACCGCCCCTCATTCTTCTAAACTCTAATGAATAGAGGCCTAACTGTTCAGCTGTTCTTGATAAGTCAACCCCTTCATCCCAGGAGTCAACCGAATGACTCCCTTTTGAACTGTCTCCAATGCCAATATTATATCCTTTCTTAAATATGGGGACCAAAACTGTTCACAGTACTCCAGGTGCGGCCTCACCAACACCCTGTACGGTTGTAACAAAACTTGCCTATTTTTAAACTCCAACCCCCTCGCAATACAGGCCAACATTTAACTTGCCTTCTTAATTGCTTGCTGCGCTTGCATGCTAACTTTTTGTTTCATGCACAAGAGCACCCAGGTCCCTCTGAGCTGTGCTTTTTTGGAGCCTCTCTCCATTCAAATAATAGTCCGCCTTTTGATTCTTCCTACCAAAGTGCATGATCTCATACTTTCCTACATTAAACTTCATCTGCCAAGTTTTTGCCCACTCACTCAACCTGTCTATATTCCCTCGCAGATTCCTTATGTCCTCATTACAATATGTCCTCCCACCTATTTTTGTATCGTCAGCAAATTTGGATACACTACGCTCTGCCCCTTCCTCCAGTTCATTAATAAAGGTATTAAATGATTGAGGCCCTAGGATTGATCCTTGTGGCACTTCACTGGTTACGTCTTTCCAATCTGAAAAAGACCCATTAATCCCAATTCTCTGTCTTCTGTGTGTTAACCAATCCTCAATCCATGCTAATACATTACCCCGAATACCGTGAGTTCCTACCTTGTGCAATAACCTTTTATATGGCACCTTATCGAATGCCTTCTGGAAATCCAAGTACACCACATCCACCAGTTTCCCTTTATCAACTCTGCTTGTTATAACCTCAAAGAACTAGCCTATAGTTTCCTGCTTTTTGTCTCTCTCCCTTCTTGAACAGGGGCATCACATTAGTAGTTTTCCAATCCGCTGGGACCCTCCCGGAATCCAGTGAGTTCTGGAATATTTTGACCAATGCCTCCACTATCTCTGCAGCCACTTCCTTTAAAATCTTTGGATGCAGGCCATCAGCTCCTGGTGACTTGTCTGCCTTTAGTCCAATTAGTTTCTCAAATACTTTGTCCCTCATGATAGAGATTGTTACAAGATCTTTCCTCCCATTAGCTGCTTGATTATCTGATATCTTTGGAATGTTTATAGTGTCCTTCTCCATGAAGACCGATGCAAAATATTAGTTTAAATTATCTGCCACTTCCCTGTTCCCCATTAACAACTATTCAGTCCTACCCTCCAAGCTCACTTTAGCTACTCTCTTTCTTTTTATATACCCATAGAAGTTCTTGCTGTTTGTTTATATATTTCTTGCCAATTTACTTTCATAATCAATTTTCTCCTTCTTTATTAGCTTTTTAGTCATCCGCTGCTGGTTCCTAAAATAATTCCCAATCCTCTGGCCTACCACTAGTTTTTGCCGCTTTGCATGCCTTAGTTTTTGATTGGATACTTTCCTTGACCACCTTTGTTAACTACGGGTGGTTCATCCTTTTCATCAAGTCCTTCTTTGTGACCGGGATAAAGTTTTGCTGAGTATTATGAAATATCTGTTTACATGTCTGCCACTGCTCATGCACTGACCATCCCCTTAGCCTATTTTTCCAGCCAGATTTAGACAGCTCTTTCTTTATACCTCTGTAATGGCCCTTATTTAAGTTGAGGACATTGGTTTGAGACCCGAGTTGCTCACCCTCAAACTGAATTTGAAATTCTACCATATTGTGATTGCCATCCCCTAGAAGATCCTTAAGTACAAAATCTCTTATTAATCCTACCTCATTACACATTACTAGATCTAAAATAACCTGTTCCCAGAGATCATTAGCTTTGTGGTTCTGCTTTTTAATTTAGCCCCGAGCTGCTCATAGTCCCTTCAGCAGAACCTCTTTCCTAGTCCTATATTTAGGCCCATCAAGTTTGCACTGGCTGTCTGAAAGAGCCTAACATCTGGTCCCACTCCCTTGCCTTCTTGCCATAACATTGCATATTATTTCCATTCAGATAGCAATCCAATTCCTTTTTGAATGCCTCAATTAAACCTGCCTCCGTCACCCTCTCAGGAAGTTCATTCCAGACTCCAACCACCCTCTGGGTGAAAGAATTTTTCCTCGCATTTACTCCTTTTGCCAATTATTTTGAAACTGTGTCCTCTAATACATGATGCTCTCTTGAGTGGGAACAGTTTCTCATTATTTACTCTGTCCATACCCCTCAGGATCTTGAATACCCCTATCAAGTCTCCCCTTAGCCTTCTTTTCTCCAAGGAAAAGAGTCCCAGCCTCTCCAATCTATCCTTATAGACACAGCTCTTTATCCCTGGAATCATTCTTATGAATCTCCTCTAATGCTTTCACACCCTTCCTCACGTATGGTGCCCAGAACTGAATGCAGAACTCCAGACGAGGCCTAACTAATGTCTTATACAAGCTCAACATAACCTCCTTACTCTTGTGCTCAATGCCCCTGTTAATAAAGCCTGAGATACTATATGCTTTATCAACTGCTCTCTCAACGTGCCCTGCCATCTTCGTTGACCCAAGTACATATACACCGAGGTTTCTCAGTTCTTTACAGCCTCTCCCTTTATTTTATACTATCCTCACCTTATTCTTCCTGCCAAAATGGATCACCTCATATTTTCTTTATTGAACTTCATCTACCACTTGTCTGCCCAATCCACCATGTCCATGTCGCTTTGAAGTTCAAGACTATCCTCATCACAGTTGGCAACATTTCCAATCTTTGTATCAATTGCAAATTTGAAATTATGCCATGCACACCACAGTCTAGGTCATTAATATATCAGGAAGAGCAAGGGTCCCAACACTGGCCCCTGGGGAACTTCACTACAAACCTTCCTCCAAGCTGAAAAGGAACCATTTATCACTACTCTCAGTTTCCTGTCACTCAGCCAATTTCTTGTCCAAGTGCCTATTTTGCTTTTTATTCCATGACCTAGAATTTTGCTCACAAGTCTGTTTTGTGGCACTGTATCAAATGTCTTTTGAAAATCCATTTACACCACATCAATAGAATTTCTGTTATCAACGTTCTCTGTTATCTCTTCAAAAAACTCCAGCAAGCTAGTAAAACATGATTTTCCCTTAATGAATCCATGCTGGTTTTATTTAATTATCCTGCACTTGTCTGAGTGACTATTAATTTTATCCCGAACTATAGTTTCCAGAAGTTTCCCTGCCACTGAGGTCACACTAACTAGTCTGTAGTTGTCAGCTTTATCCTTGCCCCCCTTTTTGAACAAGGGTGTAACATTCGCAATTCTCCAGCCCTCTGGCACCACTCCTGTGTCTAAGGAAGACTGGAAGATTACCATTAGTGCCTCTGCAATTTCCACTCTCACTTCCCTCAGTCCTTTGGATGCACCTCATCTGGTCCTGGTACCTTATCTATTTTAAGTAAAGGTAGCCTTTCTAACACCTTCTCCTCAGTTGTAAATTTTAGCTAGTGTACCAATTACCTTCTCTCTCACCTTGGCCTGGGTAGCAACTGTTCCTTTGTAAAGACAAATGCAAAATACCCATTCAATACCTTGCTAGTTCTCCAGCCTCCACATGCATGTCCCTTTCTTGTCCCTAATCGGCCCTAATCTTTCTCTTACCACCCTTTTAATATTTACATATTTATAGAAGACCTTGGGGTTCCCTTTTATGGTAGCTGCCAGCCTCTTTTCATGCTCTCTCCTTGCTTTTCTTATTAGTTTCTTCATTTCCCCTCTGGTCCTTGTTTATTCAGCCTGATTATGCATTGTATTTTCCACCTGATGTCTGTCATACATGCATTTCTTCCTTTTCATCTTCTCCTTTATCTCTCTCATTATCTGGGATGCTCTGGATTTATTCGTCCTACCTTTCCCCTTCAAGACAATATACCTTGACAATGTCTGCAATACTTTTTATTTGAAGGTTGCCCATTGTTCAGCCACTGTCTTTTCTGCCAACATTTGATTCCAACTCACTTGAGTCAGAATCATTCTCATTCCATCGAAGTTGGCTTTCCCCCAATTAATTAACCATGCTGTGGATTTTGCCCTGTCCTTTTCCATGACCAACCAAAACCTTATGATGCAATGATCACTGTCCCCTAGAGGCTCTCCCACAGATATTTGATCCACTTGGGTCAACTTATTCAGCAGAACCAGGTCCAAAAGTGCAAGTCCTCTCATTGGACCAGAAACCTACTGCTGCAGAAAACTATCTTGAATGCCCCTCTTGTCCCTTTGTACTATTCCTGTCCCAGTCTATATTTGGATAATTGAAGTCCCTCATTATGATGACTCTATAATTCTTGCACCTCTCTGTAATTTCTTGGCAAGTTTGTTTCTCCACATCCCTTCCATTAGTTGGTGGTCTATATACTACACCAAGCAATGTTATTGTGCCTTTTTCATTCCTTACCTCTAACCAGAGAGATTCCATCCTCTCTCTCCAGTACTGTAATGCCAGCTTTAATCAATATTGTCAATATTATTGGGAATAAGAAAATGGCAGAGAAACTAAACAAATACTTGGTGTCTGTCTTTACGGGGGTGAATACTAATACCTCCCAGAAATAATGGAGAATCAAGGGATAATCTAACAAGGATCTGCAAGATATTAATATTAGTTTAAAAAAACTGCTGAAATTAATGGGACTTAAAGTAGATCACCCCCTCGACCAGATGACCTACATCCCAGGGAGTTGAAAGATGTGGCTGTAGAGATAGTAGATGCATTGGTGGTGATCTTTCAAAATTCTATAGACTCTGGAATAGTTCCTGCAGATTGGAAGGTGGCATATGTAACCCCACTACTTAAGAAAGGTGGGGGGGGGGTGCTGCGAGTGAAAATGGGGAACGATAGACCTGTTAGCCTGACATCAGTAGAAGGGAAAATGCTGGAATCTATAATAAAGGATGTGATAACAAGAAATTTAGAAAAATAATGGTAGGATTAGGCAGAGTCAACATGGATTTATAAGATGGAAATCATGTTTAACAAATCTGTTGGAGTTTTATAAGGATGTACCTAGCAGAATAGATAAGGGGGAACCAGTGGATGTGGTATATTTAGATTTTCAGAAATCTTTTGATAAGGTTCCACTAAAGAGGTTAATAAACAAAATTCGAGCACATGGGATTGAGGGGAATGTGCTGGCATGGATTGAGAACTGGTGAATGAACAGAAAACAAAGAGTAGGAATAAATCAGTCATTTCCAGGTTGGCAGGCTGTGTCGAGTTGAGTACCGCAAGAATCAGTGCTTGGGCCCCAGCTATTCACAATTTATAACAATAATTTGGATGTGGGGATTAAAGGTAATATTTCCAAGTTTGCAGATGACACAAAACTCGGTGGAAGTGTGAGTTGTGAGGAGATGCAAAGATGCTTCAAGGGGATTTGGAGAGGCTAAGCGAGTGGGCAAAAATTTGGCAGATGGAATACGATGTGGAGAAATGTGAGGTTATCTACCTTGCTTGGAAAAACAGAAATATGGAGTATTTCTTTAAATGGTGAAAGGCTGGGAAGTGTTGAACTTCAAAGGGTCTTTGGTGTCCTTGTTCATGAGTTACTGCAGGCCACATGCAGGTACAGCAAGCAATTAAGAAGGCAAATGGTATGTTGGCCTTTATTGCAAGAGCATTTGATACAGGAGTCAAGATGTCTTACTGCAATTATAGCGAGCCTTCGTGAGTATTGTGTGCAGTTTTGGTCTCCTTACCTAAGGAAAGATATACTTGCTATAGAAACAGTGCAATAAAAGCTCACTAAGTTAATTTCTGGGATGGAGGGATTGTCCTCTCAGGAATGATTAAATAGATTGAGGCCAGGATTTTCTGGCCTCCTTGTGGCAGGACACGCCATGGGAGATTCAGCGGCCCAGCCAAAAGCCCATAGACTTTCTGCGGGACCGGACAATCCCAGCAGCGGGTCAGGCTGGAAAATTCCGGCCTAGGTCTTTATTCTCTGAGTAAGACTTGATCTCATTCAAACATAGAAAATTCCTACAGGACTGGACAGGGTAGATGCAGGAAGGATGTTTCCCCTGGCTGGGGTGTCTTGAACCAGGGGATACAGTCTCAAAATAAGGGACAAGTGATTTAGGTCTGAGAATAGGAGGAATTTCTCCACCCCAAGGGTGATGAATCTTTGAAATTCTCTGCCCCAGAGGGCTGTATAGGCTCAGTTGATAGATTTCTACATATTAAAAACATCAAGGGGTATGGGGATAGTGCAGGAAAATTGTGCTGAGTTAGAAGATCAGCCCTGATCTCATTGAATGATGGAGTGGGCTTGAAGGACTAGGTGGCCTACTTTTGTTCCTGTTTCTTATGTTCTTATATTTTCTCGGCAACAACGATCATAACATGAAAGAATTTCATGTTCGGTTTGAAGGTGAGAAGTGTGGGTCTAAGACTAGTGTTTTAAATCTAAATTAAGGTAACTTAAGGTTATGAAGGCAGAGTTGGCTAAAGTGGACTGGGAAACTAGGTTAAAAGGTAGGCCAGTAGAGATGCACTAGTAGACTTTTAAGGAGATATTTAATAACTCTCAGCAAAGATTTATCCCAGTGAGATAGAAAGAGTCTAGGAGATGAATGTGTCATACATAGCTAAATAAGAAGTTAAGGATAGCATCAAATTGAAAGAAACACTGTACAAAACTGTGAAGATTATTGATAGGTTAGAAGATTGGATAGATTTTAAGGACCAACAAAGAATGATTTAAAAAAATGAAGGGAGAAATTAGAGTATGAGAGAACGCTAGCTATAAATATAAAAGCAGATAGTAAGAGTTTCTACAAGTATTTAAACAGGAAAAGGAATAACTAAAGTGAGTGTTGATCCCTTAGATAGTGAGTCTGGGGAATTGTTAGTGGAAAACAAGGAAATGGTAGAAGCATCAACCATGTATTTTGTGTCTGTCTTCACTGTAGAAGACTTAGAAAACTTCCCAAATACACTGGAAAATCTCGAGGGGAACAATCACCATGACCAAAGAAAAGGTACTGGAAAAACTATTGGCCCTAATGGCTGACAAGTCCCCAAGGTGGCCTATATCCTAGGGTCTTAAAATAAGTGGCTGCAGAGATTGTAGCGGCATTGGTTATACTCTTTCAAAGTTCCTAGGGGAGAATTTTCTCCCCGTCGGCCGGGCCATGTGCAGGCAGGTTTGGAGCTGATCGCTGCACGCAATTGGGGGCTGCACGCCGCCATTTTATGTAGGCGGGCCAATTAAGGCCTGCCCAGCATGACATGCACCTGGTAGCATTCAGTGTACGCGCGAAAGAGCGCAGATATCTCCCTGATGCACAGAGCTGCCTCAGGGAGATTAAGTTCAGAATGAAAGTTTTCAATAAAGACAGATGAAAATTATTTAGACATGTCCCTTCATGACAGTATCACATGAGCTGGAATATGTTTATGAAGTGTGGAAGAAGTATTTATTTAATTATTAAACCCTTCATGAAACCTCATCCCACCCATGGATGAGGTTTCATGAACAATGCAAAGGCCGCTCTTCGCCTGCCCGCCAACCTTGAGGTTGGTCGGGCAGCCCTGTCAATTTGGTTAATTGCTGTATTAATGGCCTTAACAAGTCTTTGACAGTTAGGCGGGCGCACAGCTGACTCCAGTGCGCGCCCATTAAATGAAAGATCGGACTGACGCACGGTGACGTCAGGACACACGCCCGATGTCACCGCGCGTCATTTTACGCGTCGGCATGCGGGGCCCACCCCCACATACCAACGAGAAAATTCTTCCCTTAGATTCTGGGAAGGTCACAGCAAGTTGTAAAATAGCAAATGTAACAATGTTATTCAAGAAAGGAGGGAGACAGAAAGCCGGAAACTATAGGCCACTTATCCTTGCATCTGTTATAGGGAAATTGCTGGAATCCATTATTAAGGACAGTTACAGCAGGATACTTAGAAAATCCTAATGGAATCAGGCAATGTCAACATGGTTCTGTGAACGGGAAATCATATTTGACTAATTTATTAGAGTTCTTTGAGGAAGTAACAGGCAAAGTGGATGAAGAGGAACCTGTAAATTTGGGACAGAATTTTATGCCCTGCAGGTGGGCGCGTGCCCAATCTGATCGGGTGTAAATCACGTGAGGTGACATTAGGCGAGTTTCCAGACATCATCATGCACCCACACGATATTTCGCTTGGCGGGTGCGCGCATAAGCTAGAAACACACTCGCTGACAATTAAGTGGGCAATTAAGCCCATTAACGGCGCAATTGTCTGCAACTTTTCATGGCCTGTCCAACCTTACAGTTGGCGGATGGACGAATTGGCCAGGTGGCCTTTACATTTTTCATCAAACCCCATCCAAGGACGGGATGAAATCTCCGTTAGGAAATAAAATAAAAAGAAATATCTGGAGACAGCATTTTTAAGAGGTATGCTTTCAGATTGTGATGCATGGACATTTTTTGCAGCTTTTTAAAGCTTTATTTCATTATTTGCGGGTCTGCAGCTCCCTGAGGCAGCTGTCTGCCTTCAGGGAGCTCTCTCACAGCACTCACCCGCTGCGGTAACGTCATCACCCGCCTTCTTCCTTGAGACCACAATAAGATCAGCCATGATCTTATCAAGTGGTGGAGCAGATTTGAAGGGCCAAATAGCCTACCCCTGCTCATAAGTCATAGGTTCCTATGTTCTGATGATTGTTCTACCATGCTTCTATTTATTAACCAGCTAAATCATAAATGACTGTATGACTTAACAGAAAAAAAACTAAGGAAAGATATACTTGCTATAGAAACAGTGCAGTAAAAGCTCACTATTAATTATATATTAAACTAATCAACTGAATAAATTTTATAAACAATGTAAGTTAGAAAGTTGCAAATTCTTAGCTCTGAGTTTGGCACACCTCCCTAGTATAAAGTGCAAAAGTAAAACTGCTATATTTACCAAACATTCATCTACATGTTGTCCTGTAATATCACTACTTGAGTTTTTTGGTTGATTTTGAAACGTCAGTTCTTCACTCCTCTCACAGATCCACTCTCTATGGACTGATTTGTTGCTACTAAAGAGAGAGGTCAAGTGCATTCATATGGCAGCGTGTGGCACTGAGTGTGAATCACAGGATGCGACAAGAACAGCAGTTTGAGAAACGCTGAATGGCTCGGAGATAACTGTAATCGTGAGTGGATGCAAAGCACATTGGGCAGGTTTTTCTGGTCGGCAAGTGGTGGCAAGGCCCATTTGCCGACGTGTCAAATGACACGGGGATACGTCGGGCATGCATCCCAACGTCACCCTGTTTCATTTAGTCTTTCAGTTTGGTGGGTGCACAGCCAAATCAGCTGCGTGCCCGCTGAACTGTCAACGGCCTATTAAGGCCATTAAAAAACTAATTAACTTGATTGATGGACCTGCCCATCCAACCTTAGGGTTGGCGGGCAGGCCAGGAGCCCAGGCAGGCCTCGGAAAAAGCATGAAACCTCATCCACGGGCAGATGTTTCATGAGGGCTTTTAAATGTTAAACCAAATGTTTAAATAAAAGTTAAGGGCACTGTCACATGAGGGGACATGTCAGGGAAATTTTTTTATTACCTTTCTGCCAACTTTTGAATTGGAGCTGATCTCCCTGAAGCAGCGCTTCAGGGGCTTCTGCAGCTACTACCCTTTCAGGCAGTGAGTTCCCTATCTCCACCACGCTGTGGGTGAAAATATTTCCCCTAAAATTTTGTCTCAGCATCCTACCTCCCTTATCCTAAATCTATGCCCCCTGGTTATTGACCCTCAAACCAGGGAAATAGGGCCTTCCTATCCATCCTATAAAGGCCCCTCATAACTTTTTACACTTTAATTAGCTCTTCCTTCAGCCACCTCTGTTCCAGGAAAACATCTGTAGCCTATCCAATTTTTCCTCAATTAAAATGTTCAAAACCATAAATCTCCATAAACTCCTCTGTACCTTTTCTCGTGCAATGTCTGTATCATCTCTATTGTGACATAAAGGGCTTGAACTTCCTCAGAGTGGCTATCAGTGTTGGATTGCCACTCCATTCCTAATTTATTGCCTGAAATTTTTTTGATCCTGCCTTGTTCAACCTTCAAACTCAGGCCAGGTGAGATTTGGGCAGTGCAGCACGTCCCAAGGGCCTAGCATCAAGGGCCACTCTGACAGATGCAACGAGGCCATGCCCCCTTTTTTATGGTACTAGCTGCCATAAACTAGGTAAGTTAAAGGTCCAGCCAAGTTTAAAGGTCCTTGACAGGCTAGGGAGAAGGTAAGTATATAAGGTAAGTGGGTAGGATTTTGTGGGGGTGGGGGATTTTGGGCGGGGGTTCGATGGGTCAGGTTGTGCCTTAAGGGGTGGTGTAGTCAGATCAGGTCAGGCTTCGGCAGGGGGATGAGGTCAGACCTCAGAGGGGGGTTCTGGATGGACACTGGGGGGCTGGAAGTCAGACTTGCAGGGGGGCGGTCTGGACTTGCGAGAAGGGGGTAAAGAGCAAGACAATGACAAAAGAAAGAGTAGGGCCTATCAAGGATCATAGGATAGCCTGTTTGTGGAGGTGAAAGACATTGGTATAGTTCATAATGAATACTTTGGGCTGTAACTTCCGAGCTCTAGGATGTCAAATTTAGGAGGGGGTGGGTACCCCAAAGGCGCCCCCATCCACCACCCAACCCCAACAGAAGGTTCACAGGTAAGGCTTGCATAGCAATTGCCCAGAAGTGCAAACTTCCCCTGGACAATTGCCCTGCACTGAGAACCATCTGAAAATGTGATTTAAATCGCAAACTTCAGATGGTTCCAACTATGATACATCAATAGTTACTCAGAGAAAGATAGAAGAATTAAAATCACTTCTAACTTCTGGGTAACTATTGCACAGAGCCACATCTACCTCCAACGGGACTCCTTTATTCCTTGCCTATCTTTGTTCTTTTCAATAACTATCCTAAATCTAACTGAATTATGATCACTTCCCCAACTGATACTCCTTCCTCTTGCCTGGCTTCATTCCCTAAAACTAAGCCCAGAACCATCCCGTCTCCTGCTGGGCCTGCTATGTACTGGCTAAAAAAGTTCCCCCAGATGCATTTAAGAAAACTCCTCCCTCTGTGCCTTATTCTCTCCCAGTTAGCATTATGATGGTTGAAATTCTCCACTTTCGCTGCCCTATTGATTTTGCACTTCTCAGCGATTTGCCTACATATTTGCTTTTCTATTTGCCTCTGACTATTTGGGGGTCTATGGTAACTTCCCTGTAGTGAGATTGCCTCTTTTTGTTCCTTAATTCAACCCATTTGGCCTCATTTGATGATCTTTCTACCATATCATCTCTCCTCACAACTATAATTGTTTTTCTAATCAATATTCATTCAGAATCCATGTCAGAGCCAGAGATAGTTGATGAGGAAGGAGATGTGGCTGTGAAAGCGAATTTTGGTAAATACCTGGTCAAACATGAGGATGGAAAGAGAAAGCTGTGTCGATGAAAATGACAAATAGAAATTCCATTGGAGAGAAGTGAAGAACTTCTTTAAAATGAATATTCCTTAAAAAGAAGTGACAGCGAATTAAACACTGATACTAAAGCAGAATTCTATAGATGTTGTCAATCTGAAATAGAAACAGAAATTGCCCGAAATACTCGGCAGATCAGACAGAACCTTTGGAGAAGAAACAGAACCATTTCAGATCGATGACCTTTCAGCAGAACTAAGAAAAGTTAGCAATGCAATAGGCTTTAAGCAAGTGAAAGGGGGAGAGTGGAAAGAAGAACAAAAAGGAAGGATTGTGACAGGGTGGAAAGCAGCAGAGATTAAATGACAAAAGTTTTGGTGGTGCAAGACCAAAGGGAATGGTAATAGAACAAGTAAAGAAATAGAGGATATGTCTAGAGGAGGTGTGGATGATGAACAGCTGCTGTCACAAAAGCAAAAATAAGAGAAAAAGAAGAGAGTAAAACCAAAACCAGAAAAGCAGAAGGAACCAGGATGGGAGCAGAGGTTATGGTCTGAAATTGTTCAATATTGAATCTGGAAGACTGTAACATACCTAATTGAAAGATGAGGTGCTATTCCTTGAGTATCATTGATACACAACAGGAGATGGAGGACAGAGAAGTCAATATGGGTGCAAAATAGAGAATTAAAATGACTGTAAACTCGAGATCACTCTTGCAGACTTAATGGAGGTGTTCAGCAAAGTGGTTACCCAATCTATGTTTAACCTTGTAGTATAAAGGTCTGGAACATATAGGGTTAATGTGGGACTGAGTACAGTACTGCCCGCACAGTGATGTAAGAGAGCACATGACCCGGACCCAGGGTCAGTTGAGTATTGGACAGAGCTGTGTGTACCAGCAAGCATGGAAACAGCTTGTATATTTGTAAATAGTTCCAAGAGTCAATAAAGACTTACAGTTAACCCATATATGACTATGGAGACTTCTTCAGACCTACCGAGCTGTAACCAACACTCTACAACGATTCTCTCCAAAGTACAGCAGACTAGATTGTGAAGAAAAAATGACAGATGGTTACAGGAAGCAATAGATAATTTTGTTTTCATTTTTCCAAAAGTGTAGTGGCACAAGAAAGTCACTGTATTACATAATGCATCTTGCACATCTTGTAACACAGCTGTTGTAACACAGCAGAATCTTGGATTCACTGCGAACAATTCCAGAGATCCATCATATTTACATATAAGTTTTGCACCTAGCTTATGGTTTGTTTTTTGAAATTCAGCTTTTGTATGCCAAGTTATAAGTAACAAATACCAATTAAAAACAATTAATCCAGGTACCTAAACTTACAAAGAAAAACTATCACTCACAATAAACTGTCAGCAAAAGCTACTTTTTAAAAAAGAAAAGGAATCAATCAAATCACCCCCAATATTTGTTGAAAATGATTTTGATCTGGAATGCACTGTCATAAGGGGTGGTGAAGGCAGAATTTGTAATAACTTGGAAAAGGGAAATAGATAAATACTTAAAATGGAAACATTTGGAGACCTATGGGGAAAGAAGGGAGCAGAGCATAACCATCAGGAAACAAGGATGCCTGTATCTCATGAGCCTTACAGAGAAGATGGCTCCCTGCATCATGGGGTCAGCTGTGATGGAATCCACAGCATCCAACTTTGATGAGACCATTGAGGAAGATTAAATGTTTGTGCCTTATGCCCCTTCTCAGTTCCCAGCTCACTCTCACCCTGCTATCTGGCATAGCAAGCAAATTGGAGATGGTGTGACCATGGACCTCCTGCTTTCCCCCTCATACCCCTTCCCTCACTGCAGCTTTCACCTTTCCAATTTCCTGTTTTCAGACACCCAAGAACTGCTGTCTGCCCAGCCACAGCACATCCAGGAGGAGGAGAGTGAGCAACATACATCATTTATGAAGTGATCCCGTCATTTTTTCTAACACTTATAGCCAGACACTGGGATATACATACCTAAGAGACTGGTATAAAATTGGAATCTGCACATGGTGAGCCATCACGTCTGAAGGTGCTGTAGCCAGGCCACATTAATGGACAGTTTGTTAGCCAGCTCAAATAAGATCACTGACTCATCCTATTACTGGGACCTCAGATGAGGACTTCAATGGGGCAGCATACAGAAAAATGCTGATGCACACCGAGATGCTGGTACATTAGCTGCCCTGCAAGACAATCTCCTGTCACTGACAATGAGCCTGGAAGAGTCCGGCTCCAATCTGCGAGAGGACATCGCAAATGACTCTTCCTTTCCACTTCTCTTCTCTATCTCCTTGTCATGCTGCTGACCCAGAGCACTACAACTACAGCTGTTGCAGCCTTTGTATGGACAGGTCACCATACTTCTGCCCACGCTGTGAGGATGCAGCAGTATGCCCTATCAAATCTAAGAACTCACGACAGCACCTCCAAAAATACTTCACAGCACTTCCTGTGACATTGCCTAGGCAAAGGTTAGGTACATAACTCTTTAAATGGCATTACTGCTGGGCCTCTTTTGCAGCTGTTGTTTGGTGAGTGACAAACAAATACGTTAAATGGGCCTGCGTGGCCCAAGTTTGCAAATTGAGCATCAAATCAGCAGGTAGGGCTGAGTCATGTCATGACTGCACCAGTTCAGAGGTTTTGGCACATGTAAGGACACCTGCACAAGCACAATGCTCAGCATTGTGTGCTGCATGGGACACACCGGAACAGGCTAGAAGTGCAATGCACCCCACTTGCAGGGCCTCTGGCTTCTGTAGCATCATCTCCAATGGCACTACAGATTGGAATACTGAGCCCATAGCTTCAAGGGGAACATATTTAGAAGCAATGAAAGTATTGGAATTTTTATAAGAGACATTGGAAAGTGGAACTGTTTCTGAGTAAACTTCGCTGAAAATTAGAATGTACTTTACTGTATTGAAGCGGTTGCTTGTTTTCCACATTTGCCGGCTACTGCAGGATTTGGCGCCGCTAGGTCATGGAGGGCATCCACTGCCGGTGGCCGTGTAAGTGACTGCAGTGCTCAATTTTTACATCAGTGACTCCTTTTGGAGCTCCCCAGGTGATCTCTATGGGTATCACAAGCCTCCATCCACAAATGCATCCATGAGCTCACAGATACCATCTTTGTGAGGGCACACAACTTTGTGCATTTCGCCTGGGACCAAGAGACCCAGCATGCAAGAATGATTGGATATGCCCAGATCTTGGGTTTCCCACAGGGGCAGGGTGTCATTGACTGTACTCACGTGGCGCTCAGATCTCCATCGCAACAAGCAGTCAACTCTGTCAACCCCAAGGGTTTGCATTTGTTGAATGTGCAACTGGGGTGAGACCACCACAAATGCACCCTGCAGGTCTGCGCATGGTTTCCAGGGAATGTCCATGACTCCTACATCCTGAGTTGGTCACAGATCCCTGACATTTGCCAAGGACCCCAGCGGCTGCAGGGGTGGCGCTGGACAGCGATGGTATAATGAGGCTCATGCTGCAAATCGCAATTTGATGGAGCAAACCATTAGGATGCTGAAAATGAGGTTCCGGTGCCTGGACCTGTCTGGTTGAGTCCTGCAATATAGTCCACAGAGGGTGTCATGCATCGTCACCTGCTGCGCCCTTTACAAACTGGTGCTGCAACAGGGAGAGGAGCTGGCTGAGAAGGAGATGCAGGAGCTGGAGATCTCCTCCAATGAGGTGGACATTGACAAGGATGAGGGTGGGGAAGGCAACAATGAGAGCAGTGAGGCCCTGGCACTGGTGAGACAAGGCAGGCATGCTGGGCCTCATAGCTACTAGATTTGTGGAAGATAATGACAACATGCAGTGAGGAGACACCAGAGATACTCATATTGCATCTATGAATGTTTGACTCTTGTCTGGCTTATGGCAGTGCACATACCCGCTGTGATAATGCTCCTGTCATGGAAACGCAGTGGATGCCTTAATCGTCGCTCCATTGCAGGAGGATGATGATGACATGCAGTGAGAGTACTGCATAGATCTTCACACAGCCTCTGAGAACGTCTGACTCCTGTCTGTTCGAGGGCTGCTCATTTGCGCTCTGTGATCAGGGTCACATCATAGAGCCACAGCCATGAAACTTTAAAAGCACCTGATCCTTTGTCAGCCTTTAGCACCTGACCCCTTCAGGAGCACAATGTCACTGCTCACAGATGCTGAAGAGATGGGAGCTAGCCCCAACTTAAAAGTGCTGAGAGCACACAGAGAGAATGATGGTACTCAGTGACACCTGCTCACGACATTCAGGCAGCAATGACAAGCACCACCAAGGTGCAGGCATCAGTAATGTGTCCAGGGAGTGTGAGGCCAGACCATCACTTTTGTCTGAAGACTGCGCAAAGCACAGTGAAGAGGCCCTGGACTGAGATACCTACCTTTATCTTGTGCAGAAATCTGAGTGACACAGACACTGCTCATCAGAAAAAGGAGCCATAGGCAGGGAGACGTTCTTTGGAGTTTATTTACAATAGTGAACAGTATCTACAGATGTTTAACACCCATGCCCAGGCTGTGAAACTACATCTTCTTAAGCTTCCTAACCCTGCCACTACGTCTTGATCTCCCTGGATAACCACAGCAGAGCTGGAGGCAGCCTGCTGACTGTTATGCCCTGTCTGCCGCTTGATGGGTGTCCTCTGGAGGGCCAAGACCTGAAAGGCCCCAGCCTGCTTTCAGGGTCCGGCTGTGTGGCAGTGGCACCCTCCTTAGCCTGTAGAGCTGGAGCTGCTGAGGTCACAGGAAGAGAGGATTTGGTTGGGCTGGACACTCCCAGAGTCACCTGCATGGATGTCCCCGGGAAGGTACACCTGCTGATCCTCCTCCCTATGGGTGCCCGAGGGTCCCTGGTTGACTCCGAGGAGAGAGGGTAGCTGAAGTGAGATCGGGCTGCCCCACACCCCTCTTGTGTTCACACTGTTGGAGGCCAACTATGGCATCTGTAATGGAGTTCAGCACTCACAGCAGAGCAGGAGTGACATCCTGGACCAAGGCCTCCATCCTATCAGTGCTGACTCCAGTGTGTTTGCATGCTGGCACTATCACCTCAGCCTGAAGATGGATGGACTCTTCCATCATGCCTTGCATTCTGTGGATGCAGTGGACATCCCTTCCTCTTGTTTCCAAGCTTGCCTTTGCAGCTCCAGCAACTGAGGTATGACCAAGTCCAAAGGGTCGTCATCTGACTCAGACTCAGCAAATTTCTGGTCTCCAGCAATCCTCCGAGTGCCTGGGATCTGGGAAGTCCCTGCTGCTGCCTGCTGTGGATCAGAAAGTGCGATGTGCTCACCAGATTATGACCCCGAGGCTATTCTAAAACTAGGTCCCACAAAGGTCTGTGTCTCTTCACTGGTGGAGGGTATGGGTGAGCGCTGTGATGGGACTTCAGGGAGGGTGCCTTCAGATTCCTCTTCAGAGGTTTCTTCTGGGCTTGATTAGAGGCCCTGGGTCGTGGACTCCCATTGGCTGTTTCCCAGATGTGCCTGCGAAAACAAGAGGAGATAATTAGTGCATGGCACTGAATCAGGACACTACACTCACAGCATGGTTGTTTGATGAATGTTGCACTGCTGGATCCTCACTTGGTAGAGCACCACCAACCTTGCTGTCAGCACAGAAACATTCCAGATCTTCGCCAGCCAGCTGGATGACTCTATTTTCGAAGTCCGGGAGGACTTTGATGAGAGGCATTCCTCCACCTATAAGAGACCTCTCCCTGTTGTTTTCTGCCAGCTTGTCCTGCATGAGATGGAGAGAATGTAAGCAGGATACCTGCCAGGCAGATGATAAGTATGCCTGGCATGTGTGAGTAGTGAGTGGTCCCATGGGTGAGATGAGGACAATGAAGGCGTGTGTCAGTGAGTAGTGATGACCCTCGAACTGGCAGTGAGTGACGGCCCTGTGGATGTGTGATGGGTTTGTAAGTGTGTGAGTTGAGAGTGATGGGAAGAGTGACTTACCTTTACAGAACAGAGGAGATCATTCATCCTCTTGCAGCACTGGGTGGCTGTACCTTTTGGAAGAGCATTGGTGCTGAGCATCGCTGCTACCGTCTCCCATCCTGGATTGGTGATGGCGCTGCCCTCCTGCGCTAGACCGAGGCTAAAGGACATCATGGCGGGCCTCCAATGTATCCATAAGGTGCTCGAGGGATGCGTCACTATACCGGGGGGCTGCAATCTTTTTGCCTTTCAAGGCCATCCTGTCTTCTGTGCAGCATTCCTGGGCTGGAAATACTGAGAGGTATATGTGCAGCTGCATTTTAAATGTGATGTCCAGCATGTTGAAGTGGCGAAGTGATAGTGTGGTGGACGAATGAGAGCCTGCCCACCATCGAAACAGCATGTTTCCTGGGCATCCACAATTAATGCGGCGGGTTTAGGAAGATACAGTGTGAGAAACCACCATTGCAGCCAGCGGCTAAAATGTCATTTTCCCCGTCCGCTACCGCACTTAGCGCAAACCTGGGACAATTCTGCCCTATTTTTCCCCAATCCCTTTCTCACAACGCTTTTGCTGACAGTTGCTGTTTAATTTGTAGAAGCAAATTGCTCAACAACAACTTGGATTTATGTAGTGCTTGAATGTACCAAATGAAATGTTGCCCTTTATCTCAAGGGAGGCTAGATTACACAGGGGATGAAGTTTTATTTCAGTTGCGCAGAGCTTTTTTCAGGTGCTGTCTGGAGAACTGCATTCAGTTTTAAGCACTATACTGAAGGAAGCCTTGGATAGGTGCAACACAGATTCATCATAATAATGTTAGGGTTTAGAGGATTAAACTACGAGAGGTAGTTATATAAACTTGATTTATATTCTGTTGAGTTTAGGAGATTGAGGGGTGATCTGCTTGAGGTGTTTAAAATGCTAAAAGAATCAATGCATCTATATTAAGAGAATTTCTTTTGGAATTCTTAAAGCACCTTTAGATTTGAATGAAGAAGACAAGTTTCTGTCAAGAAAGGCATGTGCGATTATACCTGAGGCATTGGCAAGCATTGACCCTTGTATCTTGGTAGACCAATTTTGTCATGTTATCTACACATCACCAGGGTGACAGTCACTGAGTTGCGCAATCACCTTGCACTGAATTTTCACCACAGAGGTGGGAAACAAGGGTCAGGTCTTCCACATCTGGTGGAAAACTGATTAAAGTTCAGATTTTCACAGGGGTGAACCCTTAATTGATATGGAGACAAGGATCCTGTCCACTTAGAGCCAAGGGGCGTGGGAATGGAGGTGGGTCAGATGAAGTGTGGGACTAATACAAACACCTAATGGCAGCCATGACTGGGGTAGCCGGTTGTCCTGAGGGAAAGATTTACAGTTTGCGCCAAAGCCTTCCACTTTATCAGAGGGAAGCGAGATGTTACAGGGGAGCTGGAGACCTGGCACCCAGAGCAGAGCAGATACCTCATTTCATCGACGCCAACCTGGATCTAATGCTGGAGGCTGTGAGGGAAAGGAGGAAGGTCCTCTTTTCAATGGGTGGCAGGTGTAGGCTACCTCATCATGCACTAGGGACACTGCTCTGTTCAGCATCATCACCCTCCATCTCTTGCTGTCTTCTACCAGAGACTCACCATCCTCAAGGCCCATACCTCTCTGAGGGACCATGTTATGGTGAGCACAGCAGACCACTACAATGAATGAGACCCTGGCAGGAGGTTATTATGGGGCACCATGCAACCGGATGAAGAAGTGGTCACAACTGTCAGGAAAATGAGAAACGAGCTCACACATAGTGGAAGCTCTTGTTGTTGTCACAGATCAGTTGGATGCTGAGGGAGTGGAAATCCTTCCTGCTGATGGATCTCACTGGCCAGTTGCCAGGTGCCTTTATGGCCACATGGGTGCAATTGATGATGCCCTGCGCCTGGGGTGTTCTAACGATGGAGGTAAAATCCATGGCCTCTGTCCCTGAGAGATTGTGTCTATGATTAAATGGAATGTACTGTCCAGCTCTGGCAAAGAGTATATCAATGGCCAGTGAGTTGCTATGGTATGCAGTTGTTTTTGAGATGCCACTAAGATCTGTAGCTGATCCTTGGAAGGAACCAGAAGCAAAGAAGTTCAAGGTCACAGTGACTTTAGCTACTGCAGAGCAATGCTACCAGTGCTGTGCATTGTGAGGTCTTTGGCGATGGAGACACAATTTTCTGTGATCATCTGCCTGGAGAGTTGCAGTGTCCTGTGGCACTGGGTCTCAGTCATTTCCAATTAGCTTCAACTTTGGCAGTGAAACCTGTGTTGACAGTTTGGCCTCCATTGCCTTCCTGCCCCTCTTTCCTTTCCCATGCCCTCCTGATGCTCAAGGTTCTGTCCTTCCTGTGGAGGATGTTTACCCTCTTCATCACTGGGCCCAAAATCTGACACGTGCCCCATTGCCAGCTGGAGCCTTCCTTCTGGGCCAGAGGCTTTCCAATTGCCCTTGACAGCATTTCCCCCTGCTCTTCTGCTCCCATGAAGCTGGGGGGATATCAACTTCATTCAAAGCCTGAACACTATGTCAATTCTCCTTGCCACCTGTGCAGCGCCGAGGGCATTCTTACCAAGCTTCGACGACCCTCATATGGGGCTTGGTTGATGCACTGGGGCAGCTATGATTGGCTCCTCACTACGTACCGTCATGCCATCAGCTGGTTAGTTTCTAAAGGTTTGGGTAACCTGTCTGGCAATTTAAAAATCAGAACTACAACCTCTTAAAAGCTCTTAACAGGCTTTTAAACTCTTAATTGGAGGGAGAGCAGGATTCCTCTCATGCCTTCCCCCCATGTTGTTAATTATTGCTGCCACTGGGATCAATGCCTGGAAATTGACATGCTGTCCAGTGCCGGTACCTTAACAACCACCATCACTCCCGCCCCCAACCTGTCCTCTTTTCCCACCTTATGGGGCCCCAAAAATTCAGCCCCTTATGTCTGCCCTTCAAACAACTCGCACCACTTGGACAACTCTACCTGTAATCACAATAATGATTAAAGCACCAAATTTCCATGTCACTAAATCCATGACAACATCAGAAGCTTGTAAATCACAAGAGATTGTGGAATGAGGGTGAAGCAGGATGTAAAAAGAAGTAGGTATAAGCATCTTCAATAGTTTTAGATAAAAGCAAAATACTGTGGATGCTGTAAATCTGAAATAAAAACAGAAAATGCTGGAAAAACTCAGCAGGTCTGGCAACATCTTCGGAAGAAGAGTCATATAGACTCAAAACATTAACTCTGTTTCTCTCTCCACAGATGCTGCCAGAACTGCTGAGTTTTTTTCCGCATTTTCTGTTTTTATTTCAATAGTTTTAGCACCACTATTGGCAACAACTTCAGTCTTTACTGCACCAATGTAAGGACATGCAGCCCCCTGCTCCATGCTGATTAGATGTTACCACCTGCAATTATTCATCACCCTGACCTACAAGAGAGTGGGGAATATATAGGTGACTGTGGTGCAATGCGTTTGAGTGATGTGGTTGTCATGGTTCAATAGCTGGCAGAGTTTGCAAACTAAGCGATGTGGGTGTGAAGCTTACAGCAGTGCTAATGTGAGAGGGTGGGGTGAAGTTATGAATGTTATGTATGAGTTGTGGTTGATAGAGATTGTTGATAGATGAGTGATGAAATTGTGGTGCATTGAGTGGTGTTTGAAGTTAGAATGATATGGCATTTGAAGATGAATTAATTGACCTTGACTATTCATGTAAGATCATTGAACTTCTTGCGGCACTGCATCCATGTCCTTGGGTGTAGACTCCTCACATTGACCACCACAACTATCTGTTCCCA
This sequence comes from Carcharodon carcharias, assembly GCF_017639515.1. Lineage (NCBI taxonomy): Eukaryota > Metazoa > Chordata > Chondrichthyes > Lamniformes > Lamnidae > Carcharodon > Carcharodon carcharias. The sequence continues at coordinate 138,611,418 of NC_054468.1, read as the reverse complement.
CTCCCTTTGTAGAATTTGTCTGGAGGGCTTAATATTCTCCTGTGCAGGAAGATCTCTCTCTCCTGTCCACGTGCTCCACCAAGGCCTCTAGCATAGTGTCAGAAAACCTTGAAGTGCATGCTCTGCCATGTTGTGCCATAATTGAGTGTTTCTCTTGCTTATCCTCTCTTCTACAATCAGTTCCAGCCCCAGTCTACCCAAAGTATGCCTCCCCTTTAAGAGTTATAGATGTTGGCTTTCTTTAGTGCAAGCTAATTTTAAGTAATGCTAGTATCAGACAAATTTAGACACCCTGCTGAAATGTGCAACCATTCAACAGTGCAGTTACTGACGGTTGCATGCAGCTATCATGCAATCATCAGGCAATGTATCGGGATAAAGGGTACAAGTTAATTCGCATTACAATACCCATGCCTGTTTTCATGGCCATAGTGATTAGAATGTGACAGAAAAAGGATGCTTATGATCAGTCTGGATTCATATTACCATATAAAAGTGAATGTAGGAAGTTCAGAAGACAGAATTAGAGGGGCCAAGAATGTATAAGAATAGATTAGTAGCTGTCAAAAAAGAAAATCCAAAAGTTCTTCATAAATATATAAATGGTAAAAAGGTAGCTAAAAGAAGGATGTTCACTGGCCTAAAACAAGATATTCTTGTGAAGGCAGAGGACATGGCTGAGGCACTAATTAATGACTTTGTATCTGTCTTCACTAAACAAGTGGTTACTACCAGTACACCAGCAGTGTCCCTTTAAGGGGCTGCATCTTGGTTTGTCCCTCGTTTTTCCAATTTAATTTAATTGGTTTAATCAAAAGAAAAACCAGTACAGCAGTGGAGGAGGAGGTAGTAGCGATAGAAGAAAAATAGACCAAGGGGACATAGTTATAAGATTGGCAGTATTCAAAGTAGAAAAAGCACTCAGTCCAGATGGGGTACATCCAAGATTAGTAAAGGTGAAAATTACAGAGGAGCCGATCACAAATGTTCAATCCTCCTCAGATATGGAAATGGTGCCAAAGAGGACTGGAGGATTGTAAATGTTAAACCCTTCAGCCCTCTTTAAAAAAGGGGAAATGGACAAACGCAGTAACTACAAATCAGTCAGATTAATGTCGGTGGTGGGAATCTTTTAGAGACAATAATCTGGCTTTGAATTTGGAAAAGCATTGTCTAATAAATGACAGTCAACATGGATTTGTTAAACATAAACCATGTTGCACAAATTTAATTCACTAACTTTTTTGAGTTGTTTGATAAAGGAAGAGAAAAGTTTGTTGAAGGTACTGCTGTTGATGTTGTGTTTATGGACTTTCAAAATGTGTTTAACAAAGTATCACACAAAAGACTTGCTAGCAAAATTCAAGCCTGTGGGAATAAAGAGACAGTGGCAACATGCCTGTTGGCTAAGGATAGAAAGCAGAGCGTTGTGGACTTAGGTAAACAGGGCATAATTTCAAAGGTTACAGTTGACACAATACGTGATGAGGAGGATCGTAACAGATTTCAGGAGGACGCGGTGGTGAAATGGACAAACACATGGCAGATGAAATTTAACACACGGCAATGTGAAGTGGTTCATTTTGGTAGGAAGTATGAGGATAGGCAATATAAATTAAACGGTGCAATTGTAAATGGGGTGCAAGAACAGAGATATCTGGGTGTTTATGTGCACAAGACTTTGAAGGTGGCAGGAAAGTTGAGGAGGCTGATTAAAAAAGTATTTGGGTTCCTTAGCATTATTAATGCTGGCTCACCACTACCTTCTCAAGGGAAATTAGGGATGGCATTAAAAGCTGGCCTAACCAGCAACACCCACATCCTGTGAAAGAGTAAATTTAAAAAAATTGAAACATAGAGTGCAAAAGCAAGGAAATTATGATAAACCTATAGAAAAGACTGATTAGGCTTCAGCTGAAGAAGGGGTTTCTTTATTGAGTGTTACAAGTTTCCCTCACCCCTTCACTCCTGAGACAGAGGAAGAAACAAGAAAAGAAACAGTCGCAGGAAGACAAAAGATAATTTAAAACAAGTGATTGTGGCCATGCCATATCAATCAGTTACAATTTAATTTGTATCTCAAAAGTAATACTCAACATGTTCATGCTCATTCTCGGCAACCTCTGATTGATGGATAAATGATTACAAGGTGTTAGCATTGTCATCAAATATTTCTTGAGTTTGGGAGGAGGATAAAAAGACTATGTTTTCAACACAGCACCAACCAAAAGCCTGGCATTGTGGATTGGCTGTCCATCACAGAAACTGTCTGCTTTTCATTTCTATAGCGTAGTGTTCAAAGCACAAGGACAAAATTTTGGAAATGCTAAGCAACAAAAAACGCCTTTTGACACCAACCACAGATTGTGAAACATGTCTTAGAAACAGAGAACACAGCCAAATTATTCTGCTAAAATTTCAATGCCATATCAAATAAAGCGGTTAACTAAACTTACAAAATTTCCATAACTAATCCAGAGCTGACAGATCTTCTATGAAGTACAGCATGGTATTGAAGTACATAAATAACCAGGGTGGGTCAAAATTTCCTGACCCTCCCCCCTTCAAGGATACTGTGTACATAGGGAATGTTTTTGATTTGCAAACCAGTATCGAGTCAAGTACTTAATAAGTACTGCTTTAGAGTTGTGAAGGAGGTTGATACAGTATATGGGCAAACACTTGATCACAGAGTTCACCAAAATGTGCAACTGACATTCACTACTAATTGCAGTACCAGTCTATGTTATTTACTTGATTTTACTTCCAAGCTGTGCGTTTGATATGCGCCTTTTCTATAACTTGCAACTTTGAGCATTGTGATTACTTTTAGCCCAATTTATGAATATTTTCCCAAAGATTAGGGAGGTTTAAGGTCTATTTTGCATTCCAGACTATCCACATAATTTTCCCTTGTTTAGCTTTGGTGGCTTGTTTTTCAAATTTCTCATTTAAATGTTTTTTAAGCATTTCTTGATTGCTGCCTCAATGGTTTATTTTTTGGCTTGCACTTTTACATTTTTTGGCTGCCCTACCAATTTGTACCACTGTATTGCATTTTAGCGAGCCTTTCTCTCAGGCAATTATCGAGTATCTCAAAAATTGCTCTGCTCTTTGTAATAGTTCAGTGAGTTCCCAAAATTCTTAGGGGTGAGTTTCCATTTCTCGGTAGGGTGGAAACTGAGGCAGTGGGCTCGCAATTTACACCACTGAGAGGCATGCAGACTTCCTGTCAGGGTACTGACATGCAGCAATTTTGATATCAATGTCAGGAAATGGCACCCAGCAACCTGCCCAAAAAGGACGAATGACCAATTGATAATGCAAATGAACTAACTAACAGCTTGTTGAGGGCCATTTTGGAGACAGGGCATGGGAACTATGATGGCTTTCAAACACATCCTTCAGGAGTAGACAGCAACACAGTGAGAGCCAGTTGTGTTCGTGGAAGATAATCATAAGGAAGCATAAAAGTGTGAAGGCTCAGAGTCCTGTCCTTCATCGATTGGCACGCTGTTACCATTGCATGAATAGAGCTCTCTGCACATTTGGACTGCAAGCCCTGCAGCAATTATAGGGCAATTGTGGGCCAGCATAGATCACTGGGACAAAAGAGAGGGGTGGGGGTGGGGGACAGGCGGGTCTGCAAAGATCTGACAGTCGAGCTGACGAGTAGCAAGGCCAGACCTGGCAATGGGAATGAGCTACTCTGATATAGGGACAAATAAGGAGCAGCATCTGCAGCAGCAATTGCTGACCCCTGGAAATGAGAAATGCAGAGGAGAGGAACAAGCAAAACAAGCAGCAGGAAAACAATAAAGGCAATATTGTCAACAGATGGCATACTACCTAAGAATAAGGTACCTCAATGTGTCAAGGGCATCAGTGCTGCAGGAGGCTTCACCTATCCAGGCAGATAGCTTCTGACCCATATTCCCTCATAGAGGATCACCTTAGACATTGTAGGACCGGTAGGCATGCCTGGCTAGTAGTGGTCAAAGTTGCAGTAGCTTTGAATCTCTTTGCCTCTGGCTTATTCCAAGGATCAACAGCGTACCTGAATGATGTTTCTCAGGCTGCAGCACATCATTGCACAGGACAGGTCACTAGATATCCTGCTTGAAAGGGCAGTGAAGAACATAGAGTTCCGAACGAATGGGGCAATGCAGTCCCATTGCTGGATTCTGTCATGTGCAGGGGGTCATTGATTACAACCATGTGTCTATCAAGGAACTAAGAGAGGATCCAGGGACATTCATCAAAAGAAAGGGATTCCACTGCATAAATGTTCAACTGCTTTTGGCCACAACAAATGCAAATGCAGATATGTACACGCTGACCAGGCGACTGCCATGGTATCTTTACCCTCCTACAATCAGAGGTGCTACAGCTCTTTATGGCACCAGCAAGAATCTGTGGATGTCTATTAGGGAATAAGGGATATCCACTGAAGAGAAGACTTTTGACACCTTTACATAACCCTGCAACAGAGATGCAACAGCCGATACCATCTGGTCACAAGAACCACCAGCAAGCAGGCTATCAGACTTTGGCATATGTGGCTCTGTTGCCTTGAATGGTCAGGTGGAGCCCTCCACTACACCCCCTCAAGGTTATGGTGGTCTGCTGTGGTTTCCATAACGCGGTGCTTCTGAGAAGTGCAGACCTTGAAGAGGGCGAAGCACTGGAACAACCTAGTTACTCAGAGGCAGATGAAGAGAAAGGTGTAATGCCAATTAGTGCCCATGGCTTGTAGAGCAGTCAATGGGGCTACACCAGGAGTCAAGGCACACTTCAGGATGGCTTGGACACAAGGGCCACTCTGACCCAGACATATTTTACCTCATCCTTAAATACAGTTAGCTAGGTGAGTCACCTTTCCCTAAGCGAGGGAACACGCCTATAATTCACACAACTCTGAATACTTCCATTGTTGCCAGCCTTGTTGGCCACACTCTTCTCCCAGCCCAAAGCTTGGCCTAACTCTCCATTTCCTCCCTCTTTTGCCTTATTGCCATCAATGAATGCAAACACACACCAACACAACAACACCACGTCTATTATTTTGGCTCATTTGCCTTTAACAGAAACACAGAAACTGTCACTTAAGTGGTCCAATTAATGAAGCTGTGGCCTATGCTTGGGGTTTCTCCTATGGGTGCTCTCCCTCTAGCAAGGATGAGGTGCTTGCACGTTTGTTTCCACGTGCTGTTAAGATAACCATGGTGGTCATCCATGGAAATGCCATTGGGTGTACCTTCACAGGCTGCTGCACCAACGTCAATGCAGAGTCTCTGTTGCAGGATCTTGCTGTTCAGATGATTCCTCAGTCAGAGGGCCTAAGGAGGCAGATGATGGTGTCCAGTGAAGGGTGGCCCCCTCATCATCATCTATGACTGCCTCAGCCCTTTTATGATGAACATGACCATTAGAGGGAACCACCAACTGGAGTGCAACAGGAATTCACTCCTCATATCTTTGCACCATCAGCATCACTGACAGATCATTGCCACAGAATAAATACATTCTGTGCACGTCAGTGTGTTGCTCCTGCATCTACTCAGACTGATGCCATAAATGGCTCTCTACAAGGTTGGCCACTCTTTCAATGGAGGAGCTCATGCACTCAAATACTTGAGACAGCAGAGCACATTTGATGAATGGGCACCTCCATTCTCTGCCCATGCCTCTGCACCTTCTCAGGGAACTCTCCAACATGGGCACACTTCTCATGCAGTTGATGCAGGAATACCTGCCTTGTCTGTTACTCTTGATGCTCTACATCTTCGCCTTGTTGCGTGGTTGTGTCTGTCCTTCATCCTCTGAGGGGAACCACCCGCAATTTTTCTGCCTCTCTCACTTCCTCCTGCTTAATTGTGCAGCACACTTCACCCTTTGCCACTCAATTTAAACTGGATTAAGAACCCACTGAGGCGAGTGTATCTGTGCTGAAAGAGGGTGCACTTGAATGATGTGACAGTGCAGGCTCTGTTTCTTTACTTACCATGGACATGTCCATCCTGCAGCCGCAGGTTCCACCTCCACAGCTGGCCCTATGGGAGACAAAAGAATGGAGACATGAGAACTCTCCTCCATCAGACCTGCAGACCTGAATCATGACATCACAGTTGATGTATTGACATGGTATGAACCAGGGAGGAGTTTGCTCCAACTCTTTCAGCTGGATACTTTGAGATAACTTCGCTCCTTACTTTGACGGATTTCCAACTCTCCAACACCCACTTCTTCATGTGGTGCCAAACTCCTTGTGGTGACAAAGTCCTGTCTTCACATGGAGGATACCCTCCATTGTGTTGTGTGGCACCACCACTGGACTAAATGGGATAGACTTTGACAGATCTAGCAAATCAAGACTGATTCATTGTGGGCCATCAGCAGAATTGTACTCAACCATAATCTGTAACTTCATGGCCCGGCATATCCCCCAGTCTACCATTACCACCAAGCCAGGGGATCAACCTTGGTCTGATGAATAGTGCAGGAGGTCATGCCATGGGCAGCACCAGGCATACCCAAAAATGAAGTGTCAACCTGGTGAAGCTACAATTATGGATTATTTGCATGCCAAACAGCATAAACAGCATGCCATAGACAGAACCAAGCGACCCCATAACCAATGAATCAGATCTAAGCTCTGCAGTCCTGCCACATCCAGTCATGATGTGGTGGACAATTAAACAACTCAATGGAGGAGGAGGCGCCACAAATATCCCCATTGTCAATGGTGGAGGAGCCCAGCACATCAGTGCAAAAGATAAGGCTGAAGCATTTGCTGCAATCTTCAGCCAGAAATGCTGAGTGGATGATCCATCTTGGTCTCCTCCGGAGGTCCCCAGCATCACAGATACCAGTCTTCAGCCAATTTGATTCACTCCACATGGTATTAAGAAATGGCTGAAGGCACTAGATGCTGCAAAGGTTATGGGCCCTGATAATATTCCGGTCATAGTACTGAAGACTTGTGCCCCAGAATTTGCAACACCTCTCGCCAAGTTGTTCCAGTACAGCTACAAACTGGCACCTACCCGGCTATGTGGAAAATTGCTCAGGTACATCGTGTACACAAAAAGCAGGACAAATCTAACCCAGCCAATCAGCACCCCATCAGTCTATCTCAATCATCAGTAAAGAGATGGGAGTACTATCAAGCAGCACTTGCTTAGCAATAACCTGCTCGCTGATGTTCAGTTTGTGTTCCGCCAGGGTGACTCAGCTCCAGACCTCATTACAGCCTTGGTGAAAACTTGGGCAAAAGAGCTGAACTCCAGAGATGAGGTAAGTGTGACTGCCCTTGAAATCACGGCAGCATTTAACCTAATGTGGCATCAGGGAGCCCTAACAAAACTGGAGTCAATGGGAATCAGGGGGAACATTCTCTGCTGGTTGGAGTCATATCTAGCACAAAGGAAGGTGGTTGTGGTTGTTGGAGGTCAATCATCTCAGTTCCTGAACATTACTGCAGGTGTTCCTCAGGGTAGTGTCTTTGGCCCAACCATCTTCAGCTGCTTCATTAACAAACTTCCATCATAAGGTCAGAGGTAGGGACCTTCGCCGAAGATTCCACAATGTTCCCACCATTCGTGACTCCTCAGACCTGAAGCAGTCCATGTCCAAATGCAGCAAGACCTGGACAATATCCAGGTTTGGGCTGACTAGTAGCAAGTAACATTCATACCATGCAAGTAAGTACCAGCCAATGACATCTCTAACTAGAGAGAATCTAACCATCGCCCCTTGACATTCAATAGCATTACAATCACTGAATCCCCCACTACCAACATCCTGGAATTACCATTGACCAGAAACTGAACTGGACTAGCCCCATAAATACTATGACTACAAGAACAGGTGAGAAGCTAGGAATCCTACAGTGAGTAACTCACCTCCTGACTCCCCAAAGCCTGTTCACCATCTACAAAGCAGCCCATTTGATTGGCACCCCATCCACAAACATTCAGTTCCTCCACAGCCGATGCACAGTGGCAACAGTCTGTACCCATCTATAAGATGCACTGCAGGAACTCACCAGGGCTGCTTAGACAGCACCTTCTAAACCCAAGATTGCTACTATCCAAAAGGACAAGGGCAGCAGATGCATGGGAACACCACCATCTGGAAGTTCCCCTCCAAGACACACATCATCCTGACTTGGAAATATATCGCTGTTCCTTCACTGTCGCTGGGTCAAAATCTGAGAACTCCCTCCCTAACAGCACTGTGGGTGTACCTACACCACATGGACTGCAGCAGTTCAAGAAAGCAGCTCACCACCACCTTCTGAAGGGCAATTAGTGATGCGCAATAAATACTGGCCTAACCAGTGATGCCCACACCCCACAGATGAATTAAAAAATTCACCAAATCGAGGGCTGCCTCCTCTATTGATATTAAAATATTGCAAAGGCACTCCAACAAACTGAACAAGTCTTGCATTGTGCTTTCTTTCCCTTGATCTTGCAGGAGAAAAGAGTTAAGACAAAACTGCCCTCCTTCGTCACTTCCAATGGAACAAATACATGAGATTTGACAGCTTACAGTGTTGCCTCCTCCAAAATAATGCTTGGTTTGAGAGCTTTGCTCAGGGCTCAGTAATGCTTCAGGGCACATGCTTTTCTCATATTCTGGAGCACGATGATCCCCTCCTGCCCTCTGTCCTCCCCAGGTTGCACAGTTGAAGTTTATGCTGGTGACTACGGGCAGATTTTCTGGCCCTGCCCATGGCAGGCATCATGGTGGGCAGGAGCAAAAATTATCACGAGGTTGGAAAAATCAGTTGCCCGCCATCGTGAAAACAGTCCGGGATCATCCATTCATTGGTGGTCCATGTTTCCTGCTACAGCAAACGGGGGACATCATTTTAATATATTTGCATCTTATGAAAGGGCAGTTCGCTGGAATCATCCCCCCAAGACGGATCAAGAGGGCACGTCGGCGTCCGATTAGATTGTTATATAAGCGATGTGCACCTGGCGACCTGCACTTCGCTCATGACTTCAAGGTTCGTTCACCTACTTTGCGTCGCGCAGTGCTCATGGCAGCTCAGACTCAGTGCCAGGCTTCACAGGCAGCATCACATCACTTTCAGCGGAGTGTCAGAGGCAAGTCCCTGCCTACCAGATCAGCGGTAAGGTGGGGGTGGCTTTTAATATGCTTCAGGGTAAGGCCTCCACTGGGGAAGGGAGCAAACTGGCCTAGGACAAGGGAATGTGCTGCAGGGCAAGGGCTCCACTGTGGCATAAGAGTGGGGAAGGTTTCAGTCAGACACATGGCTGGGGAAGAGGGGCAATGGTGGGGAAGTGTCCTCAGCACCAGGGTGGGGACAGAGTCAGTTACAGAATGATATGTGACTTTGGATTATGCGGGCTGCAATAAATGGGAAGATCGCTGAATGAAGAAGCACTTCAATGTTGAGCTTGCAAAAACTGTCCTTATCCCAGCCGAGGCAGGGACAGCGCATCAGCCCAGTCTCAGTCATGCCCAGGATGTTGTGCAGAGGGCATTATCATAACATCATGCGCATTAGTCTGGGGCATTTCTGGCGTCATACTAGGCCACAGATGGCAGACTCAGTCAGGGGAGGCATCTGCAGCCATTAGTTGGAAGAAGGTATTGTGGGCATTCAAGGGTGTCAGAAGGGAGAGTTGGAGGCTATATGTCAGACTGCACAAATGTCCTCAAGGTGTGGTAGGGTGAGGTCCAGTTGCGGCATAGGCACATCTACCTCACCATGTTCCAGGGGTAACAAAGAGATATCCACCACATTCATGATGGGATGAAGGAATACAGGGGGAGGACTGAGAGGTTCTTTGAGGAAGGGAAACTTGAACATTAATCTCCAGCAGTAAGATGGGAGGGATTTCCACACTCACACAAGGAGGGTCCAAGCTGGTCTGGTTGTGAGACCACAGCACCACCATCTTCCAACCTGCAGTGATAGTGCAATACAAAATTAAAATGAGGAGATAGTCTGCTGGTGAAGGCTCTGAGGGTCAATTGGAGGGCAGGTGCATGCGCTGGAGAGGCTGATTAAAGAGGCACCCAACTGAACTCTACATTCCCAAATGAGAGCTGCACAACTGAGACATGTTAGGGCTCTTTCAATGACAATTCAGGGAATCAGAAAAGTGAAGCTACGATGTGCTTTCATGCGAGACTAATCCCGCAAAGCGGCATTAATTGATCTCCTTGCATTAACCCCTTGTTCACAGCGTGGCAATTCCCCAGAGCAGTAATGCACTCAAGAGCAATTGGGCGTCTGGACAAACTTCAGGTGCGTGTTAGAATTATGGCACTGGCAGCTTCACAGAAGAAAAGCCTTAGGCCCCCTTCAAATAATCTCAGTTTGTGACAAAACATGTTTCCTCATGTGTATTCCAAAGACTGTGATATTAGAGTGCAGTGAATGTCAAGCCAAATGCCTGGACTGAAAGCAGCACATCCAGTACCAGGCCAAAGCAATTTCATAGCAGTTGGTCATGTGAAGGGCTGGTGGGGGAGGTGCACCTTGATATGAACCCTGTGCTGGCCTGGATTTTGGGGCAATTAGTTTCTGACATTGGAACAAAGCCATTGAACACACATTCATTAACAAGTCATTGACAGAAATAGGACCTTTGTAGGCTGATGCTGATTCATAGTTCTGGTATGATAGCCAAGTGGTTGTGGTACTGGGCTTGTAACCCCAAGATCAAAAGTTCAAATCTCACCATGGCAAACTATGAAACAATGTAACTTCATCTGAAGAGGAACAGATGGAAACGTGTTTGTACTCGAAAGAGTTACAGCAAAATTTCCACACTTTGCTTGGCCTAAATAGCCAAGTGGTTATGGTACTGGGTTTGTAACCCCAAGATCAAGAGTTCAAATCTCACAATGGCAAACTATGAAACAATGCTGATTCATGTATGTTTCTCATTGATGCTGAGAGGGGAGACCATCAGGGAGGTGGAATCTGGATTTATTGCTGCCTGCATAATCGCTTATAGGCAGGAGAGCAGGAGAAGATTATGAGGGAAGCACCAGGTATCATGAAGCTATTAATGTAACATAACGTTATGGGAATTTTTTTTTAAATAGAGGTTTAGTCTGTGTGTGTATTAATTAGATTAAAGCCAGCTAGTCTGGGTGCTTCGATGTATAATAGTTTTGAGATGTAAACAGAGGTAGAGGCACATTTGCATTTTGTTAAATAGAGCATTCAAGAGTGGGAGATTTTTTCTGTGCAAAGCAGAGGCATCTAAGATCAAAGCCTGTAAGACCACAACTGTCTGCAAAGGAACCAAATTGAAAGGAATCTCATTTTGAATTTGTAAGGTGAAAATGCTTTGCCTGGTGCCTGCTTAAAGTCTGTGGGTTGTTGTAGTCTTAGTAATTTGGGAATTTGTTATAAGTTATGATAGCAGTAATTTGTAGCCATGTGTATATGTTTAATTTGTTGTAAATTAATAAAGGTCTCATTTAGTTTGATATAAGAATCTCTCGAGAACTGGTGGTCTTATTCCTGAATTTAGAGCTGCATCTCAAACATTCAAATGGAAACATAGGTTATGACAGTTGTTTAAAGTTTCCCTCTGGGATTTTAAATAACAGCCTTTAATAACACCAAGCTCACCAAAGGGAGGAGCTAAATGTTCAAAACCAAGGGGCAGCAGGACCCCCTCTAGACATGGAGGATGAGGCTCAAAAAGATGTCGTGCGTGGGTGCCTCGCAAGACCGAGGATGTACAGAACTCACGTCTTATCTGCAGATAAGTGAGAGACAGTATCACTGACGCCTCTGCATGTCCAGGGATTCGAATGACTCAAATTTGTCACATTTTCCAGGAACTGGCGCCATGAGGACTTGGAGGCATTCATTGCCTAGCTATGAAAATAACCGCTCCACTGAAGTTCTAAGTGAGAGGCTCCTTCCAGGGCTCTACTGGGACCTTTGCAGGGTCTCTCAAGTGTCCACTCACAAATGCATACATGAGGTGACAGACACCTTTTGCCAAGGCCCACAATTACGGAAACTTTGACAGAGATCAAGTAAGCCAGAGCAGTGGGCTTTATGGTGACTTCCAGATTTCCACAGGCGCAAGGTGCCATTGACTGTATTCATGCGGTTATAAAAGCTTCTTGGCACATAAACAGGAAAGGCTTCCATTCGCTCATTAAACAGCTGGTCTGTGGCCATAAGAAACTTATCATGCAGGTTTGCGCCAGATACTCAGGAAGCGTCCACTACTCATATATCATGAGTAGATTGCAGAACCCAACATCTTCGAGGGACTGCACAGAATCCAGGGTTGGCTCTTGGGTGACAAGAGATACTCACAATGACATGGCTGATGATGGCTGTGTGGCGATAACAGAATCCTGCAGAGAGAAAATACAATGCTGCTACCTGAACTTTGGAGGAGCAGACCATTGGCATATTAAAGATGTAATTCCGATTCTTGGACAAATCTGGGCGAGCACTCCAGGACGGTTTCAAGAGGGTCTCATGGATCATCGAGACTTGCTGTGTGCTGCACAACCTGGCTGCAGAATAGGGAACATTTGCCAGAAGCTGATTTGGAGGAGCTGCACATCTCCTCCAATGAGGAGGACATTGAAGGGGTTGAGTTCAAGGAAGCTGAGGCTGCAGCAGAGGAGGCCATAGCACAAGCCAGATGAGGTAAGCATGCATGTGAGGCCCTCATGGCCACAAAGCTCCATGAAGAGGATGACGAGTTACAGTGAGTACCCTCTTGGACAAGTGCCCTCCATCATGGGCCAACATTAACACCAGTGTTGCCATTCCTTTCATTTTGCCAAGGAAGTTTAATATGAGAATGAATAGTTACACATCAGGCTCACATTGTCTGATCCTTTGAAGGATGATGAAGCTTCAGGAACATGTGTCCTTGCTGAGGTGAGGTGCTACCTGGAGGAAGGAGTCCTGGCATCAGACATCAGAAAGTGCTGCGTCGTCAAGTGTCTCTTCAGCATTCCAGTCACATCGGCACCACAGGAGCTGTTCCATTAACCTCAGTGGGCTCGTAGCTGTATGCTTACAATTTGACAAAGCTCCTCAAGGAGACCCATCTCCAGCAATGGGACAACGCATTCTGTGTAACCTCAATGGTAAAACTGATAGGTGACAGCTGAGCCAAGGCAGCTGAGGACGTTCCCCATGCGTGCATCTAATCAGAGATGGCTCAATCCTCTGTGTCACTCTCTTCTCTATCACATTAATGTCCACCACTCTCAGTTAGGAATACTGGCCTGCTTTTATCCTCACCTTACTATACAAGTGGACCACCTGAAGATGATGCCGGAAAGTCGGAAATGTGGTTGACAGACAGAAGTGCACAAGAGCTCTGAATATGTGCTCATAGCATGGAAACCGTGTCAGATGACAGAGAGCATATAATGTTGCATGATATATGACCCTTGTCCATGAGTAAGCACACCTCTGCTTGTATACTGCACCTTCACCTTTCAGGAGTGCAGACGAGATTGGAGAACATCACTGCCTCAATCTTACACAGCCAATAATAAACATGACATGACCCTGCAAAGCATGTGAACAAGATTCCTTTCACAAGTACACTTAACATTAAGGTCAAGGCATCACTGATGTCGAGAATAATCTGAAGAAAGGGGCACACAGTGTGGTGGTATGGAAGCATGGTATGGAAGCATGCTACATAGAAGATAAGCCCATGAGAGTAACATCTGTGGTAGGTTGGGGGGGAGACACCATGGTGTCACACCTAATTGACAGCAACACAGCTCATCATAAAAAGGAGGATTACACAAAAGGAAATGTGAAATGAATGCAATTGTATTTACATTTGTGAACATTATTTCATGTTGTGAACACCCATGCCAGGATTGTGCTCTTAAATTTTTCTAACTTCCCTAACCCTACGTCTATGTCTGGATGCTTTGAAACGTCGGTGCTGTCACCTGCGACTGAATGTGGATTGACTCCTCCATCATCTGTTGCAATCTGAGGAACACAGGTGATATCCCTTCCTGATGTTATCGTGATTGACACTGCAGCTCCATTAACTGAATTAGGATGGAGTTCAAAGGTTCGTCATCTGACTCGGACTCAGCACAACTGTGGCCTCCAGCAGACCTCCGAGTGCTGACAACCTTGGATGACACTGCCTCTGCTTGCTGTGGACCAGATTGTGTGCTGTGCTCACCAGAATGTGATGCCAAGCCTGTTCTAGAACTAGGTCCCACCGGGGTGTGTGTCTCTATGCTTGGTGGAGGGTGGGGGTGAGCGCTGTGATGGGTGTTCTGCTGTGGTGTCCTCAGGATCCCCATCCAAGGTGTCATCGGGGCTCAAGCAGTCTAGCTGGTTGAGGCCATTCAGCGCTTGGCTGAGATTCCTGTGAAAGAAAGTTGAGATAATTACTGCATGGCAGGCAACTCTAAAACAGGATAATGCACTCAGTATGGTTGTCTGAGAGATGAGCTGATGCAGGATCCTCACTTGTGTTTTTGCCACTGAATTCACTGTCGCTGCAGGCATGGAAAGTGTCTCTCTGGCCAGCTCAATTGTTCGGCTTTCAAACGGAGAGAGGACCTAGAGTTCCGGCACTTCACCCTAGGTATGGGACCTCTCCCTGCGATTGTGTACGATCTTGTCGTGCATAAAGACAGCTGGAGAGAGTGAGCAAGATACATGCCAGAGCAGATGATAAGGATGCCTGGCATGTGTGGATGGTGAGCAGAGCCTTGGACGGGATGAGGACGCGATCTCCAGAGGAGATGAGCCCAGAAGGAGTTGTGAGGGTGTTTGTGAGAGTGAGTGGTGATGTCCCTTGAGCTGACAGTGAGTGGGATGCCAGTGAATGTGTGAGTTGAGAGTGATGAGGTGTTTGTCTTACCCTGGTGCAGGGATGAGATTATTCATCCTCTCTGCACTGGGTGCCTCTGTGCATCATTGGCACTGACCATGTTGGCACTGCCACTGCCTCCCAAGCTAGATTGGTGAGCTTGCTGGACCTCCTGCAGCCAGAGCGGGGGTGAGGCATCACTGAACTTGGGGCTGCCTTTTTGGCTTTTAGGGCCATGTCTTCAGTGGAGCCCGGGGCTGCAGACATTGAGAACGCTGTGCATGGCTGTACTTGAAATATAACCCCCAGAGTGGGGAAGTGGTAAACTCACGGCAGGATGGGTGAATCAGAGGTCACCTGCCAGCGATCTGGCATGTTTCCTGTGTGTGCACATTTAATGAGGTGGGAAGCAGATGATACGGTGCGAAAATCCACCATTGCAGCCAGCACGTAAAACACTGAATTTCATGCCCGCCACCGGATTTAGTGTACTGAGGGGAAACCCCCCGGGGAACCGCACCCCCCCCCCCCCCACCCCACCTACAAATTAGAGGCTTCTCAGATGAACTCATCTTGCCAGAATTCAGAAGGTCATTGAAGTGCTTGTGGCGCTGAAGCCATGTCCTCCTCATAACATTGTGCCTCCTCAATTAACTGAATGGCCTGCTGCTCACAGAACTGGTCCCCAAATGAACCCCTGGGGAAAAATGTGAGGCTGTCTTGATACAGGTAACTGACCTGGTGCTGGCCTGCTGCTCTGCCATCTCCTCCATCATGATACAGCCAGTACTATAATGGGTACCATATGCCCTTTAAATCGGGTTCACTGTCTGCAATTCCCACCTTTATCCATGCCTGCCACCCCTAATTATGTGGCGATCTTGGCCTTGGGCTAATTGGTAGCCTTTCTTCTGAAATCACATTGTGCATCTATTCCTGATACATTGCAGTGTCAGGATCCAGAAATTCCCCTGATATTGAGTTCCAATCCAAGGACAAAAATCCTCCAAATTTCTCTCTATCATGTGCTCTTTTGGAGTGAGAAAGATGGCAAGTGACTGACTCCTCAGCCTTTACCAATGTTACACTTGAGGATAAGATCGAATGACTGTGCATTTTCATGAAGATTATCCTTCTCTTCCCCTCTTCCAACTGGTCTTCTGGTTTGCAATAGACCTGGAAAGAGAAGGGATAGACAAGTGTTAGCAGTTACTTGCAAAAGTTAACAGAAACAGATTAACTGGTAGCTCAAAGCAGCAGCAGGTTGTCATGCAGCGTGTACAGGAGAGAATTCAGAATGAAGAAAAATGGAGGGTAAGACAGCCGAACACCCTGTGGGCATATTTGTTGGCCTCACACTTGCCATGCTTGTGACATACCACCCACAGGAAATAACACTTGAACTGATGCTGACCCTACTCTTCTGTAAATCTGCTCCCTCTGATTATGTGTCAGTTTGTCCTGCAAGAAGAAAGTGAGTGCATTCATGTGTGGCAGGAAGATGCACCAGTCAGGTTACGAAAATAAAAACAAGGAGCAGGAGTAGACCCTATGGCCTCTTGAGTCTGCTCCACCATTCAATAAGATCATGGCTGACCTTTTGCTTCAACTCTGCTTTCCTGCACACTGCCCTAATCCTTTGATTCTCTGAGATCAAAAATCTATTTATCCCAGTCTTGAACATATTCAGTGATGGAGCAACCACAACCTTCTGGAGCAGAGAATTCCAAAAATTCACATTAGTGAATTGAAATAATTAGAATTGTATAAATGTTAGGTGAAAGATGCCACAAATGTTGGAAAGTGAGAGAAGTAATTGTGAAGACTGTGTAGCTGAAGGTCCATAAATGTGCTGCTTCGATCAAAAGATAATGGCAGCAAACAGGGGAGGGTGGGCTTGAAAATGCAAGGGCTACTATAGTGCTGGGCTTAATAGAGAGCATGAGAGCAGCGAATATTAAGTTTATCTCAGCAACTCTGGTCAAATCGTTAACTTTTTCACAAAATTGTTGTCTGAACACATTTCACATGCATTCAGCAGCTTAGCCACTTCTGATCACTGTTACCTGGAGACCTGTTAACTGAAAGAAGGATCTCCAACCTCCTAAATGGTTAGCAATCCTAGCTATAACTTTGCTCCAAACATTTGTTCATATAGGGCAGGATTTTCCCCCCGTCGGGTGGGGGGGGCGAAGTTGAAGTGCGGGCGCGTTGAGGCACATCTCCGATCGACGCCCCCAATCGGGGATGCACTGCCATTTTACGTGGGTGGGCCAATTAAGGCCCGCCCAGCGTGACATCCGCATGGAAGCTCTATGCGCTCCCTGTGCAGGTGAGGTGGGGGGACTCCCTAAACCCGAGAGTGAGCTTTTTCGCACACGCGTACTAAAGAGCGCACTCATCTCCCTGAGGTTAAGTGCTGCCTCAGGGAGATCGTCTCTACTGTACAAATTATTAAAAGTAGAGAAAAAAAAATCCCTGACATGTTTCCTCATGTGACACTGCCACATGCATAGGGGACATGTCCATAACTTTTTAAAAAACTTTAATTAAATTTTTTAAAACCGACATGAAACCTCATCCCGCCCATGGATGAGATTTCATGCTTTTTCTAATGCCCACCAGGGTTCCTGGCCTGCCCGCCAACCTTAAGGTTGGATGGGCAAGTCCATTAATTACTTAAATGACTCTGTCAATGGCCTCAATTGGCCATTGACAGGTCGGTGGGCGCACAGCTGATTTTGCTGAGCCACGCCTACCTGAAAATTTAAATGGGGCGCGGTGAAGTTGGGAGTTCCACCCAATGTCACCGCGCGTCATTTCACGCGTCGGCGAGCAGGCCCCGGCGACGGGAAAATCCTGCCCATAATCTAGGTCAGCCCTTCAGTGTAGTACTGATGGAGTACTGCATTGTTAGAGGTGCAGTCTCTTGAATTGGCGAACAATCTTGTAGAACTGAGGATCAATTCCAAGGCATTACTGCAGGCAACCTGGGAGTTAAGCACATTGTATTAGTGGTTCATACCCGCGTTCCTATATAGGTGAAAGTTGTATTCCCCATTACCGGTATCCCATCTTACTGCCCTAATGCTCGAGGGGTCTGTCTGTGTTTTATCCCCTCTCAGGTGGACGTGAAAGATTCCATGGCAATATTCTAAGAAGAAGAGGAAAAGGAAATGTTCAGCCAACACTATCTTTCACCCAAAACCATTAAAATGTCATATTTTGTCATTTATCTTATAGTTGTTTCTGTGTGCAAATAAGCTGCCACATTGCTGATGTTGAAGTACTTTTCCAGCTATGAAGTACTTTGGGATATAATGAAACCCCATAATTAGCTTCTATCTTTGCCTTATTGCTGTAACAGTAGTGCCTGTTATTTGTCTTTGTTCCAGAGGTGTCTCTATACATTTTTACAAAATTGTTAGAAGTGCACATTATTCCCCCTCACTCCAGAAGTAGCACAGTAAGCCCTCTCAAGCTAATGCAGCATGCAACAGTTGGAAAGGCATCCATTCCATTTCTTTTAACTAGCCTTGAACAATGCCACAGGAACTTCATATGCACATATATAAAAAAAATTGGGTCTGTCATACTTTGTATTTCATATTTTGACAATACACTTTGCATATTTCACCAATAATTGAAATGGAACATGTTTTAAAATATTCAGAGAACATGTTGTAAGCCCCCATTTAACCTCAGGGTTTGCCTTGTCAGCAATTATCCTATAATTGACTTCAGGATATTTATACCAATTAGATCTTGGAACGTTAGATGCACAAAGCAGATTAAACTAGGCTCTATCTCAAACATAAAATAATACTGTGGATTGTAATGACATAATCCTCCTGTCCATTTAAAACAGATTAATCTTCAATTTACTGTGAGCAAAAATGACATGATGTCTCCTAGTCTTCAGCAAATCTTTCTTTTATTTATTTACACGCAATATAATAATATAGCTCATATTGAAGCACATAAATGCAAGATTTTCTTCCCTATATAAAATACATACCATTTCTTTTTTGGGAGAAACTTTTGTTAAAAAGCAGATCTTGATTCAGACTGCAAAATTATTAGAAATGTGAAATTGGAAGTTAAAAAAAAACTATTTTCTAGGCAGCATCATCTAAAAATCTTTCTGCAGGATCTCTTTTAAATATAAGTTAACCTAGTGACTTTTTCAAAGTTGAACTCAAGCCATCAAAATTGTGATGCATCATAGCTAAAACAATCAAAACATATTGTTATGACCACAGCTGCTGGTAATTGTTAAACCAAATGCCAGAGGGAAATTTGGCTTATGGACCCTTTTCTTTGTATGCTGAAAACGAGAAGAAGCCGTACTGATCTCGGCAGCCAAAAATCCAGTAACCCTTTTGAGATTTTAAAAATTAAAAGTAGAAACTTTGTTAACAAGAATAAAAGAAAACTTAAGCACACAAGATTACAGTTAGACAGTTAAACTTAATCTGACAAAATATTCCCCTAAAAAGAATCTCTACTGGGTCAGGCCTGTAAGCGCCTTCCAGTAATGTTTAACTATTTAAAAAACCCAGGAATATTATGCAAGGCAAACTGCTGTAGCTTCAATAAAGGCACACCACGTGACCTGTAATGCTTTTCCACTCTGCTGTGAAAATCCAAACTTCAGAATAAAACTTCTTTTTGCAGCCCAAGACTTTTCTGGCTTGACTGAATGGATGGTTGATTCAAACTGCACCCTCTCCCACAGCTCTAGCTACAGCTCCAGCTGCTACAACTCACAGCTTCAACTCAACAGCTACAGCTCAAAAAACTACAGCTATCCTAAGCTCTCCACAGTAACTCTAAAATACCCTTTTGCCCTTTCGTCTCAGGTTCCATTGTTCTCACACCTCTTTGAAACTCAAATCGTTCCAAATATGAGATCTTTCATGTTTCCATTTTGTCTTTGCTTTTGGGTCAATAAAATATAGTATCCCCACCTATAATTGCTTATGGAACTTCTGCAAGATGCAAACATGTTTTGTGTAACCTCCAACGCCCCTTTGATATTGAAACAAACTCTCCATTTATCTAAAAATGCAAATGTTAGATCTACCCTATTCACTTGTACTCAAGCCTAACACCTGTATAAATTTCATCACATTTCCACTTCTCTTCAACTTTGAAGAATGGCCATATGGACTCAACATGTTAACTCTGTTTCTCTCTCCATAGATGCTGCTAGACCTGCTGAGTTTTTCCAGCATTTTCTGTTTTTGTTTCAGATTTCGAGCATCCGCAGTATTCTGCTTTTACCTCTATCTTTTTCATGTTTTAAACCCACCAGACAATCTGTCTCCCATTAATCTCTGCTCGGCTTAATTAAATCATACACACACACACAGACACACATAGCCTTTTCACAGGATAACACAATATTCCCAAAAAATATATTTTAAAAAACCATCCATTTCTCACAATATATACTGACTAATTTTGAATCTGGGCAATTGACAAGAATCCATTTGAAATATGATTCTGCAATAATAAGACTAATATCTGAAAAAGCAAAATCATGTAAACCAACCTTTTTATTTTTACTCGGCCTTGGAAAAAATATTGGAGATGTTATTTTGGCAAGATTTATTGGAGCGTGCCCTGTTTATTAAACTTAGAGTTGCGTGCTTGGGTTTCAAAAATACTTGCCGATAATGTTGCTGTAGCCAGCAACTTGTGGCAGTTCACAATTCAAGAGGGCTGGAATTTGCGCATTAATTACAGTGTGTATTGTTCATACACTGATATTTTCTCAGCAAAACCTGGTTCATTATGTTTCCTGATGCACCAGCAAAATAATCTGACATTTATATAAAGTTCACTACATATAGAAAAAGTGAAAATGAAAAAATATATTCTCTTGTTTATGGTGGAAACTTTACATGACACAATCTATCAGTACATTCATTAGAAAAGCAATGCAAAATTGATTTGATCCGTACTAAATTTTACCAAGTTCTGAGATAATTCCAGTAGTTTGTCACATATCATGTGTGCACTGGCTTTTTGAAAGAGTAGTCATGCTTAGTACCACATAACTGTTTGTTTTTATCTATAACCCTGCAAGTTCCTCAGCTTCAACAATCTGTCCACCTCCCTATAAAAATTCTATATGGTATCAGCTTCCACTGTCTTACATGTGACATTGTTACTTTAGTTTTGATATATAATTTGATATTTTGTTTTAAGTTATAGTTTATTTGCTGTAATATATGAACTAGCAGTAATGCCATACAGCTGTTTTATGACATTATATCAAATTAATCAAAATCAAGCAAAAGGCTGTTTATTTTTACTGATGCATTTTCTATCCACCAGCTGTCACCATTACAATTCTGGTTAACAATTATAATTTTATAAGACTCAATTTTTCTTCCTGACACTGTATGTAGAATTCACTGACCCTAATGATGATTAGTTTTCAGATAGAGTATTCTAGATTTGAACAGCTTTTGAATAAAAATGTTTTCCTTATAGGCTCAGATTTTCATGGAGTCAGGCCGAGCTGGAAGGCCTTCAAAAAAGGGGACAAGGACACAATTCTGGGTTTTCCTCCCTCCATATCCCGTTTCTGGCAATTGGTGGGGGATAAGGGTTCGAGTAACATGCCGGTATATGGCACTCCCAACCTTGTCAGCTCCATTTCAAACATTCCCGCAATTTACATGCAGTTGGGCTTGTCCTGTTAGAAGACATGGTTCATAGCTTTTCAGGAATCATGAACACTGGGGGAATCCCAGTCCCAAGTCAGGAACCAGAAAAAAACAACCATTCAACATTCTCTATAAAATACATTACCTCCAAATAAAGATGGCCTGACATTCATGATTACAACTGAACTGATGTCTCAGTAAATGGAGGCAAGCCTTCTAGCCTGCCAGACACACCATCTACCCACCTCTGTTGCTACCGCAGGCCTGCCTCCAGAGACAGTGGGCCCGACTCCAACCCATCCCCGCCTCCCCAGAACAAAAATATGGCAGGTGGGGCCTTCTTAGCAAAGAGGAGTTGCAAACTCATGCTTCCTGTCTCCTTCATGAAAATCCAGCCCAGAAAGTTTAATTTTTTTCCAAAAGTTTATTTTGTATTCTGTATCTCTATTTATATACCCAAGCAGCCCATGATCAGAATTTACTTGTTGGTGTGCAGGGGGGGGCCCCACACGCCAACGCGTAAAATGACGCGTGGTGATGTCAGGCAAGTTTCTCGACGTCACCGCGCGCCATCGCGATACTTACGTGGGTGGGCACGCGATATTCTTGAATGCACGCCCACCATTAATCAATCATCCAGTTAAGGCCCTTGAGGCAGCAATTGTCTGCTATTTTTCAGGGCCCATGCGATCTTCAGGATGTCACATGGGTGCAACGGGCAGGCGGGTCAGACACATTTGAATAAACCTCATCAACAGGCGGGATA
Source organism: Carcharodon carcharias (assembly GCF_017639515.1). Lineage (NCBI taxonomy): Eukaryota > Metazoa > Chordata > Chondrichthyes > Lamniformes > Lamnidae > Carcharodon > Carcharodon carcharias. The sequence continues at coordinate 138,589,132 of NC_054468.1, read as the reverse complement.
AGAGGGGTGAGTGGGGTTGTGAGTGGTATTTGTCAGATATTTAATTGAGAAAGTTACTGATACTTGCCTGTGTGAGCAGGAATACTTCAAAACTCTTCACAGCTGTTTGGACAGGAGTAACAGCCTTCAGGTCAGGACTCTACAGTAAAGATCATTTTTGGGGCCTGCAGGTTTCAGGAAGCCTTCCCTTAGCCTGGGAATGGGAGTTGTGCTATCCACCGGAGACCCCTCCTCTGAGGAGGGAGGATCAGAAGGGGGAGGAGGCCAGGAGTCCACATTCAGCCTCCTAGGGAGCCACTTTTGGGAGGAGAGGCGCAGACACTAGGGGCACAGGGCCAACAGAAATTTCAAGGTGGAAGGGGCTGCAGAAGATGCCACTATCCTGCTGCCAGGGTTTACAGGCGGCGATGCAGCTACCTGAATATGTCTGACGTGCAATGCCGAAGGAGGGTCCGTCTCTCAAGGGGGACAGCCACCTCCAGCTGTCAGATGGTAGGCCCTGATATCTGTGCCAACATTGTGGGTGGGCACCCCATGCCAGTGGCGCTGAAGGTCACGGCTGCCTTCAACTTCTATGCCTCCGGCTCTTTCCAGGGGTTGGTGGGTAATCTTTGTGGAGTCTCCTAATCAGCTGTCCATACTTCTATCAAGCAGATGACAGGCGTGCATTGACTTTCATCCACTACTGCTGGGCAAGCCAGATAGAGCGAGCCAGAGGCTTCGCAGCAATTACTGGCTTCCCCCGCATCTAGGGTGCAATCGACTGCACAGATGTGGCCCTTAAGGCCGCAGGTGAGCCGGGTGCCTTCATCAACAGGAAGGGATTCCACTCCTTGAACGTGCAGATAGTGTGTGAACACAAGATACAGATTCTGCAAGTCCGTGCAAGGTACCCAGGCAGCTCCCACAACGCTTACATCCTCAGACACTCCCGGGTGCCAAGGCTCTTCAGTGCTCCAACAGGGCAGGATGGATGGCAGCTGGGTGACAAGGGCTATCCCCTCAACAGGTGGCTCATGATGCCTCCCTGCTATCCAAGAACAGAAGCTGAGCAGCAGTACACTAGGAGCCATGCCTCCACAAGGGCTGCGGTAGAGAGAACTATTGGTCTTCTCAAGATGCGCTTCCGATGCCTGAACCGTTCAGGGGGCACACTCCAATATTCCCCAGATCATGTGTCACTGATAGTGGTTGCATGCTGCACTCTCCACAATCTTGTGCTGGAAAGGGGTGACGAAGAAGATGTAGACACAGTTACTCCGGCTGCACATGATGAGTCCAACAGTGAGTCCAAGGATGAGCACGCACAGGAGAATGCCAAGAGGGTAGACACTGACCCAGGCATACTCCAGGGAGGCAGGGACACCTGGGAGACTTTAATCTAATGAACCTTCAGCTAGCACACCACAGATGGACCTCCAACACAAGTCTGGGCTGCAGGCTCCATGCTCAATACCTGAGTGCAAAACCTGCCTCGATAGGAACATTAACTAAGGGCTTGGCAATAAAGCTCAATATCACACAACTCACTCATAACATCTTGGGTAACCGTCCATCTGCAGAAGAAAGGAGAAAGCCTGAGCCATGCTTACAATATCAACATTTAATGATTTAACAAAATGAAGTTCAAGAAAAAAATTTACAAAGGTGCTGCACATCACATCAAGTGGCCATGAACTAGTAGTGGGGCAACATGAAAGCACCAGTGATAAACCCTTGGTGTGCCTAAGATGTCTTAAATTTATGCTTACGGGTGCTACGTCAAGGTGCTCCCCCCTTGCTGGCACTGGCATCTGAGACAGACTGCTCACTGTGCTGTTCTGTTGACCTTGATGACCTTGGCAGCCGCCCTCTGGTCCGTGGAGCCTTTGATGTCTCTGCCTGAAAGGGAACAGCCAGTTTCATAGCTGGCATCTCCCCAGTTGCTGCAGCCTCATTGGATGCCATGGTCACTGGCAGAGGGACATAGGAGCTGCTGCCCTCATCCTGAGCATCCTAAGAGGAGCCCGCAGAGATGGCAGGCAGCTGCTGTGCCGACAGGAGGATGCTTCGGACCTCCCTGCTTACCGGAGATTGTTGGGCACCGAGCTGGGATACTTGGTGCCCAAACCATCTCCCACACTGGCACTGACCAGCTGAGGTCAATGCCACTGTGAGGGCTTGCAGGTCCGAGTGCAACCCCAGGAGGCCCTGATTGATCTCCTGGAGGAGCCTCTCCACGAAAGTCACCACTATCTCCATGGAGGAAGCATGGCGCTCGGGCCATGAGGCTAATTATATCTGTGATGCTCCGCGTGGACTCCTCCAGCACAGGCACCATGCCACACATTGCCTCATGTATCTCCGCCAGATCCTCCTGCATACCCTGATGCACTTCCAGTGTTTGCTGCCTCACGGGATGACTCCAGAGGCACATCATCAGCAACCAACTGAGCATATGCCTGGTTCCCAGCAGTCCCCCGACTGCCGGCGCCATGGGCACTCTCTGTCTCCACCCACACCTCAAGCGAGTGTGAAGTACCTTCACCGCTGTGTTCCAGGACACTTGCCAATGATCTAATTCCTGCCGAGGTGTTAGCAACTGCACTGGTGCCTGCCTGGCGGAGATGGTGTGATGCTGGTGAGTCAAAATGTTCAGGGCCCTCAGGTAGGAGAGGTGGTCCCTCTGCCTCTTCCTCCCGGCCCTGCTCCACTGATGCTGAAAGGAAGAACAAGGACATTTGATTAGTCAATGTGGAGATGATGTCAACGTGCATGCCTGTCCCCCGGATCATTATGCACTCACCCTTCCATAATCAATGGCCAACCCATGTTGCAAACTTCAATCACTGAGCATTCAGCAGTGCGATTGCTGCTGGGACACACATGGTGACCTCAGTGCTCGGTAAACATACCTCCCCATGGCACCCCAGCCTCAACGCCACTGGTGGACCTGGGCCCATGGCGCCCCTTCCAGGTCCATGGCCTCCTGCTCCAATCAAGTCATAGTGGCCAACTGGGCCTGGCCTCCGCCAGTCTGCATCCGCTCGGTGGAATTGTGTGTAGTCTTCTCCTGAAAAGGAGAGAAGAGCATTGATTAGTCCAGCCTGTACCTGGATTCCCATCACATCCCTGCCATCCCAACCAGAGTGGGACATTGCGGGGCTCCAGAGCTTGGTCACCCCACAGCTGCCGCACACTCACACCAAGAAGCCAGGGCTGACTCCCACTTGCCCAAATGCTGCCTCCATCACATTTGGCACCGCATGGTCTAACCTTGCAAAGCAAGGAGGCACAAGCACATGGAATGCAAAGGTCAGCAGATGGATTTGTGCCCCATCACCTGGAAACTCCCCTCCCAGCATGTTAGCACTCTGACTTTGACATGCTTCGCAGTTCCAGCACTATGCCTATGTGCAGATCCTTGAGAGCTTGCTCCCAAATCTATATTCTGGGTGTCAGTGTCACACATGTTGCGGGTGCAGAACCCATCTCAGCACTACCCTCTCAGGGTGAACGAGGCAAGGGCAATATCTGTTGGCCCACCTAATGAGGAAAAATGCCGTGAAGGATTCAGTGCTGTAACTGCACTCAGAGCTGTTGGGGGGTCGGGTGGAGGGCAGGTGGGGGGGTCGGTGCCTTGCTGACAGCTACATTAAGTGACCTCTGCCAACATGGTACTCACCCTTCCCGAGCGCAGCTGGCCATTGAAACTCTTGCGGCACTGGATCCACGTGCGTCGCACCACATCATGAGAGCTCTCTGTCTCGGCCACCTCCTCCCAGGCACATTTGGTCAGGCCGGGGGAGCCTCCGCCTCCCATCCCTCGGAAGCAGAACCTCCCACCGTGCTGCCACCTCCTCCAGGAGGGCAGCTAGGCACTCATCCAAAAACCAAAGGGCACACTGCCCCATTGCTCTACCCTCCGGCCTGGCCAGCTCTGCGGCCTTACCCTCCAGCCTGGCCTGCTCCGCTGGCCTACCCTCCGGACTGGCCTGCTCTCCAGAAGACCTCTGGTGAGCCCTTCTACTTTCCATTGTGAGCAGCCTTTCCAAGGCTGCCAGCTCTTCATTTAACAGGCCGCCGGGTCACCATTGGACCCAGCAGACATTGCACTCCTGCCGCCACCCACCCACTCCCGCAATCCCTAATTGGCCCACCCGCGTAAAATGGCAGTGCGGACCCGACTGCGTGCGGCGAATGGGACCGCGCCCACGCACGCCCACTCCGGCTTGGCCCGCTCGACATGGGGAAAATTCTCCCCCATGTGCTTTTTTGAATTGCCTTATCAACATTAAGAATTTGTGTGTATGGACTTCAAGGTCTCCCTCCTCATCCAAACTTTTCGAAATCATACCATTTATAGTATACTTTCTTTCCATATTACTTATCCAAAATTGTAACACTTCATACTTTTCTGAATTGAACTCCACCAGCTGTGCATCTGTTCATTTCATCCTGTCTATGTCATCCAGAGTCTGGGGGGCTGATTTCAATTCTGTGCAAGTGGGTGGATTTTTAATCTCGCCTTCAGTCATTGATAAAACTTTTTAAAAAGTACTGGTCCAGGAACTGACCTTGGAGAACACTATTACAAACCACTTTGCAGCTTGAAAAACATCCATCCACTGACACACTTGCCTCCTGTCAATGTGCTAATTTTGTATCCATACTGGCCCTTTTCCTTTAGTTCCATGGGCTTCCATTTCTGAGCAAGCAAATGTGTAGCACTATGATACCATCGAAATCCTTTGTACTTATGTCCTACCTCCAGCTGTTAGTTATTCTCTACATAATATACACAGAATAGTTTATTTATAGCTTGTTACTATTTTGGAAGAAAAACTTTTAGTGCACCGAATACCTTCAGTTTCTACATTACTATAGCCACATTATTCTTCTACCTGCATTATGCAATCATTGTTGTGAGACAACCAAAACAGTTACTGCATAACAGTAAAAGTAGAAAATGTGAATCACTATGAAGTACTTATTGTGCACATCAAATAGTGAATTCAAGGGCAACAACCCACTGACATTCAAAACATACATAGGGTGGAATCGTCCCAGATTTGCACTAATTGTGGTAGTGGGTGGGTAAAACAACGTGTCACATGCCAGCCGCAATGGTGGCTTCTCCTGCCATATCACCCCAAACCCGCCACATTATGCTTTCCTGGGAAACACGCTGTTTCCATGTGTCACCTCACTGCTTCATCACACCGGGCGCCACATTTAAAGTACAGTTGCATGTACACCTCTTAGTGCTTCCAGCCCAAGACTGCTGCAAATAAGATATGGACCTGAAAGGCAAGAAGACTGCAGCCCGTCAAGCAACTTTTGGACGCTGTCAAGGCCTGTCGTGATTTCCTCTACCCCCACTCTGGTTGCAGGAAGGGCAGCAACATTACCACTCTGGCTTGATAGGTGGTACAGTGGTGACCAGTGCCAATGCTGCACAGAAGAGGTTGGCCATCCAATGCAGATAGCAGATGAATAATCTTACCTGTGCTGCTAGGGGAAGGCAACCATCTCATCACTTCAAACTCACACACTCAAGACCATCATACATTCACTGACATCTCACTCATTGCCAACTCAAGGGACACCATCTCTCACCCTTTCACACATACCTTCACATGTCCATCTGGTGTCATCTTCTCTGGAGACTGCCTCCTCAGCCCTCACCATCTTGAGGCCATTTGCACAGATCAACTTGTGCCCTCACACAAACCCTGGGATACCCCCCTTCCCCAGTAGAGCCCTCACCTTGCAGCCTCTTGCCTTGCCTGAGGCCACTTCTCTGCCTTCCCCAAGCAAGCCCAGCCATACAAAGCCTTATGGCTGGACTGGTAGGTAGACTCCTGTCTATGAACCCCCCTAAAAGTGCTGTGGTGCTGCCTGTAAAGCCTGGCGCTGATGCCTGCAAGTTCTGCTCGAAGCAAGGTAAGCAAGTAAACCTCGAAGTCCTGAGTGAAGTGCAGCTCACCAGGTGCATGTCACTTATGTGCGGTTATGAAACACGTCGGTGTGCAATCACACCATCGATGACCTGAGTGGATGATTGCAAACTGGTTTCACGATGCATTGAAACCAATTTTTGGCCTTCATGCCATATTGTCCGCTCATGCCATTGAACACGCCCGACACCAGCAGGCACGGAAAATCCTGGCCAAAGTGGTAGACATTTAAAGGGATATTTCAGAATACACAGAAATAGATAAATTCCAATGAGAAAGAAACATTTCAAGAGGAGAACCCACCATCTGTGGTTAACTGAAAATGTTAAAGACAGCATCAAACTTAAAGAAAAAGCATATAATTATGCAAAAACAAGCGGCAGCTCAGAAGATTACATAGCATATAAAGAACAGCAAAGAATGACAAAAAGACTAATAAGGAGGAAAACATCAGAATACGACAGAAAGCTTTCGAGAAATATAAATAAGATTATTCATCTGCTATCTGATACCTAACAGCCTTCTGGACTTAACACTGAGTTCAACAACTTCAGACCATGAACTGTCTCCTCCATCCTCACCCCCTTTTTTAATCCCCTTCCTTCTACATTCATTTTTATTTTTTATCCACTTAATTTTATTTTTATTTTTATTCATTTATCCATGGTTCTATCCCCTTTTTTGTATCCCATTTTCTACACTTTGTTTTCCCCCACCACTGCTCCCTCCTCCCACCCCATCCCCTCCAGGGCCATCTGTCACTTGTTCCATGTTGTTCTTATATACAATGCTACCTTAGTTCTGCTATAATTGCATTCTGCTTTCTTACCTTTATGCCACTATTAGCACCTTTTTAGCACTAACCGCTACCATTAACAATCCCTTTGTCCTTTAGTTCATGACATCTTTGTCAATCCCTCCTTCATCCCCACCTATCGCTGGCCTTCTATCCAGCTCGACTTGCCACACCCCCCTTAAACAGTGTAAATTTCATCACATTTCCACTTCTCTTCAGCTCTGAATAAGGGTCATACAGACTCAAAACATTAACTTTGTTTTTCTCCCTCCACAGATGCTGTCAGACCTGTTGAGTTTTTCCAGCATTTTCTGTTTTTGTTTCAGATTTCCAGCATCTGCAAGTATTTTGCTTTTATCTTGAGATAGTTCATGCTTTAATTTTAATTTTCCAAAATTCCCTTGATTCAGGAAAAGTTCCATTAGATTGGAAAGTAGCAAATGTAACTCCTTTATTCAAAAAGGGAGGGAGACAGAAATCAGGAAACTACAGGTCCATTAGCCTAACATCTGTCAAAGTGATAATGTTAGAAGCTATTATGAAAGATGTTATAGCAGGACACTTAGAAAAAATCAAGGCAATCAGGCAGAGTCAACATGATTTTGTAAAAGGGAAAGCATGTTTAACAAATTTATTCAAGTTTTTTGCAGGAGTGACATATGCTATGGATAAAGGGGAACCAGTGGATGTACTGTACTTAGATTTCCAAAAGACATTTGATAAAGTGCCACGTCAAAGGTTACAGTAGAAAATAAAAACTCTTGGTGTAGGGGGGTAACATAATGGCATGGATAGAAGATTGGCTGGCTAACAGGAAACAAAGAGTTGGCATAAAGGGGCCTTTTTTTGCTTGGATGGAACGAATGGTGTGCCACATGGATCAGTTTTGGGGCTTCAAATTTTTACAATTTATATAAGTGACTTGTATGAAGAGACCTAAGGTATGGTTGCTAAATTTGCTGACAACATACAGATAGGGAGGAGAGCAAGTTGTGAAGAGCACATAAGGAGGCTACAAATGGACGAAGATCGGTTAAGTGAGTGGGCAAAGATCTGGCAAGTAGAGTGTATTGTGGCCAATGTGAAATTGTCAATTTTGGCAGGAAGAATGAAAAAGAAGCAGATTATCTAAATGGTGAGAGATTGCAGAGCTCTGAGATTCAGAAGATCTTGGTGTCCTAGTGCATGAATCACAAAAGGCTAGTATGCACGTACAGTGAGTAATTAGGAAAGCTAATAAAATGTTATTGTTTATTGTGAGAGGAATTGATCACAAAAGTAAGGAGGATATGCTTCAGTTGTACAGGGCACTGGTAGGACCACATGCGGAGTACTGTGTATAGTATTGGTCTCCTTTTTTAAGAAAATATGTAAATGCATTAGAAGCAGTTCAGAGAAGGTTTACTCGACTAATACTTGGAATGGGCAGGTTTTCTTGAGAGGAAAGGTTAGGCAGGTTAGGCTTATACCCACAGAGTTTAGATGAGTAAGAGGTGACTTGATTGAAACCTTTAAGATTCTGAAAGGTCTTGACAGGATGCATGTGGAGAGGATGTTTCCTCTTGCGGGAGAATCTAGAACTAGGGGTCACTATTTAAAAATAAGTGGCCATTCATTTAAGACAGAGATGAGGAGAAGTCTTTGGAACTCTTCCTCAAAGGGCAGTGGAAGCAGAGTCATTGAATATTTTTAGGGTGGAGCTGGATTGATTTTTGATTAACAAAGGAGTGAAAGGTTATCTTGGCTAGGTAGGAATGTGGGGTTGAGATCACAATCAGATCAGCCATGATCTTATGGAATAGCGGAGTAGGCTCGAAGGGCCAAGTGGCTTTCTCCTGCTCCTAATTCATATGGTATTTCAGGTATTTGTTTCAGTACAATTTGAATGGGGGAAAATTGTTTAGGGAAGCTAAACAAGAGGAAAACCAATTATAGGAGGGGAATTTCAGAGTAAGCAACTTCTGTGGGCACAGAATCGTAGAGCATAAGGATTTCTGACCACCCTGGAGGGAAGGATGAAGAGAAAAGAGTGTTTGACTAGAATCCATCAGGAGATGAGAAAATGCTGTAATTACAAAGAATATCTAACAACATATGGCTTGCATTTATATAAGTACCTTTAATATAGGAAAATGTTCCAAGATGCTTCACAGAAGCATTATCAGATAAAATCTCACACTGAATCACATAAAAAGATATTAAGACGTAATCAAAAGTTCTTTATTAAACAGATAGGTCCTAAGGATTGTTTTAAAGGAGGAGATAACTGCAAAGAGGTGGAAAGAGTTAGGGAAGGAACTGCAAACTCTACTTCCCTGTTTTATTCTGGTGTGCTTATAGCACTGCCAGGAGATGATCCTTTCATTCTTGGCAGCTCTAATAATACTGGAGACCCCTATTGTCATGAGGGTCCCTAGGCTTTTTTTTAAATTCATTCACGGGATGTGGGCTTCGCTGGCTGGCCCAGCATTTATTACCCATCCCTAGTTTCCCTTGAGAAGGTGGTGGTGAGCTGCCTTATTGAGCTGCGGCATTCCATGTGGTGTAGGTACACCCACAGTGCTATTAGGAAGGGAGTTCCAGGATTCCAGCAACAATAAAGGAAGAGCGATATATTTCTAAGTCAGGATGGTGACTGACTTGGAGTGGAGCTTCCAGGTGGTGGAGTTCCCAACTATCCGCTGCCCTTGTCTTTCTAGATGGTAGTGGTTGTGGGTTTGGAAGGTGCTGTCGAAGGAGCTTTGGTTAGTTCCTGCAGTGCATCTTGCTGCTACTGTGCGTCGGTGGTAGAGAGGGTGAATGTTTGTGGATGTGGTGCCAATCAAGAGGGCTGCTTTGTCCTGGAAGGCATCAAGCTTCTTGAGTGTTGTGGGAGCTGCACTCATCCAGCCATGTGGGGAATATTCCATCACACTCCTGACTTGTGCCTTGTAGATGGTGGACAGGCTTTGGGGAGTCAGGAGGTGAGTTACTCATCACATGATTCTTAGATTCTGACCTGCTCTTGTAGCCACAGTATTTATATGGCTAGTCCAGTTCAATTTATGGTCAATGGTAACCCCCAGGATGTTGATAGTGGGGGATTCAGTGATGGTAATGCCATTGAACATCAAGGGGAGTTGGTTGGATTCTCTCTTGTTAGAGATGGTCATTGTCTGGCACTTGTGTGAGGCAAATATTATTTGCCACTTGTCAGCCCAAGCATGGACATTGTCCAGGTCTTGCTGCATTTGTATATGGACTGTTCAGTATCTGAGGAGTCCCGAATGATGCTGAATATTGTGCAATCATCAGCAAACACCCCCACATCTGCCCTTATGATGGAAAGAAGGTCATTGATGAAGCAGCTGAAGATGGTTGGGATGAGGACACTACCCTGAGGAGCTCCTGCAGTGATGTCCTGGAGCTGAGATACTGACCTTCAACAACCACAACCATCTTCCTTTGTGCTAGGTATGACTCCAACCAGCGGAGAGTTTTCCCCCTGTTTCCTATTGACTCTAGTTTTGCTAGGGCTCCTTGATGCCACACTCAAATGCTGCCTTGATGTCAAAGGCAGTCACTCTCACCTCACCTCAGGAGTTCAGCTCTTTCACCCATGTTTGAACCAAGGCTGTAATGTGGTCAGGAGCTGAGTGGCCCTGGCAGAACCCAAACTGGGCGTCAGTGAGCAAGCTATTGCTAAGCAAGTGCTGCTTGATAGCACTGTTGATGACCCCTTCCATTACTTTACTGCTGATCGAGAGTAGACTGTTGGGGCGGTAATTGGCTGGGTTCGATTTGTACTGCTTTTTGTGTACAGAACATACTTGGGGCAATTTTCCACATAGCCAGGTAGATGCCAGTGTTGTAGTTGCACTGGAACAGTTTGGCTAGGGGTGCAACAAGTTCTGGAGCACGTCTTCAGTACTAATGCCGGAATATTGTCAGGGCCCATAGCCTTTGCAGTACCCAGTACCTTCAGCTGTTTCTTGATATCACATGGAGTGAATTGGCTGAAGACTGGCATCTGTGATGCTGGGGACCTCCGGAGGAGGCTAAGATGGATCATCCACTTGGCACTTCTGGCTGAAGATTGTAGTAAATGCTTCAGCCTTATATTTTGCACTGATGTGCTGGGCTCCTCCATCATTGAGGATGGGGATCTCTGTGGAGCCTCCTCCTCCAGTGAGTTGTTTCATTGTCCACCACCATTCACAACTGGATGTGGCAAGACTGCAGAGCTTAGATCTGATCCGTTAGTTGTGGGAATGCTTAGCCCTGTTTATCACTTGCTGCTTATGCTGTTTGGCACACAAGTAGTCCTGAGTGATAGCTTCACCAGGTTGACACCTTGTTTTTAGGTATGTCTGGTGTTGCTCCTCACATGCCCTCCTGCACTCTTCATTAAACCAGGGTTGATCCCCTGGCTTGATGGTAATGATAGAGTGGGGGATATGCTGGGCCATGAGGTTACAGATTGTGCTCGAGTACAATTCTGTTGCTGCTGCTGCTAGTCCACAGCACCTCATTCGATGTCCAGTCTTGAGTTGCTCGATCTGTTCGAAATCTATCTCATTTGGAATGGTGGTAGCGCCATCAACACAATGGAGGGTATCCTCAATGTGAAGGCAGGACTTCATCTCCACAACGACTATGCAGTGGTCACTCCTACCGACATTATCATGGACAGATCACCTGCAGCAGGAGGTTGGTGAGGATGAGGTCAAGTATGTTTTTCCCTCTTGTTGGTTCCATCAATACCCACTGTAGACCCAGTCTAGAAGCAATGGCATTTAGGACTCGGCGAGCTCAGTCAGTAGTGGTGTTATTGGGCCACTGTTGGTTATGGACATTGAAGCCCCCCATCCAGAGTACATTCTGAGCTCTTGCCACCCTCAATGCTTCCTCCAAATGGTGTTCAACATGGGAGAGTACTGATTCATCAGCTGAAGGAGGGCGGTACGTGGTAGTCATCAGGAGGTTTTCTTGCCCATGTTTGGCCTCATGCCTTGAGACTCCTTGGGGTCCGGAGTCAATGATGAAGACTCCAAGGGCAACTCCCTCCCAACTGTATACCATTGTGCTGCCATCTCTGCTGGGCCTGTCCTGCCGGTGGGACAGGACATACCCAGAAATGGTGGTGATGTCTGGGACATTATCTGTAAGGTATGATTCTGTGAGGATGACTATATCAGGCTGTTGCTTGACTAGTCTGTGAGACAGCTCTCCCACTAGCCCCCAGATGTTAGTAAGGAGGATTTTTCAGGGTTGACAGGGCTGAGATTGCTGTTGTCATTTCCGGTGCCTAGGTCAATGCCAGGTGGCCCATCCGATTTCATTCCTTTTTTGTGACTTTGGAGCGGTTTGTTACAACTGAGTGGCTTGCTAGGCCATTTCAGAGGGCAGTAAGAGTGAACCACATTGCTGTGGGTCTGGAGTCACATGTGGGCCAGACCAGATAAGGATGTTAGATTTCCTTCCCTAAAGGACATTAGTGAACCAAGTGGGTTTTTACAACAATCGACATGGTTATCATTAGATGTTTAATTCCAGATTTTTATTGAATTAAAATTCCACCATGTGCTGTGGTGGGATTCGAACACAGATCCCCAGACCATTACCCTGGGTTAAAAGCAAAATACTGAGGATGCTGGAAATCTGAAACAAAAACAAAAACAAAAATTGCCGGAAAAACTCAGCAGGTCTGACAGCATCTGTGGAGAGGAAGACAGAGTTAACATTTCGAGTCCATATGACTCTTCATCAGAAGAGTCTGATGAAGAATCATATGATCTCAAAACTTTAACTCTGTCTTCCTCTCCACAGATGCTGTCAGACCTGCTGAGTTTTTCCAGCAATTTTTGTTTTTGTTTTGCATTACCCTGGATCTCTGGATTACTGTTAATAATAATCCAGAAATTATTACCTTTGAGGTTCTGCTTCATAATTTGATGCCTAGCTCCACGTACTGACTATGCAGAACTTCCTTCCTCATCCTGACTGTGGTTGGTAGCTACATGGACCACAACAACTGGATCCTCCCCCTCCCACTGTAAGTTCCTCTCCAGCTCTGAGCAAATGTCCCGAACCCTGGCACCAGACAGGCAGCATAGCCATCTGGACTCTTGCTCTTTGTTACAGAGAACAGTGTCAATCCCCCTTACTACACGATCCCCTACTACCACTAAATTTCTTTTCACTTCTCCAACTTGAATAGCTTCCTGTACTCAGTGCCATGCTCAGACAGCTCATCCGCCCTGCAGCCCCCACTCTCATCCAAACAAACTGAAAGGACCCAAAATCTGTTGAACAATTGCAGAGGCTGACACTCCTGCACTCCTGCCGTCCGGGTCTCCTTACCTGGCTCAGATGCAATCACACTGCTGGGACTACAAGTAGGTCCTGGGATGAAAAGAACATGGGTCTTGGAGTCAGGAAATAGAGAGTATTGGATGGGGAGGGATTGGGGACACTAGGAGGGTGGGTGCTGGTGAGAGGGGCTGGGGTGTGGGTTTTGGAGGCCGAGTGAGGAGGAATGAAGTGGTAGGTAACAACTTGGGGGGGGGTGGGGAACCTGCGGCCCCCACCCCAAAGAAAGTACTTTTTTTTTGCAAAAATATACTTTATTCATAAATCTTCAACAACATTTCAAACCATTTCAAAATCACCATCACAAAAATACAATCAGGTTCAACTTTTACGACATGAATCACAAGGTTTATCAGTACAAACAATGAATATTACAATCATTGGCAGACATTCATTTTGAGCTGTACATCCCGAGGGGCTCTTAACAGTTCACAGCCCCTCGGTGCACTATGGCAGAAAGGTCTTAGGCAGCGACCCTTCCCCATTGCGCCTTTGCGGCGGCTGTCCCAAGCTTTAATGTGTCCCTCAGCACGTAGTCCTGGACCTTGGAATGTGCCAGTCTGCAACACTCTGTCAGGGACAACTCTTTGCACTGGAAGACCAACAAGTTACGGGCAGACCAAAGAGCGTCTTTTACCGAGTTGATGATCCTCCAGCTGCAGTTTATGTTTGTCTCGGTGTGTGTCCCTGGGAACAGCCCATAAAACACAGAGTCCTGTGTCACAGAACTGCTCGGGACGAACCTCGACAGAAACCACTGCATCTCTCTCCAGACCTTCTTTGCAAAGGCACAATCTACAAGGAGGTGAACAACAGTCTCTTCCCCACCACAGCCACCTCGAGGGCAACGTGCCGAGGGGGTGAGACTCCTGGCATGCAGGAAGGATTTGACGGGGAGGGCCTTTCTCACCACCAGCCAAGCTACGTCTTGGTGCTTGTTGGAAAGTTCTGGCGATGAGGCATTCTGCCAAATGACTTTGTCAGTTTGCTCGGGGAACCATCCCACCGGGTCCACCCTCTCCTTTTCCCTCAGGGCCTTTAAGACATTACGTGCCGACCACTGCCTGATGGACTTGTGGTCAAAGGTGTTTCTCTGCATAAATTTTCCCATGAGGGACAGGTGGTACGGCATGGTCCAACTACTTGGAGCGTTCCGGGGCAGCGTGGCTAGACCCATCCTTCGCAACACTGGGGACAGGTAGAACCTCAGCATGTAGTGACACTTGGTATTTGCATACTGAGGGTCTACGCACCGCTTGATGCAGCCACACACAAAGGTGGCCATCAGTATGAGGGCGATGTTGGGCACGTTTTTTCCCCTTTATCTAGAGGCTTGTACATCATGTCCCTGCGGACACAATCCATTTTTGACCTCCAGATAAAGCAAAAGATGGCTCGGGTGATCGCCACCACACAGGAGTGTGGAATGGGCCAGACCCGCGCCACATACAGCAACAGCGAGAGTGCCTCACACCTAATGACCAGGTTCTTACCCACAATGGAGAGGGAGCATCGCTCCCACATGCCCAATTTTCTTTTCACCATAGACACTCGCTCCTTCCAGTTTCTAACACGTGCCCTGGTCCCTCCGAACCAGGCCATCAGCCCTGACAGTGAAGGGGACAAAGGATCGGTCACCCCAGTTCCCAAAGAACATAGCTTCCCTCTTCCCACGATTTACCTTGGCTCCCGAGGCTAGTTCAAACTGGTCGCAGATGTGGATCAGTCTGCGCACCGACAGGGGATCCGAGCAGAAAACGGCGACATCGTCCATGTACAGGGAGGCTTTGACCTGACTGCCTCCACTGCCTGGGATCGTCACTCCTCTTATGCCCGGATCCTTCCTGATGGACTCAGCAAAGGGTTCTATGCAACACACGAAAAGAACAGGCGAGAGAGGGCAGCCCTGGCTGACTCCAGATTTAATCGGAAAGCTATCTGATTCCCACCCATTGATAGAGACTGCACTACTGATGTTAGTGTAGAGCAGTTGGATCCAATTGCAAATTCCCTCCCCAAACCCCATTTTGGAGAGCACATCCACCATGTAGGTGTGCGATATTCTGTCAAAGGCCTTCTCCTGATCCAGGCTGATAAGGTAGGTATCCACACCCCTGTCCTGTACATAGGCAATCGTATCCCTGAGCAGCGCGAGGCTGTCAGAGATCTTCCTGCCTGGCACATTGCAGGTCTAGTCAGGGTGGATCACCAATTCCAGAGTCTGGTCAGGGTGGATCACCAATTCCAGAGCGGATTTGACTCGATTGGCGATGACCTTGGACAGAATCTTAGAGTCCACATTCAACAGTGAAATGGGTCGCCAATTTCTAATTTCCTCCCTTTCCCCCTTGTGCTTGTAGATGAGGGTGATAATGCCTTTCCTCATGGATTCTGACATACTGCCGGCCAGGAGCATACTCTCGTACACTTCTAGCAGGTCCGGGCCAATCTAGTCCCACAGAGCCGAATACAACTCCGCCAGCAAGCCGTCACTTCCGGGAGTTTTACTCTTCTCGAAGGACTCAAGGGCCTTAGTCAGTTCGTCAGGAGTTAGCGGTTTGTCCAGGCTCTCCTGCGTACTGTCATCTAAGACCTCCTTGATAGAGGACAGGAAGGACTGGGAGGCCGTGCTGTCTATGGGCTTCATGTCATACAATCCGGCATAAAAGGATTTGCTGATCCTCAAAATGTCGGACTGCAATGACTTTACTGAGCCGTCTTCTTCCTTCAGGCTGCTGATCACAGAGCTCTCTCTGTGTACCTTTTGGAAGAAGAAACATGAGCACTTCTCGTCCTGCTCCATGGATCGGACTCTGGAATGGAAGATGATCTTGGAGGCCTCCGAGGCAAAGAGCGAGGCTTGCTTGCTCTTCACCTCTTGGAGTTCCTCCTTGACATCGACCCCCATCGACTGCAGCCGGAGCAGATTCTGCATGTTTTTCCGGAGTCGGGACATTTCCCTCTGTTCCTTTCTAGCTTTATGGGTGCCTTTGAGGATGAAAAACCTCTTGATGTTTCCCTTGATCGCTTCCCACCAGTGTGTCAGTGACTCAAAGTGGGGTTTCACGGTTCTCCAACCTTTGTAATCCCTCTTGAGCTCTTCAATGTTCTCTGGGGTCAGCAGTTGCACGTTTAGCTTCCATTCCCCCCACCAACCCTCTGGTCTTCCTCTAAGTGACAGTCAGCCAGTAGGAGGCAGTGGTCAGAGAAGAACACCGGCTTGACATCGGTGGATCTGACTGTGAATGCACGGGACACAAACAGGAAATCTATCCTGGAACGGCCGTCAGGCCACGACCAGGTGTATCTACGCTGCGCTCCGTCTGCAGGGTTGCTGAAGATGTCGTGCAGCTTGGCATCCTTTAGTGTTTCCATCAGGGATCTGGATGTAGTATCCAATCTGCTTTCGGTGTCCAATCTGCTTTCGGCCCTGCTGGATCGTCCAGCCGCATCGATGATGCAGTTGAAGTCACCGCCCAGAATGACTGGCCTGGAGGTTGCCAGCAGCAGTGGGAGCTGCTGAAAAACCTCCAGCCGCTCAGCCCCTTGTGACGGGGCATACACGTTAATTAACCAGAGTGGAGCATTCTTGTACATTACATCTGCTACGAGGAGGTGCCCGCCCACCACCTTCTTAACCTAGGAGACGGTGAAGTTGCCTCCCCGCAGCAGAATACCCAGGCCGGAGGAACGAGAGTCGTTTCCATCCGACCAGATCGATGGCCCATGGGACCACCATCGTGACCATTGCCTGTAGGAGCTGAGGTGCGGTATCGCACACTCCTGCAGAAACAACAGGTCAGCTTTGACCTTGGCAAGGTAGTCCAAGGTAGCAACACATCACGTAGTAGATTTAATGCTACGAACATTTATGGATACAATCTGTAAACCTATTTTAAAGCATTTAGTCTCTTACCAAACCTGTTGTCTCTGAGAGTTCCAGACCTTTGGTCTGCTCCTTCATGCTCGTAGTGTGCTCAAATTGCCTCACTTTGGATGGGCTGAGGAAACCGTCCTGAACCTCCCCATTGGCGATGTTCTGCTCGGGTGGCATCTGGGGGTCCATGCAGAGAGCGGGGTTTGAAATGTCCTCTGTTGGAGAAGCTTCTCCAATCCTCTCCCCCTCTGGGGTGTTGCTGCTCCCAGCTTCCCGGAGCTGGGGTGCGCTGAGCACCTCACTGCTCCCAGATTCCTGGGGCTGTGGTACACTGGCCTCTTCGGGTTGTGGGCAAAGTTGGGGTGCGCTGGTCTCCTCATTGTCTCCAATGTTCTGGAGCTTGGGTGTCTCGTCCTCCAACTCCCTAGTGTTTTGCCGCTTCTTCTGTCGGCGCCACCCTGGCCCTTCTTCGTCCGAAGAGCTACTGCTCTTGTTATCCGTGTCGGATGGGAGACGCTTCTTGCCTCTTGTCTGGGAAGTGGCTTGGTTTCTTCTTAGCCCCTTCTTCTTTTTGGCTCTCTTCACGAGCTACCACTCCCCCTGCTGCTTTCCCACTGCTGCCTCCTCCTCCTCTGTTGATTCGCTCTCCTGGGGAGTGGGAGGTTCAGGGGGCAGTGTTGTTGATTGGCCGTCTGTTGCCCCAACCTTTTCCTCCACCTTATCTTTCTCTGTGTCTTCCTTTGTCCCGTTGTTCTCCCTGGGGGCCTTGGGGGTTGGAGTGACACGAGGCATTTCTTCTGCTTCCCCCTTGTTGGCTTTGGCTGCCTGTGCATAAGTACGGCAACGTTTGGGGCAGGTCTTGTAGAGGTGACTTGCCTCGCCACACAGGTTGCAGCACTTAGCCTGTTTACAGTCTTTTGTCTGGTGCCCTTCCTGTTTGCAGTTCTTGCAGAGGACGACGCATGACCTGCCTTGCCGCATGAGCGACAAAGTTTGGGTTGCCCAGCATAGACAAGGCAGCCACGGCTTCCCCCGATAGCGAATCTGGAAGGAGGGTGGAAGATGGCTCCCTTGAGCATGACCTTAACTTGGCGTTTACATGTCCAGATCCCCAAATCATCTCGTTTCACCCCAAAGAAAGAACCCCTCTCCTTTCTGCCTTTAAAGCAGTTTGCTTAAAAAAACAACCTGCCCACTCCAACGCAGCTGTCAATGCCAATCATTTTATGTAATGGGCAGCATAATATTCGGATCAATTAGCTTGGCAACGAATAAAACAAATAACTTGATTGCTCATTTTTCTACTCGACTTATTTCTCATTAGTACTCACCAGCTGACTTTAACTGCTTTTGATTTGTTCATTTTAGTCAATCAGATATTTGATAATTTAGCATATAAGCCCTCAATTAAACCAATAACTATTTTTTTGCCTCATGACTGTTTGGCACTTTTGGATATGATACTTCTGAAAATGCACCATTTGGCAGGACATGTGACTTTTAATATATCTAGGTCAATACAAGTATGAATTCCACATTGAAGAAAAACTTATTTCAGCTGAAACATCATCATTAGCCCAGTTAGCACTTTCATCTTGAAGTCTACATGTGATCAATTCAAATCCCATTCCAGAGACTTGAGCACATAATCCAGGTGTTTATTTAACAGCAGTGAGACAGGATGTTCCACTATCAGAAGCTACTTCTTCTTAATGAAACTTTAAACCAATTCATGTAGATATAAAATATTCAATATTAGCAGAGCAGTCAAGTTCTCGATGGCTTGATGAAAATTTATCCCTCAACTATCCTCACCGGTGATTTATCTTATTATTGTTTGTGAGATCTTACTGTGCAGAAATTGGTATGTTGTGAAGGATGCTGTATAAATGCAAGTTCCTCAGTTCTTTACCATGGTTTTTTTTTCACCAGTGTCCATGGATCCTATATTTAAGAAGCCACTGCAAAGACGTTAAATCCTACTGTTAAAATATTCATGTCATGAAAATAAGTATATTAATCTTCACAGAAGATAAACTTACTTGGCTTTTGTGAAGATATGCCAGAAACATATAAGGCAGAGGTATGGCACTTATCTGTTCTGTTCTCCAGGGAAAATAAATTTGAAGCCATTTTTGTACACTGTCAAGTCACATCTCTATGACAGCATATTACCAAGCCAGCCCAGCCACTTGGTCTTTTTATCAACAACACAGAGACAGATACTAAATAACACAGTATGAATCTAAATCTTCGATGTCCGTTCAAAAATCTTTGATCAATGCTGCAATGATTCTCTGAGTAAAGGTCTTACAAGAATGTTTATCTCTAGCGACTCAAACAACAGCAGAATTTCTAACTATTAAAGTCTACAAATACTATGTGTTTTTCTTTTCAAGATTTTATTGATTGAAAATATAAACTTTCCTACTGAACCCAACATATAATGCCCAAAATTGTGGGATCATTCTGGAAAGTAAAGACAATGCTGAAATCCCTCACAATTGCCTCCATAAATGCTTCTACCATGGCCTCTTCGCTCATCTCAAATAAAAAGTGCGATGTGTTTGTATTTTCTTCATGTTGAAAATTTAAACTTTCCATGCAACAGCATCCACTATTTCCTCACTCCCTCTTGCCCCACCTCAGTTTCACTTGCCCGCTCTGATCATTCACTCTCATTTTTTGCAATTTCGCTCTTTTCTCCCCACAAGCTCATCCAATGCATACTCTTATAATTCTTTCCCTATTCAATGTCTACTCCCTTAACTTCCTTTCCTAGCCCCTGTGTTAGTGGACGTTGTCAATGGTTTCCTTTCCTCTTCAAAGCTTTCATCAGCTTTATTTAAATAAAACATTCTAATCTCTTGGGATGTTGCCCTAATCCTCCCTAGGGCACTTGAATGTGTTTTGCCTTCCAATTTCATATCCATCTTTCCCAAACTTTCTGAATAAGAAGTGATGTGTATTGCACTAAGACTAACATGTGGCCTCACAGCAGGCAGCCTTTGTTGAACTAACTTTATTTAAATCTCCTCAAAAGATGAGGGAAATATAACAAAATGCTCAGGTCTTGTAATAAACTACACTCCCTTCCCACTTAAAAGAAAACAACTTATACATTAAATGGTACTTTTACATAATTTCCCAAAAGTCTAAACCAACATCAACAATACCTGAAATTTAACAGGTTAGGTTGCATATTTGTTTTTACTGCAATCACAGCCAAAACATATATATGACCAGGATTACAAGTAAAAAATTCCTTAACACTAGTATGTATTTAACAAAAATATCATTGATCATTTGGACTTCAGCAAGGCTTTTGATAAGGTCCCACATGGAAGACTGATGACGAAGTTGACAGCCCATGGGATCCAAGGCAATTTGGCAAATTGGATCCAGAATTGACTGAGAGGCAGGAAGCAGAGGGTGATGGTCAAGGTGTGTTTTTGTGATTGGATGCCTGTGTTCAGTGGGGTTCCACAGGGATCGGTGTTGAGTCCCTTGTTGCTTGTGGTACATATAAATGATTTAGACTTGAATGTAGGAGGGTTAATCAGAAAGTTCGCAGATGCTATGAAAATTGATAGGGTGGTAAATAGTGAGGAGGATAGCCTTATGGTACAGGAGGATATAAAGCTATTTATTAGCTTTATTTGTTAGTCTAACACGCTATGATTATGTCTTCACAAAGGAGGAGACAAATAACATACCAGAAATGTTGGGGAACACAGGGTTTAGTGAGAGGGAAGAACTGAAAGAAATTAGTATTAGTAAGGAAATGGTGTTGGGGAAATTGATGGGATTGAAGGCCGATAAATCCCCAGGGCCTGATAATCCACATCCCAGAGTACTTAAGGAAGTGGCCCGAGAAATAGTGGATGCATTGGTGCTCATCTTCCGAGATTGTATAGGCCCTGGAACAGTTCCTACAGATTGGAGGAAAGCTAATGTAACCCCATTATTTAAAAAGGGAGGTAGAGAGAAAACAGGGAATTATAGACCAGTCAGCCTGACGTTGGTAGCGGGGCAAATTCTGGAGTCCATTATAAAAGATTTAATAGCTGAGCACATGGAAAACAGAGGCAGAATAGGACAGAGTCAGCATGGATTTACAAAAGGGAAATGACAAATCCACTGGAATTTTACAAGGATGTAACTAGTAGAGTTGATGAGGGGGAGCCAGTGGATGTGGTTTATTTGGACTTTCAGAAGGCTTTCGACAAAGTCCCACATAAGAGATTGGCATGTAAAATTAAAGCGCATGGGATTGGGGGTAGTATATTGAGATGGATAGAAAACTGGTTGGCAGACAGGAAACAAAGAGCAGGAATAAACGGGTCTTTTTCCGAATCGCAGGCAGTGACTAGTAGGCTACCGCAGGGGTCGGTGCTGGGACCCCAGTTATTCACAATATATATTAATGAAAGATGAGGGAATTAAATGTAATATCTCCAAATTTGCAGATAACACAAAGCTGGGTGGGAGGGTGAGCTGCGAGGATGATGCAGAAATGCTTCAGTGTGATTTGGGCAAGCTGAGAGAGTGGGCAAATGCATGACAGATGCAATATAATGTGGATAAGTGTGAGGTTATCCACTTTGGTAGCAAAAACAGGGAGGCAGATTATTATCTGATTGGCTATAAATTGACAGAGGGGAATGTGCAACGAGACCTGGGTATCCTCGTACATCAGTCGCTGAAGGTAAGCATGCAGGTGCAGCAGGGGGTAAAGAAGGCAAATGGTTGGCCTTCATGACCAGAGGGTTCGAGTACAGGAACAAGGATGTCTTGCTGCAAGTGGACAGGGCCTTGGTGAAACCACACCTGGAATATTGTATGCCGTTTTGGTCTCCATATCTGAGGAAGGATGTACTTGCTATAGAGGAAGTGTAACGAAGGTTTACCAGACTGATTCCTGGGATGGCGGGACTGACATATGAGGAGAGATTGAGTCGGCTAGGATTATATTTGCTGGAGTTTGGAAGAATGAGGAGGGATCTCACGGAAACCTAGACACGCAGCATGTTCTGGCTGCAGGGCAGGGCGGTATGGAGTGGGTTGGCCTCACACCAACTTTGCATCTGGTGGGGGGTGGGGGGGTGAGCCATTTGCACCACTCCCCCCCCTCCCAGTTTTACTTAGCCCCTGTCTCATGTTCTATTGGTGGATCCTGTGATAACAGCAAACATTCAGTTTTTTTGTGACTTTCACTTTCTTCCTTTTACTTGGGATTGTAGAGGGAATGTGGACTATAGGAGGTTTTTCATGCTCTACCTTTGTCAGATTTATTCTTTTAAGCAAATAAACCACATTACACTGTCAGAGTCTCTCTCCAATCTTCACTAGATATGTGAATGCACTTAATCTCTTTAGAGCTCCAATCAGATACTTCTCTTTATCACCTCAGTGTTTTTTCACCATGACTCTCAAAGTTTCATACATCATTTATCATGACTCACCTTCACTTTGTCGTGCTTTTCCCTTACTTTGCGATTCATGTAGGCTTAAGTAACTAAAACTTGCCCTTAGAGGGTGTTTAAACACTAATTTGTAAGTAAGCAACCTGTTGCAGACTGTGGGGTTATTCTGTAAGACAACAGAAAATTATCCAGTCTGTGTCAAAGACAAACATGGAAATTACTGCCAAGATTGTTACATAGCAAATACTTTTGCAAAGTTTTCTTCACAATCTGTACACTTCTTTCTGCAGTACCATTCAATTCTTGAAGATATGGTAGAATTAGAGTGTATTTGACTTCATTCTTACTCAGAAATATTTCAAACTCTTCTGAAGTAAATTGTGGACCATTATCTGACACCAGTGCCTCAAGCAACCCAAAAATTTCAAACCATCTTCACAAAACCTCAATAGCTTTGGCACTTGTGGTATTGGGCACCGACTCAACATTTATCCACTTGTTATAGCTAGCAACCAAATCAAATATTATTTTCCTTTAATTTCAAAGAAATCAACAAATACTAATTCCCATGGTCTTCTTGTGTTTGAACATGGAATGAAGGGAGCCTCAACTGGATAATTTCTCATTCTAAGACACGTTCACAACTTTTCACCAACTCTTCAATATCTCTCTCTACCTTTGGATTGCAAAAATAGCTTCTTTCTACTGCTTTCATGTGGACTATCTCTGTGTGCTCTTGATGAAGTTCCTATAACAATCTCTCTCTCACTAAACCTTGATGGAATAATGACTCTTAAGCCCCATAGGAAACATCCTTGATCTACACGCAATTAATTTTTACCCGTGAAATATTCCTGCAGTTTCTCATCATCACACTCTACAGAGCAGCCCTCATGACATAATTGAGCACTTGACTGAGCACCACATCCTTGCAAGCTTCTTTACTAATATCTCTGGCAGAAAATAGCTAGTCATTTGGATATATAAAGTAATTCACAGGTAACTCAGTGACTAAAAATGAATCAGTCTTCCTGAATTCCTGAAAGAATGTCCACATTTACATGATCTGCTGACTTACGATATTTAATTTTATACTGATGGCTAATTTTATCATTTGATTCTCCTTGCTCAAAAACTACTTTGTGTTTCTTTCTGTTTCCTCAATGTCAGACATATTCTTACTAACCTCTCATATAAATAACTCGGCCCAGTTTAACCATGTCTTCTTAAGCCAATTCCTTTCCTTCAGGTAGACTTTGTTCCCTCTTACCACTACCAAAGGCAAGTAATGGGATGCATCATCATATTCCACCCTAACACTAACTTGACCTAGCACAGAATACCGTTATTGGAATAAGTAGTCAGTTTCTCACCAGTTTTATGTAAAGGAATGAGAAACTTCTTGTACTGTCGTTCAGAGATAACAGACACGGCTACAGTAAATCAACAATAAAAGTAAATTGTAAGTCTCCGACTTTAGTTCCTATTGTAGGCACTGGAATTATATCTTCAGCCCTGTTATTCTCATGTTCCATGTGCTGTTTTTCTTGCTGTCTGAGTACAACTCTTGAACTTTCTGCTTGATAACATCAACTTCTGTTTCCCTATCTATCATACATATATTTGAGGACTTCCAGAGTTGAATTAGATGCAACTGAGGGCAACAGTGGGAAGTGACTGTGAAGCTTTCTGGGAAAAGTCAGCGCAGTCACTGCAACTCAGAAGGGATCGAGGAGGACCCACTGTCAAAGAATGGAATAGCCCCAAACATTACATTGCTGTAGTGTTTCCATCCCTCCCTCCACCTCCTCAAACCAAAAAAAAAAGAGAGGGAGAGGCAGTACCTTCAGGAGTGCAGCAGACCTATGAGGGACACTCTTCTAAAAGTGGCTTTAAAAATTAGCAGCTGATTGGTGAATAAATCCTGGTGATTTTTTTTTTGCAATCTATTAAAGTAATTCATTGCTTAATACTGAGGTAGGAGCTAAAAAAAAGTATAGAGTAGTATCAAGAAACAAGGTTCCCAGCTAACATAAATAAGGCCCCGAGCTTGCATATTTTTTAAGGGAGTAACTAGCTTAATTGAGAGGAACGTCATGGCAGGAGAACTCAGACCTGTGATATGCTTCTCCTGCAGGATGTGGGAAATGAGGGACCCTTCCAGCGTCCCTGGTGACCATTTCTGTGGAAGGTGTGTCCAAATACAGCTTCTAGCTAACTGGATTTCAGAGCTGGAGCTGCGGGCTTATACCTCATTGTGGAGATCCGCGATGCTGAGCAAGTTGTGGATAGCACGTTTAGCGAGGTGGTCATCAGGAACAGTAAAAGACTCTGGAAGGTAGTGCAGGAGTCCCCGGTGGTCATCCCCCTCTCTAACAGATATACTGCTTTGGATACTGTTGGGGGGGATGGCCTCTCAGGGGAAAACAGTAACAGCCAAGTTCACAGCACCGTGGGTGGCTCTGCTGCTCAGAGGGGCGGGAGGAAAACAAGTGGCAGGGCTGTAGTGATAGGGGATTTAATAGTTAGACAGACACTTCTGTGGCAGCAAACGTGAATCAAGGATGGTATGTTGCTTCCCTGGTGCCAGGATCAAGGATGTCACGGAGCGGCTGCAGGACATTCTGGGGAGAGAAGGTAAACAGCCAGTGGTCATGGTACACATTGGTACCAACAACATAGGTAAACTAAGGGATGAGGACCTGCAAGCTCAGGACAGGAAGTTAGGAGATAAATTAAAATGCAGGACCTCAAATGTAGTAATCTCATGATTGTTCCCAGTTCCACGCACTAGTGAGAGCAGGAATAAGAGGATAGACCAAATGAACACATGGCTGGACAGATGGTGTAACCGGGAGGGATTCAGATTCTTGAGGCACTGGGACCGGTTCTGGGGAACGTGGGACCTGTACAAACCAGATGGGCTGCCCCCAGGCAGAGCTGGGACCAGTGTCCTTGCGGGGGCTTTTGCTAGTTCTGTTGGGGAGTATTTAAACTAGTGTGAAAGTGGGATGGGATCCCAGGAGTAGGATCAGATAGGCCAGATTCAGATCAGAAAAATGGAGTTAGAACATTAGCTACGGAAGTTGTGATAGACATGGAGTTACAGGAGAAGCAAAGTTTACAAGGCGTCCAGCAAGGGAAATTGATGGGGTTAACTGTTTATACCTCAATGCAAGGAGTATTACAAACAAGGGAGATGAGTTAAGGGCACAGGTAGACACATGGCAGCACGATGTCATTGCTATAACAGAAACCTGGCTAAAGGAGGGACAAAACTGGCAGCTTAATATCCCTCGTTATAGAGTCTTCAGACATGATAGAGTAGGAGATAAAAAAGGAGGAGGGTAGCACTAATGGTTAAAGAATCAATTCCAGTTGTGAGAAGGGATGATATACTGAATGGGTCAATAATGAAGCTTTATGGATTGAGTTTAGAAATAAAAAGGGGCAGGCACACTACTGGGAATATACTACAGACCCCCAAATAGTGAAAGGGAGATAGAAGAACAAATATGTAGGCAAATTTCTGCTTGTAAGAACAAGAGGGCAATAATAGTAGGAGACTTCAACTATCCTAATATCAACTGGGATTCAAACAATATAAGGGGCAGTGAGGGAGAAAAATTCATGCAGTGTGTCCAGGAAAATTTTTTCAACCAATTAGTGACAAACCCAACGAGAGGAGATGCAATTCTAGACCTAGTCTTGGGGAACGAAGAAGGGCAAGTGGGTGAAGTGACAGTTGACGACCATGTCGGGGACAGTGATCACAATTCAGTTAAATTTAGCATTACCATGGGAAAGGACAGAGATAAGGCAGGAGTAAAAGTCTTGAACTGAGGGAAAGCAAATTTTGCAGAAATGAGAAGGGACTTGGCTGAGGTGGACTGGGCAACACTGCTGGAGGATAAAACAGTAGAAAACCAGTGGGAAGCACTAAAAAGCGAGATCCTAATTGTACAAAGTAGACATGTCCCCTACAAAAATAAGAGTGGTACTGCCAAATCTAGATGCCCCTGGTTGTCCAGAGGAATACAGGGGAAGATCAAACAGAAAAAGAAAGCATGCGATAGGCACAAAGAATTAACCACTGCAGATAGCCTAGATGAATATAGGAAGTGCAGGGACGAAGTAAAAAAGGAAATAAGGAAATCAAAGAAAGGGCATGAAAAAAGATTAGCAAGTAAAGTTAAAGATAACCCAAAGATGTTTTACCAATACGTTAATGCTAAAAGGTTAGTTAAGAAAAAAGTGGGACCTATCAGAGATGAAGATGGAAACTTGTGTGTAGATGCAGAGGCTGTGGGAAGGGTTTTGAATAAATATTTTGTCTCCGTGTTTACAAAGGAAAGGGAGGATGTAGTTACAGTAGTCCAGGAAGAACACTGCGAGATATTGGACGGGATAGTAATAAAGAGAGAGGAAGTACTTGAAGGGTTGAAATCCTTGAAGGTTGATAAGTCACCAGGGCTAGATGGATTGTTTCCGAGGCTGCTGAAGGAAGTCAGGGAGGAGATAGCAGATGCTCTGAGGATGATTTTCCAATCTTCACTAGATACAGGGGGAGGCACCGGAGGACTAGAGAAATGCAAATGTAGTTCCATTATTTAAAAAGCGATCAAAGGAAATGCCAAACAATTATAGGCCAGTTAGTCTTACATCGGTTGTGACAAATTAGTAGAATCAATCCTGAGCAATAGGAGTAACTGTCATGTGGAATGGCATGGACTAGTCGGGGGTGGTCAGCATGGATTTGTTAAAGGAAGGCCTTACCTCACAAATTTGATTGAATTTTTTGAGGAAGTGACAAGGAGGGTTGATGAAGGTAGTGCAGTGGCTGTTGTGTACATGGATTTTAGCAAGGCATCTGACAAGGTCCCACATGACAGATTGGTCAGGGAAATAAAAGCCCATGGGATTCAGGGTAATGTGGCAAACTGGATAAAAGGTTGGCTTTGTAACAGGAAACAAAGGGTAATAGTCGATGGATGCCCTTGCGAATGGAAAGTTGTCTCAAGCGGTGTTCCACAAGTCTCGGTGTTGGGACCCTTGCTCTTTGTGTTATATATTAACGATTTGGACGTGAAGGTGGGGGGCACAATTGGGAAATTTGCAGATGACACAAAGATTGGCTGAGTAGTGGATAGTGTAGAGGATAGCCATAATCTCCAAAATGATATAGATGGGTTGGTGGAGTGGGCGGTGAAGTGGCAGATGGATTTTAACATAGAGAAGCGTGAGGTCATACATTTAGGGAGGTAAAACTGTTACAGGGATTACACAATAAATGGGAATTTACTAAAACAGGTAGATGAAGTGAGAGATCTTGGCGTACAAATACACAGGTCCTTGAAGGCAGCAGTTCAAGTAGACAAGGTTGTAAAAAAGGCTCTACTTCATTGGCAGAGGTATAGAATATAAAAGTAAGGATATAATGTTGGAATTGTATAAAACACTGGTGAAGCCACAACTGGAGTATTGTGTGCAGTTCTGGTCACCACCTTACATAAAGGACGTAATAGCTCTGGAGAAAGTGCAGAGGAGGTTTACAAGAATGTTGCCAGGGTTAGAAAAGTGTAGCTACAAGGAGAGATTGCATAGGTTGGGGTTATTTTCCTTAGAACAAAGAGGTGTCTTGATTGAGGTGTACAAAATTATGAGGGAAATAGAGTGGACAGGATAAAATTCTCCTTGGTGGAGAATTCTAGAACCAGGGGATATAGATTCGAGATAAGTGGCAGAAAGGGGGACATGAGGAAGAACTTTTTTATGCAGAGGGTAGTGGGTGTCTAGAATTCGCTGCCCAAGTTGGTGGTAGAGGCAGAAACTCTAAACTCTTTTAATAAGTACCTGGATCTGCACCTTAAGTGCTGTAAGCTGCAGGGCTATGGGCCGGGTGCAGGAAGGTGGGATTAGAAAGGGCACCTAGGTGTCCTCAGGCTGGCATGGACAAGATGGGCTGAATGGCCTCCTTCTGTGCTGTAACTTTTCTATGGTTCTATGGTTCGATCTACCATGACCATGACCTGGAATATGATTGCGACCTGCAGCTTTACCAAAACATGGAGCATTACTGTCTCTTCTGCTCCTGCATGCCATCTGGGTATGATTGACTTACTCAAAAGTATATCACTTTGACTGGAAATGGGGGCATGTAAATTGTTGGTGGCAATGGTAGCTTCTAAATTTCTGGTACTGAAACTGGTGTAAACTTGGCTCCCATGACATGGTTCCTGCTGAAATCTGGCTCAGGAAAAGAACTCATTTGCAATTTGCAATTATCTCTTCCTGCCATTTCCATGGCTGTGGCTTCATCGCAGGCCTCGTTCTACATCAGCTTATTAGACTTAGGGCAGAATCATCCCAGATTTGCGCTAAGTGTGGTAGCGGGCATGAAAAAAGATGTTTTACCTGCCAGTCCCCATATCGTCCTCTTCCCTCCTCATAAATTATGCAGTCATGGGAATCACGCCAGATTGCTGGTGGCTGGCTGGTCTCCGACCTGTCCACCATGCCATTACCTCGCCACTTCCTCACTCCAGGCGCCATATTTAAACTGCAGCTGCGCTCATAGTTCTCAGTGCACGCAGCCCAGGACTGCTCTGGTGAAGATATGGCCGCAAAAGCCAAGACGAATGCAGCCCCCGATTCAACGACACATCCCAGGCACACCTTTTGGATGCCCTGGAGGCCCACTGTGCTGTCCTGTAGCTTCACTCTGGCCACAGGAGATCCATCTATCTTACCAATCTGGCTTGGGAGATGGTGTCAGAGGTGGTTAGTGCCAGCACTGCACACAAGTGGTCAGTCATCCAGTGCAGAAAACGGATGAATGATCTAATCTTTACCGCCAGAGTAAGTCAACCTTCTCATCACTCTCTACTCACAAACCCACCACACATTCACTGGCACCTCACTCACTACCAGCCTTAGGGACATTACCACCCAGTCTCTCACACACACCCTCTCATCCCCATCTGGCCTCATCTCCTCTGGAGATCGCCTCCTCATCCTGTCCATGGCTCCACTCAGCACACACGCATGCCTGGCATCCTTCTCACTTGGCCTGGCATGCGCCTTCCTCACACTCTCCATCTGTCTTTATGCAGGGCAAGATTGCGTACAGTCAATGGGAGAGGTCATAAAATCATAGAACTATAAAAATGTTACGGTGCAGAAAGAGGCCATTCAGCATATTTGCACTGGCCAAAAAGAGTAAAAAGAAACTAGCTACTCATTTTAATCCCATTTTCCAGCACCTGGTCCGTAGCCTTGCAGGTTACAGCACTTCAGATGCAGATCCGGATACCTTTTAAATGAGTTGAGCATTTCAACCTCAACCACCAACTGAGGCAGTGAATTCCAGACACCCATCAAAAGGTTTTTCCTCATGTCCCCCCTGACCCTTCTGCAAATCACCTTAAGTTCATGCCCTCTGGTAATTGACCCCTCGGCTACGGGAAACAAGTCTTTCCTGTCTACCATATCTAGGCCCCTCATAATTTTGTACACCTCAGTTAGGTCATCCCATGGCCCAGAACTGCTCTGGTGAAGACATGTTACCCCTTGGCCTCCTCTGTTCTAAGGAAAGCAACCCTAGCCTATCCAATCTCTCCTCATAGCTGCAATTTTCATGCCCTGGCAATTTTCTTGTAAATCTCATCTGCTCTCTCCAGAGCAATTATGTCCTTCCTAAAATGCAGTGACCAGAACTGTACACAAAATTCCAGCTGTGGCCTAACCAGCGTTTTGTACAGTTCCGTCATTACATCCCTGTTTTTGTATTCAACACCTCACCCAATGAAGGAAAGCATTTCATATACTTCCTTGACCAACTTGTCCACCTGTCCTGTCACTTTCAAGGAACTGTGGACATGCACTTCAAGGTCTCTCACTTCCTTAACCTCTCTCAATGACTTCCTATTTATTGTCTATTCCCTTGCTTTGTTTGCCCTCCCCAAATGCATTACCTCACACTTTTCCGGATTGAATTCCATTTGCTGCTTCTCCGCCCACTCAGCCAAATCATTGATAGCATTCTGGAGTCAACAGCTGTGTTCTTCACTATCAACTACACGGCCAGTTTTTGTGTCATCTGCAAATTTCCCAATCAGCCCCTCACCTTTAATTCTAAATCATTCATATATACAACAAACAGCAAGGGCCCCAACACTGAGCCCTGTGGAACACCACTGGAAACCATTTTCCATTCGCAAACCATTTTCCTTTGTTTTCTGTCACTGAACCAACTTTGGATGCAACCTGCCACATTCCCTTGTATTCCATGAAATCTCACTTTCCTGATCAGTCTGCCATGTGGGACCTTGTCAAATGCCTTACTGAAATCCATGTAGACAACATCCACTGCATTACCCTCATCAAATCTCCTTGTTAATTCCTCAAAAAATTCTAATAAATTCGTAAGACACGATCTTCCCCTAACAAAACCATACTGACTATCCCTGATCAATCTGTGCCTTTCTAAGTGACAGCTTATCCTGTATCTCAGAATTGTTTCCAATAATTTGACCACCACCAAAGTCAGACTGACCAGTCCATAATTTCCTGACTTATGCCTTGCACCTTTTTAAATAATGGTACAACATTCGCAGACCTCCAACCCTCTGGGATCTCGTCTGTATCTAATCAGGATTAGAAGCTCTGAGAAGAGTCATACAGACTCAAAACGTTAATTCTGTTTCTCTCTCCACAGATGCTGCCAGACCTGCTGAGTTTTTCCAACATTTTCTGTTTTTATTTCAGATTTCCAGCATCCGCAGAATTTTGCTTTTACTCATTAAGAACTCTGCCCACATCTTCTGCATCAACCCATAAGTTACCACGTACATCTCTAATAGGTCCTACCTTTTCCTTAGTTATTCTCTTGCACTCACTGTGCTGGTAAAACATTTTAGGAATTTATTTGATTTTACCTGCCAATATTTTTTCTTATCCTCTCTGCTTTCCTAATTTCTATTTTTACTTCACCCCTGTACTTTCTACACTCTTCTAGGCTTTCTACAGTATTAAGTATTTTGTGACTGTCAGAAGCTTTCTTCCCCTGCTTCATCTTGGCCTGTATGCTGCTAGATAACCAGTGGACTCTAGGTTTGGCAGTAGCACCATTTTTCCTTGTGGGGTCGTGGCTACACTGTGCCAGCAGAATCCCGCCTTTGAATGCCTCTCACTGATTTGACACAGGTTTTCCTTCTAATAGCTGCATTCAATTCATTCTCGCCAGCTCATCTCCCAGCTTTGTAAAATCTGTCTTCCCCCAGTTTAGAACTTCTACCCCTGTTCTATCTTTGTCCTTTTCCATCATGATGCTAAATCTAACTATAATATGGTCACTATCTCCAAAATGGTCCCCCGCTGCTCCTTCATCCGCTTGTCCAGCTTCATTTCCTAAGACTAAATCTTGCACCCCTTCTCTTTGGGCTTGTTACGTTTTGGCTGAAAAAGTTCTCTTGAATGCGGTTCAATAATTTTGTACCCTCTGTGCCCTTCACACTCTTCGTATCACAATTGGTATTAGGGTAGTTGAAGTCCTCAACGATTACTGCCCCATTGGTTTGCATTCAGAAATCTGTCTACATATTCACCAGGTCCCAGACCAGGGATGGAGTGCTGGACATCAAAGTCCTCACTCCATTCAAGAGTCGCATAATGGAGCTGGCCAGAAGGGACGTGGACCATTCCTGCGGCAATGCTGAGGTCAGCGGCAAGCATCTTCGTGAGCATCCTGCACTAGATCATCCCTCTGTCAACGTTACTCTGAGTCAACTGTTCTCTGTGTAACATGGCTGCCAAGCAATAAGAATCTCGACTTTCTATCCTAGACACATCTGCCACGTCATCCTCAGATGACCTTGAACCCAACTCCAGTGCCAAGGGCACCTCGAATGAGGACCCTGAGGGCAGCACCATTGAGGACCCCCCACCAGTGCAGCTACACATACCTCGTTGGGACCTAGATTTACATCAGCCTCAGGGTCACAATCTGGTGAGCACAGCACATAATCTGTTCCACAACAGTCAGAGGCAGGGACATCTGAGATCTCCGGGACTCGGAGGACTTCTGGAGGCAAGGAATCTGCTGAGCCCAAGTCAAATGACAAGCCTCTGGACTGGGTCCTTAATCAGTTCTAGAAGCTGCAAAGAACATCACGGAATCATCAGGAAGAGGTGTCTGGAACACTCCTCATATTGCAAGGGACAATGGAGGAGTCCTTCTGCCTGCAGTCTGAGGTGATAGCACTGGCAGGCTGTGCACCGAGATCAACACTGACAGGATGGAGGCCACCATGGAGACTTTGTTCCAGGCCATCATTGCTACACTGCTGCGCTGGCTGAACTCCAGCGCTGATGCCATAGTTGGCCTCCAATAGTGTCAACACGAGAGGGGTGCAGGGCAGCTTGATCTTACTCCAGCTTCCCCTTCTCCTCAAGGAGTCAGCCAGGGGTCTTTGGACACCCATAGAGAGTAGGACCAGCAGCTCGACACCCCAGGGCCATCCACCCAGGTGATTCCTGCCTGGCTGATCCAAATCCCCTCTTCCTGTGACCCCATCATCTCCAGATCCACAGGCCAAGAAAGGTGCACCTGGCCCACAGCAGGATACCCAAAGCCAGCCAGTGCCCTCCATGTCTTGGCCCTCCAAAGGACACCTGTCAAAGTCATCATAGACAGGCTGCCCCAACCTCCACTGTGGACGTCAGAGGAGAACCAAGGCATAGCAACAAAGTTAGGTAAGTTAAGATGTAACTCCTTTGAGTCATCCAAATAAACTAAATTAACAAAATCAGGGACAAAGTAAAAAGAAGTCCTTTAAAGGGAAACTGCAAAAACAAAGACAACATTTAAAGGAATCTTGCAAATATTAAATTATTAAACCAAAATGTGATTAACAAGGTCAATAACACACCCCAGTCCCTGTGGTGCCCAATGAACATGGAAGGCCTCAACAGTGCTGGCAGATACCATATGCTCCCTCTCCAGGGACACCCTGCCACGAACATAGCCATGGAAGAGGGGCAGACAGTTGGGTCGGACAACCCCCTCGATTGACCGCTGCCTGCACCTGTTATTGGCCAACTTGGCCAGGCCCAGCAGCAGGTTCACAAGGAGATCCTCCTCCCTCCTGGCCCCCCTCCGCATTGGTTGAAAGTTAAGATGTAACTCTTTCGAGTACAAACACCTTTCCATCTGTTTCAGATGAAGTTACATTGTTTCATAGGTTGCTATTGTGAGATTTGAACTCTTGATCTTGGGGTTACAAGCCCAGTAACTCTTCTGAGTACAAACCCGTTTCCATCTGTTTCAGATGAAGTTACAATTTTTCATAGTTTATGTAACTCTTCCGAGTACAAACCCAATTCCATCTGTTTCGGATGAAGTTACAATTTTTCATAGTTTATGTAACTCTTTCGAGTACAAACCCGTTTCCATCTGTTTCAGATGAAGTTACATTGTTTCATAGTTTGCCATTGTGAGATTTGAACTCTTGATAATCTATTAAATGAAAACCAAAATCAACAAAATTGGGATAAATCAGGCACAGCCCCTAATTCAGGTCAGCTGTAAAACCAAGAGCAAAGTTTAAAGGAAACTTACAAACTTTAAATCAAAATGTGATTAAAGGGGTCAACAAAACACCCCAGTCCCCGCGGTGCCCACCGAGCACGGAAGGCCTCGAGAGTGCCAGCAGACACCGCGTGCTCCTTCTCCAGGGACATCCGGCAGCGAACGTAGCCACGGAAGAGGGACAAACAATCGGGCGGGACTCCCCCGTCGATCACCCGCTGCCTGGACCTGTTAATGGCCAACTTGGCCAGGCCCAGGAGCAGGTTCACGAGGAGGTCCTCCTCCTTCCCGACCCCCTTCCGCACCGGGTGCCCATTGATCAGGAGCGTGGGGCTGAAGTGCAAACAAAACATCAATAAAAGGTTTTTCAAATAACTAAAAAGGGAGTGCAGCCTACAACACCCTATGTATACATGGTCCACGGACTCCACAAGATCGCAAAAAGGGCATGTGTCCTGAGAGTCCGTGAACCTATGCATCCTCTTATTATAAGGGACTGCTGCATGCAACACCCTCCAACCCAGGTCCCCGATAGAAAGGGGGAGGACACCTCCGTAGAGGGCCTCCCATCGGGGGCCTCCGCCGCCGGATGGCAACAAGGCA
Organism: Carcharodon carcharias; assembly: GCF_017639515.1. Lineage (NCBI taxonomy): Eukaryota > Metazoa > Chordata > Chondrichthyes > Lamniformes > Lamnidae > Carcharodon > Carcharodon carcharias. Next base: position 138,554,553 of record NC_054468.1, on the reverse strand, counting down.
CGCCAGGGCGTGTCTGGGCGGCGGACAAGGGCGAGAAAATGGAAGGTGTGCAGCAGCAGTCCGTACAAAAAGCCCCTCTTTGCCGTGCCAAAAGGCACAGAGGGCATGTCCCCGAGGCGGCTCATATTGCGGGGCACCAGCACCCGAGGGAGGGTTCGGGGCTTGGGGCCAATGTGGAATTCTGTCCGAACAGGGGAACGCTCAGACGGAAGACCACCGCGCACCTGGGTCACCTCAAGACCCAAAATAACGTCGGGTCCGAGCACGACCGTTCTCAGGTCTTGGATGGCATCGGCTGCGACCTGGACACTCACAGACGCGCATCGCGCCAACTCCTGCGGGAGCATCCAGCCCAGTCCTCCGCCACCCAGCACGTCCCCGATCCTGGTCACCCCTGCGGCCACAGCCCTCCTCTCCGCCAACCACTGAAAAGGACGGAGGGGCGGATTCCTGAGCAGCGGCTCTCTGACGAAAGCCGCTACTCCTGACGGGGGAGAGCTGCGTCGCGAGGCGACCACTTTCCAGACTTTGATCAGGTCCTGGGTAAAAGATGGGCAACGCCTGCAAGGAGCCACCGAGGCCCAGCTGTTCTATAAACAGGAGCTGCACTTCATAATTCAGGCCGTGCACCTGACGGAAGAAATACGTCATCAGGGCACACCATCTAGGAGGAGGCTCGACGTAGAGGTATCGCTGCAGGGTCTGAAGGCGGAAAGTCACCACCTGTGTGCGTAGGCACACTAGCGCCTGACCACCCTCCCTAAGCGGGAGACTCAGAACCTCGGCAGCGACCCAGTGCAATCTTTTGTCCCAGAAGAAGTCGACTAACAATCTCTGGATTCTTGTGACAAAGTCCGGGGGAGGGGTCAAAGTGACCAGCCGATACCACAACATGGCGGCGATCAGCTGGTTTATGACCAGAACTCGACCTCGGTTAGATAGCACTCAGAGCAGTCCTGTCCAGCGCCGCAGGCTTCGGATGAAGTTACAATTTTTCATAGTTTATGTAACTCTTTCGAGTACAAAACCGTTTTCCATCTGTTTCAGATGAAGTTACATTGTTTCATAGTTTGCCATTGTGAGATTTGAACTCTTGATCTTGGGGTTACAAACCCAGTACCATAACCACTTGGCTATTTAGGCCAAGCAATAAGAAGATGTAACTCTTTCGAGTACAAACCCATTTCCATCTGTTTCAGATGAAGTTACATTGTTTCATAGTTTGCCATTGTGAGATTTGAACTCTTGATTTTGGGGTTACAAACCCAGTACCATAACCACTTGGCTATTTAGGCCAAGCCAGATATGGGACCTGCAGAAACATGAAGCAGTCTTGTTGGCTGCCTTGCCTGTAACTCTTTCGAGTACAAACCCGTTTCCATCTGTTTCAGATGAAGTTACATTGTTTCATAGTTTATGTAGTTGCACTGCATGGGCACAGGTGTTAATCACTTGTATATAATGTTCACTATTGTAAATAAACTCCCAAGAATGTCTCCTTGTCAATGGCACCTTATTATGATGAGCAGTGTTTGTGTCATTCAGATGTGAAACCTTGGTTCCTGCACAAGATAAAGGCCGGTGTCTCAATCCAGAGCCTCTCCCCTGTGCAGTGTGTAACCTTCAAAGTAAAGTGATGGCCTGGCTTCACACTCACTGGACACATCAATGATGCCTGCACTCCAATGGTGCTTGTCATTGCTACCAGGATGTCATGGGCAGGCATCACAGAGTTCTGTCATTCTCTCTATGTGCTCTCAGCACCTTTGAGCTTGGGCTGGCCCCCCAACTCTTCAGCATCTCCATGATATGATCCTGATCTTTGAGCACAAGTGAGCTGCCCTCAGCCCGGCAGGAGTCAGACATTCACAGAGATAATATAAAGATCTATGGAACGTCCTCTCTTCATGTCATTATCATCGTCCTGGAATATTGCAACTGTTAGGGCCTTCGCTGTGCCTCTGTGACATGAACCTGATCACTGAGGTATGTATGCTGCCATCAGCCACACAGTAGTCAAATGTTCACAGATGCAAGATGAGGATGTCAGGACTGTCCACACTGGATCTCATCACCATCTTCCACAAATCTTGTGGCTATGAGGGCCTTATGACTGTGCCTGCTTTGCCTGGCCAATGCAATGATCTCATCACCAGCAATCTCACTTTCAAGGACCTCATCACCCTCATCCCCTTTGACATTCTCCTCATCGTAGGAGAAGGGCAGGTCTTCCATCTCCTCCTCAGCCAGGTCCTCCCCCAGTTGCAGTGCCAGGTTGATGTGCGACATCCTCTGGGTCTGTATTGCAGTGCTCCACCAGACCTGCTGAGGCACAGGAACCATATTTTTAATATGCCTATCATTTGCAAAGTCCAGGCAGCAGCATGAGACTCATTGAACCATCTCTCTACTGCAATCTGAGGCCGCCGCATGGGCATCATGAGCCACATCTTCTGTGGGTAGCCCTTGTTCCTGAGGAGCCAAACCTGCAGCCTCTGTGGACCCTGGAAGATGTCAGGGATCTGAGAACTCTAAGGATGTAGGAGTCGTGGATGCTCCCTGGGAATCATGCACAGACCTATAGGAGGCATTTGTGGTGGTCACAGACCAGTTGAACATTCAGCGAGTTGACATAATTGACTGCTTGTTGCCAGGGAGATCTAAGCACCATGTGAGTGCAGTCGATGACACCCTGCACCTGTGGAAAACCAGAGATCGCCGCAAATCCCAGCACTCTTGCTTCCTGGCTTGTCTGATCCTGATTAAAATGCACAAAGTTCTGGGCCCTCGCAAAGTTGGCACTATGACCTCCTGGATGCACTTGTGGGTGGAGGCTTGCGGGATCCTGCACAGGTCACTTGCGGAGCCCTGGAAAGAGCTACTGGTGTAAAAATTGAGCACCGTGGTCACTTACACAGCCACTGGCAGTGGATGCCCTCCATGATCCCATGGTGCCAGATCCTGCAGCAGGTGGCATATGTGACCGACCAGTTCCCTAGACATGCGGAGTGTTTGGCGACACTGATTCTCAGTCATGTGCAGGAATGACATGCATTGTCTATAGACCCTGAGTCCAGCGAAACATCTACGAGCAACAGCTCACTGTGGATTTTCAGCTACATGTGCAGGAAGCCCTGCCACATCTTCATCTTGAGGTTGGTGTCCCTCCCATTGGCAAGTCAGGCACCTCTTTTGCACTCTTTTCCTTCTACTCTGTTCCCGGTAAGCCATGAGGCATACCACTAGGCCCCCAGGCTCCATGAACCTGATGTTCTCCTCTTGCAGCAGCAAAGAGAGAGTCCATAGGTTAGCATATGTGTCCTAAGGGCCTCTATCGGTTAAGCCTTAAGGCCCCTTCATGCGTGCCAGGGAGTGCTGGCCACCACTTGGATGGCCAGCAATGTGCTTCATGGATGTCCAAGATCCCTCCCCATCTCTGCCCCACTCCACTTGACCAGTTGGTGGCTAATGTCGGCCACTGGACTGCATGCTGCGCTTGCAGCTCAGGCACAGGTCTTCTCTTAACCCATACTGTAAGGCTGCGCTGTTAGCTTGAACCATAGGGGATACTGGTTCAAACCTTAAAAAAGACATTGCAAGGGGCCCTGAGCACCTCCACCCATGACTGCATCATGGCCACCTTTCACAAGGTGCATCTTATCCGGTCATTCAATTGTCCTGCAGCCCCCTAAAATGCACATTAATTTGCAGTCTGTGCTTGAGTGGTGAAAAGTTCTGGTGCATTTTCTGGCACATTCATGCTCTTGTGTTGCTTGAGTGGGCAGAAATGCTTCAAAGGCCTGACTCCAAGCATGTCAATGGAGCTGCTGCTGAATGGTCTCAGCTGCAGAGGAATGCTCACTTTTGACAAGCTTTCCCATGTGTGTGATCACTTCCCTTACCCTCTGCCCCACCTGCCCCTCCCCCCAGCATGTGCTTGTGTACTTCCTTCAGTCTGTGCTGCCTGCCCCCCACCCACCCACCCCCAGTCGGCCTCACCCACACTGGAGCACTTGCCTGGCACCACATTGAAAGCCGGCTGGGAAAAAGCGACTTGCCTGTGCCCCCCGCCATCTTCCTCGACGCCCTAATGACAATCCTTGTGAGCACTGCGCAAGTTTGTGTGCACTCACCTCCAAGTTCCCTTCCAAGTTCAGGTCACCAGGTGCACGCCTTTTAAATGCAATCGTAAATCATGCCGTTCTGAAGTCACGCTAACGTGGGAGGTAAATTTGACATGGGGAGATGTTTTCGGCGTGTGGCCATAATGACGAGATGAAAATGCATTAAAATTCAGTTCCCAATGTTGGACAGCAAGAAACGCAGACCAACATTGATGGATGGAGCGGACGATCACAAACTGGTTTCACAATGGAGTAAAACTGATTTTTGTTCTTCTCGCATATTGTCCGCTCACGTTCACTATGACACCCATCGCCAACAGGAGCAGACAATTCCAGTCTTAGACTTAGTAGCTCCCTGGTTGAGAGATGTATGAGACAGAAAATGCATTCTATTGTCTCTTGTAATGCATCCTTCCCATGGAGTCTTGCTTTGTCACTGGAATGTATCTTTGCTAAGTTTAATGAAACATCTCCTTAAATATCTGCCACTGTATCTCTACTGACCTATCCCTTAACCTGATTTGCCAATTAAAGTGCCAGCTCTGTCTTCATATCCTCATAATTGCCCTTATTTAAGTTTAAAACAGTAGCCTTGGACCTACTGTTCTCATCCTCAAACTGAATGCAAAACTCAATCATGTTATGATCACCATGACCTAGGGGTGCCTTTACTTTGAGGTCATTAATTAATTCTCTATTTGCACATTACCAGATCTCAAATAACCTGCTCTCTCTTTGGCTCTAGAACTTGCTGCTCAAGAAAGTGTTCCAAAAACGCCCTTTCAGCTCATCTTCTGGGCTACCTTTGCCAATTGATTTGTCCAATCACCCATGATGTCTCACAAGCTCCCATTATTTCTTCTTACGTATCCTATCCTATAGTGTGGTCACTGATAGGGTGCCTATAAACCACTCCCACAAGTGACTTCTTACCTTTGCTATTTCTTATCGTTACATACACTGATTCTACATCTTGGTCTTTAGAAGTAAGGTCACCTCTCTCTATTGTACTAATGTTATCCTTAATTAACAGATCTACCCCCCTCTACCTTTTCCTAGCTTCCTGTACTTCTGAAATTTCATGTACCCTTTAATATTCAGATCCCAGCCTTTGTCATCTTGCAGCCTTGTCTCTGTAATGATTATCAGATCATACATATTTATTTATATTTGAGCTGACAATTCATCCAATTTGTTATGAATGCTACACACATTCAGATACAGAGCCTTTAGTTTTATATTTTAACTATTTTAGCCGCCTTATCTGCTGGCACACCCTTAACTACGCTGTAGCCCTTCCTAACACACTCTGATTATCATTACGCTTATTGCTACCCTGCTTTCTTGCCTTGTGTGCTTCCTTTAATTTATCACACCTTCCCTCACTTGAATCCTCGCCCCCACCCCTCCACTATTTGATTTAAAGCCCTGGTTCTTCCCCCATTTTTTCTAAATACCTTATACTCTGCAGCATTTAACTGTCAATCTTGTTCTTTATACAGCCCAAACTTTAATTACCCTTATTACATCTGATTTCTCTCTATGAATTATTGTCACCAATTCTCCCATTTTATTTTGTATGCTGTGTCTATTACTGTGCAGGCCACTTAATTTATTTACATTAATAGTTTGTTTTGTTTTATTTCCTCAGTTTTTTGTACTTATGTGCTGTAATTTTATCTGTTCCCTGGCCATTTAAGTTACCCATATTGCTGACCATTTATGATACCCTTATTCCTCACCTTTGCCTGACCTTTATCAGGCAACTAGGTTAACCAGGGATTGTCCAGGTGACTCCTTCAATAGATTTATGAGATGTTTAAGCAATGCTTCAGATGTTTGAGCTGCTCTGGATTAGTTGAGGTTGTTGGGGGGTGGTGGTGTTGGGGGTTGAAATTACTTACAATATGGACATGAGAAAGTGTCCAACATTACAAGAGTATGCTGCCTACTGCACAGTATCACTATGGGCAGAGGCCTGAGCACATTATTTGCTGTGAAGCAGTGAAAAACATTGCCGGGCCAGGAAGACATATATTTATAAGTATACTTGAGGTATCAGCGGCAGAGGAGCCAGAAGGAAGAGTGATACCCTAGTTTCTCATACTAAATTTCTTCCTTTAAACTCTGTTTATGGATCTTACAATAGTCATCAAAACAAATTTGCCATCTGGATCTCCTAATTGCTTGCCTTTCAGATGCATTTACTGTCTTACATCGCTCCTACTGCAGTTGACTGTCTTTCTGTGAGGTCATTGAAAAAGTCAACTGAAATCTAATAAGTGAATTGTATTGTTTATATTTGTGAGATAGTTGATGTGATATGCTTTCTCTGAACATGGCAACCTTGAAAAAAATATCACAAAAGTTGACATGCCTGCATAAAAACTGACAACTCAAAGACAGCTTATAATTTAAAATTACCCTGAAATATAGACCAAGGCTACCATTTTAAGATGACTTAATTCCTTTCTTATTTTATGGCATTTCAGAATTCTTACTTGTTTCTAAAAATCACATTCTACTGTTTGGTGTGTTTTTGTGTGAAAACTAAAATCCACTTGCTATCTATATGACACAAAATAGGATTTTTTTGTGCAGTTTTGTTTTGGTGACTTGTTGCCTTAAATTCAGCATATAAGCAGTTTTATCAGATACAGGCTGGAGAGAGGATTAATTTAAATTTAAACAGTAGTAAGCTATTGATTCAGTTTATAGCTGACCTTAGGGATCCTGTTTTAAGTTTGTGTAGTTAGCCATTCAAAATCCAGGAAAATTGGTCATGCTTTTCTGGTTCTAAATCTTGGCAATAGCTGGGAAAATCAGTCTGAAACTATCAGAGGAGGGATTCTGAGAAAAAGAAAGTTGAGTTCAAATTCCAAGAAACAGTCCTGATTAATTGGGCATCTACAAGTTGATGATAGACACTTAAAAGGTATGAGGAATTGAGACCATAAGAATTGAGAGACAAAATAATCTGCAGCATGAAGCTAGAAAAGATCCCAAAACATTTGTCACAGTTATTATATGGCTCATTGATTCTGTACATGTTGCATAGTGGGTGAGTAGACATGGTGACCATAGAGGAGGCATGAAGACCATGCATGGGGCATGGGAAGTGGGTGAGGGGGGTGAGGGTGTGGGACTGTATTTTCATTACTGAGGCATGTAGTTGGGAAATTTCCCGACTCAGCAGACCCACCTCAGTTTAAAATGCCCTCTTATGTGCAATTTTCACTCTAGGGAGGCAGGGACAGGAGACAGTCAAACCCACCAACCTTGGAAGCAAAGTGTAAGTGGCCACAAGGGCGGGCAAGTGCTGAGGTAGTCTGGCTAGTAGGCCTTGCCTTAGTTCTTTGGGACATAGTCCCAGTTGTATTAAAAGCAGGTTGGCCCTCTAGCCCTTACTCCTCACATACTCTCACATCTTCCCACCTACACACCATGCTTCCTTATTCCCTCTCCATGCCCTCCATACCCCTTTCATGCCCATTCACCTATTATGCACTATGTACAGAATCAATGAGCTATATAATAAAAATGGCAAGTGTTGAAATACCAAGGAAGAAAAGCTCATCCAGAAATCTGTTTGGAAAAAAAACTGTGGTTCCTACAACCCTATAAAAGTGTCAATCAGGCAAGGCCATTATACTGTCAGTAACAGAAACTTTACCCACTGTACATCTCTTAATCTTATCAAAATAAACATACAGACATTGACAAAAGAGATCATAGAAAGAATAACTTATTATAACCTTATAAAGATGTCAGTCATGCAAAATAAAAACTCACCTTTAGTTTGCCTAACAGTCTCCTGATGAGCTAATGCATTTGTGTGTCTTGGAGCTCAGCCAAGCATTCATTAAGAGCCCAGGTGGAGAACCAGATATCTGGTCATATGTTTCTGCTGATACAGTTCCCAGAGGGGTTCAATCCACAAAAATTGGAGAGCAGGCTATGAGATGCCAACCCTCAAATGGAGCCAGCCAGGTCAGGAGTGCAGGATGTGGCATCCTGAAAATTGCCAGCACTGGGAATGGGCGTCTTGAAATCACCATTTTTGAATGGCTCCAGAGTCGGCCCAATTTCGTGACAATCCAGAATTAGTACCTAGGCACAACCCAGTGGCATTCCCTCTACTTGACACTTGGAATAAACCCCAGGTCTCAGTGCCAAATGATATGGGCCTTGTGGGCTGGAGGCAATGACTAAGAAATACCTTTAAACACAAGACATACCAACAACACTGGAGTGACATAGATTTAGATTCCTGGGGCCAATTTTTAAACAGAGGATAATGGCCTGGCTTTGCTACAGGAGGCATGTATGTGCTATGGTGAGGGTGGGGGTGGGTGATGCTGTTGTGAGGTTGGGAAACCCGAAAGAATGGGCTTCCTGAATATTCTGCAGAATTTAACTTTCTTTTTTATTCATTCACGGGATGTGGGCTTCACTGGCTAGGCCAGCATTTATTGTCCATCTCTAGTTGCCCTTGAAAAGGTGGTGTTGAGCTGCCTTCTTAAACCGCTGGAGCCCATGTGGTGTAGGTACACCTACAGTGTTGTTACAAAAGAAGTTCCAGGAAATTGACCGAGAGACAATGAAGGAACAGCGATATATTTCCAAGTCAGGATGGTGAGTGACTTGGAGGGGAACTTACAGGTGGTCGTGTTCCTATCTGCTGCCCTTGTCCTTCTAGATGATTGTGGCTGTGAGTTTGGAAGGTACTGTCTAAGGAGCTTTGGTGAATTCCTGCAGTACATCTTGTAGTTGGTGCACACTGCTGCTACTGTGCGTCGGTGGTGGAGGGAGTGAATGTATGTGGATGTGGTGCCAAATCAAGCGGGCTGCTTTGTCCTGGATGGTGTCAAGCTTCTTCAGTGTTGTGGGAGCTGCACTCATCCAGGCAAATGGGGAGTATTCTGTCATACTCGTGACTTACACCATAAGACCACAAGATGTAGGAGCAGAAGTGGGCCATTCGGCCCATCAAGCCTGCTGTGCCATTTAATGAGATCATGGCTGATCTGTTAACCCTCAACTCCACTCTCCTGCCTTGTCCCCATAATCCTTGATTCCCTTACTGTTTAAAAAGCTGTCTATCTCAGCCTTGAATTTATTTAACAACCCAGCCTCTACAGACCTCTGCGGTTAAGAATTCCACAGATTCACTGCCCTCTGAGAGAACAAATTCCTCCTCATCTCTGTTTTAAATAGGTGTCCCCTTACTCTGAGATTATGCCCTCTGGTCCTAGACCTCTCCCACAAGGGGAAACAACCCCTGAACATCTACCCTGTCAAGCCCCCTAAGAATCTTACATGTTTCAATAAGGTCGCCTCTCATCCTTCTGAACTCCAATGAGTACAGGCCCAATCTGCTCAACCTCTCCATCCATGGATCAGCCTAGTGAACATTCAATGGACAGCTTCCAATGCCAGGATATCTTTCCTTAGATAAGGGGACCAAAATTGTTCACAGTATTCTAGGTGTGATCTAACTCGTGCCTTGTATAGTTCTAGCAAGACTTCCCTATTTTTACACTTTGTTCCCCTTGAAATAAAGGCCAACATTCCATTTGCCTTCCCTATTACCTGTTGAACTTGTATGTTAGTTTTTTGGGAATCATGCTCAAGGACTCCCAAATCCTACTGTGCTGCAGCCTTCTGCAGTCTTTCTCCATTTAATTAATATTCAGCTCTCTATTCTTCCTGCCAAAGTGCATAATCTCACATGTTTCCAAATTATATTCCATCTGCCAAGTTTTTGCCCACTCACTTAACTTGTCTATATCCTCTGTAGTCTCCTTGTTGGTTGCCTTCCCACCAATTTTTGTGTTTTTGTGATTTGTGCCTCGCAGATGGTGGACAGAGTTTGGGGAGTCAGGAAGTGAGTTACTCACTGCAGGATTTCTAGCCTCTGACCTGGTCTTGTAGCCACACTATTTATATGGCTAGTCCAGTTCAATTTCTGGTCAATGGGAACTCCCAGGATGTTGATGGAGGGGGTTTATGTGATGGTAATACCATTTAAAATCAAAGGGCGGTTAGATTCTCTCTTATTGGAGATGGTCATTGTCTGGCAATTGTGTGGCTCGAATGTCACTTGCTATTTGTCAGCCCAAGCCTGGATATTGTCCAGGCCTTGCTGCATTTGCACATGGACTGCTTCAGTGTCTGAGGAGTCACGAATGGTGCTGAACGTTGTGCCATCATCAGTGAACATTCCCACCCCTGACCTTATGATGGAAGGAAGGTCATTGATGAAGATGGTAGGACCCTGAACAACTCCTGCAGTGATGTCCTGGAGCTGAGATGACTGACCTCCAACAATCACAACCATCTTCCTTTGTGCTAGGTATGAATCCAACCAGCGGAGAATTTTCCCCCTGATTCCCATTAACTCCAGCTTTGCTAGGGCTCCTTGATGCCACACTCAGTCAAATGTGGCCTTGATGTCAAAGGCAGTCACTCCCACTTCACCTCAGGAGTTCAGCTGTTTTGCCTATTTGTGAGCCAAGACTGTAATGAGGTCAGGCGCTGAGTAGTCATGGCAGAACCCAAACTGGGCATCAGTGAACAGGTTATTGCTCAGCAAGCGCCACTTGATAGTACTGTTGATGATTCCTTCCATTACTATACTCATGATCGAGAATAGACTGATGGGACAGTAATTGGCTGGGTTGGAATTGTCCTGCATTGTGTATACCTGGGCAATTTTCCACATAGCCGGGTAGATTCCAGTTTTGTAGCTGCACTGGAACAGCTTGGCTAGTGGCAGGGCACGTTCTGGAACACAAGTCTTCAGTACTATTGCCAGAATATTGTCAGGGCCCGTAGCCTTTGCACTATCCAATGGCTTCAGCCATTTCTTGATATCACATGAAGTGAATTGATTTGGCTGAAGACTGGCATCTATGAGCTGGGGACCTCCATAGGATGTCGAGATGGATCATCCACTTGGCAATTCTGGCTGATGATTGTAGCAAATACTTCAGCCTTACCTTTTGTCCTAATGTGCTGGGCTCCCCCATTATTGAGGATGGGGATATTTGTGGAGCCTCCTCCTTCAATGAATTGTTTAATTGTCCACCACCATTCACAATTGGATGTGGCAGGCCTGCAGAGCTTAGATCTGATCCGTTGGTTGTGCGATCGCTTCGCTCGGTCTATCATTTGCTGCTAATGCCGTTCGGCACTCAGGTAGTACTGTGTTATAGTTTCACCAGATTGACACCTTATTTTTAGGTATGTCTGGTGCTGCCCCTGGCATGCCCTCCTGCATTCTTCATTGAATCAGGGTTGATCCCCTGCCTTGATGGTAACAGTAGATTGGGGGACATGCCAGGCCATGAGGTTACAGATTGTGTTTGAGTGCAATTCTGCTGCTGTTAATGGCTCACAGCGCCTCATGGATGCCCAGTCTTGAGTTGCTAGATCTCTTCGAACTCGATCCCATTTAGCACAGTGGTAGTGCCGCACGCCACGACGGAGGGTATCCTCAATGTGAAGGTGGGACGTCGTCTCCACAACGTCTGTGTGGTGGTCACTCCCACTGATACAGTCATGGACGGATGCATCTACGGCAGGCAGGTTGGTGAGAATGAGGTCAAGTATGTTTTTCCCTCTTGTTGGTTCCCTCACTACCTGCCACAGACCCAGTCTAGCAGTTATGTCCATTGGGACTCAGCCAGCTCGGACAGTCGTGATGCTACCAAGCTACTTTTGGTGATGGACATTTAAGTACCCCACCCAGAGGCAGGGTGGTGGTGGGGGGGTTGGGGTGGACAGCAGCTGAGCAATAACCTGTTCACTGACGCCCATTTTGGGTTCTACCAGGGCTACTCAGCACCTGACCTCATTACAGTCTTGGCTCACACATGGGCAAAAGAGCTGAACTCCCGAGGTGAGGTGAGAGTGACTGCTTTAATATTTTGAGGGTGCTTTCCTTCCAGAATAAACCTGCTCATAGGGTGAAAACCAACGAGAGCAGATTTTTGTATTTGGGGATGAAAGAGATTGTGGCGGAGGTCCAACTGGTGATGTGGAGGATCCAATGGTGATCTTGCAATCCAAATTGCAGGGGGAAATCCTGTGGTGGCCTAGAGGTCCTCCAGATCATTATGGGGTGTGTTCTGTACTATATGTCTTGGTTTAGCTTGCCGTAGATTTGCAAGTCAGTACATTATGGGATCACAGAATCCATTTTGTTAGTTCAGTTTCTGAAGTAAAATAAACAAAAGCACAATGTTCAACCACCTCCACACCTATGTGAGTATTGATTAATCTTGAAAAAGTTGTTGGCAGTACCAATATTAAAACATAACAGGGGGTGTGTTGTAAAGGGGGAAGCATCCAATGGTGGTGCAAAAGGAGTATAGATTCAGAACAGATCGATCAACTCAAAACTGGGCATCTGTGGGCTACTGTGGGCCATCAGCAGCAACAGAATTGTATTCCACTACAATGTGTATCCTTATGGCATGCCATATCCCTCACTCAGCTATGATCATCAAAATAAGGACCAAACCTAGTTCAACAAGGTGTTGATGCACCAGGCATGGTGGCAATTCCAAGGTGCCAGCCTGTTGAAGTTACAATACAGGACTATGTGCATGCTGAGCGGCAGAAGCAGCATGTTATAAACAAAGCTAAGTAGTCCCACAACCAATGGATCAGGTCAAAGCTCTGAGTCCTGTTATATCCAGTTATCAAAGGTGATGATGGAAGAGGTTCGACAAACATTCCCATTTTCATTGATGGCAGAGGCCAGCACATCAGTGCAAAAGACAAGGCTGAAACATTCATAACCATGCCCAGGCAGAAGTGCTGAGTGGATGACTCATATCGGCCTCCTCCTGATGTCAGATGACAGACTTCAGCCAATCCGATACTTTTCATGCAATCTTAAGAAACAGCTGAGTGCCCAGGATACAGCAAATGCTATGAGCCCTCACAACATCCCAGCTGTAGTGCTAAAGACTTGTGCTTGAGACCTAGCTTAGGTATGTTCTGCTCACAAAAAGAACAAATTCAATCCAGCCAATTATTACCCCATCAGATGACTCTCAATCATCAGCAAAGTGAAGGAAGGTGTTATGGATAGTGACTTAAAGCTCACCAATGCTCAGGTTTGGTTCCACCATAACCATTTGGCTTGAGACCTCATTAAAGCCTTGGTCGAAACATGAACAAAAGAGCTGAATTACAAAGGTAAGGTTAAAGTGGCTGCCCTTAACATCAAGTCAGCATCTGACCAAATGTGGCATCAAGGAATTTCATAAAATTGAAACCAATGGGAATTAATGAAGCAATCAGTGCTCTCATGCAGCAAGACCCAGTCAACATTCAGGCTTAGGCTGATAAGTGGCAAGTGTTACAAGCACTGTAGCGACCAATAACATTTAAAAAGAAATTCAAATTTCCAGTTAATAGCTGAAAAGGATGACACAACAAAATTTCATGTTTAAGAATTTTACCGTAGCAAATTACTAAAAACATTATTAACTAAACACTATTTTTGTAGGCAACTTATACTTTAAACAGAAAGAAATGTTCCCTATTCATACTTATCACATATCACACTCTCCACAGATTTATTGTCCTTATAGCAAAATGTCCAGAGTCACTTCCAGCTTCCAATGAGTTCATGTTATTCTGTTTCACCAAGTAGTAACTTCAAGTGACCATCTCCAGGTGCTCCCCTCAATTTTTGGAGTTTCCCAAATCCACTACCAGCAATAAAACCTGCTCTGATGATTCTTCTTCCCTCCTGACCACACCAGGATGAATCTCAGACCCCTTTGATTGCTGTGGAAGGCGTCTCTTTGACATATCCAGCTTTGGTATGTCTCAAAGAGCCTGGAGACTCTTCTCTCTGCTGACCACACCAACTGCTGTTCTTTTCCATTTATTTATTCATTCATGGGATGTAACTCTTTTGAGTACAAACCCGTTTCCATCTGTTTCAGATGAAGTTACATTGTTTCATAGTTTACCATTGTGAAATTTGAACTCTTGATCTTGGGGTTACAAACCCAGTACCATAACCACTTGGCTATTTAGGCTAAGCCTTGGCTGGCTAGGACAGCATTTAATTGTCCATCCCTAATTGCCCTTGAGAAGATGGTGGTGAGCAACCTTCTTGAACCTCTGCAATCTATGTTGTGTACAGATACCCACAATGCTGTTAGGAAGGGGCTACCAGGATTTTGACCCAGTGACAGTGAAGGAACAGTAATATAGTTCCGGGGTGGCTTGTTGGGGAACTTGCATTTAAAAATTTTAACCATGGATTAGAAACCCACTCTTCCAGGTCAATTTGGACTTATTCAAGGCCCAAATCATTCACAAAATTGGGGACTCTGGAGAAAAAGATTCCTTGGATACATGATTGCTTCAGGTCTAGATAAAAAGACAGAAACTGAACAAGTTAACACAAGCTTTATTCAGTAGGCCTGATAGCCAACAAGATAATAGCTGAACAAGAAATCAACGAATTACGTGCAAAATTTGAAGTGCTAAAATCATTTGACACTTATTTTAACCTCAAAAGTAACAAACTTTTGAAAGAGCTAAATTGAATAAATTGTGTCCAACAGCCAGGAGAACCTGTCGACTCTTTCATTAATGACCTGTATAGAATGGCTGAAGACTATAATTACGGTGACTTGAAATCTGAGCTAATCAGGGATGGAATAGTTGTAGAAGTGGTGGACAATGCACTCTTGGACATACTTCAAATGAAGGAATGCCTAACCCTTGAGAAAGCCATCCAGATTGTCAGGCAATCTGAATTCCATTTGCAACATAGATCCATATTAAGGGGAGAAAGCAAACCATGGTACAAAGTAAACTTAACTGTCCAGTTAGTGAAACAGCACAGACCAGGGACAGGGACAGTCCAGACCAAAGGAAGCAATATCCTAACCAGCCAATAGACCGACCATGCCAGCACTGTGGAGCAAAGCATCTCCACAGCAGTGATCAGTGTCTGGCAATTTCAACCCAATGTTTTCAATGTAACTAAATAGAACACTTCAGGAAGCTGTGCAAAGCCAAAACACCAAAAATCATAGAAAATCTCAAGAGAATTCATGAGGTTAAGACAGCACACAAGAGAACACACAACCATGCTGCTTGGGCAAGAGCAAAGATCCTGGATTTCTATTCTGAAATGCTGACATCTTGGTTAATTGCCATATCACAAACTTTAAACTGGACACAGGAGCCAGCATTATGGTCCTATCAGCCAAAGAACCATGGCTGAGAGACCTCTAGCTATGAATAGCCGACACACCACTTTATAAATCTGGAGGAATGTAAATTTCAGTTGTAGGCATGATTTTGGAACCATTAAAGTATGGCAGCAAACAAATCTTCGAGCTGATGTACGTCATCTGTAACCAGTCTTTTTCTCTCTCGAGCAGAGGTACCTGTGTAGTCCTGAATCTCCTCAAGCAACTACTGTTGTAATGTGACAAGTCAAGAGAGGAACCAGCAATGAGAAGAGCCTCATCCTACGGCTCCAACACCACAGAGCAGACACTGCAATGTCCAGCCAGCATGACAGTGCCACAAACGCTGTTAGAACTGAGTAGCAGCCATCCATTGATGTCGGTACATCACACAGCTAAATGCAAAGGTGAGCTTACCACCAAGTCACACCCTTACAACAGAAAGAGCCATCATCCATCTTGGTGTGCATCAAAGCAAGCCGCACAAAGGAAGAAGAGAAAAAACCATTATAGAGATGGGCCCAGAGTTTGTCCATTCCATAAAAAGTGGAATAAATCAAACACCATCTATCACTACAATTGGGGAATCGACAAAGCGATTCAGTGCCAAAGAATGGAAAAAGAGGATGAAAAGACATCCCAATGCCAGAACAACCTCCGATTCAACAAAGTTTACCTGCAGCAACAGAGCCCACCGCTCCTCCAGCAGTAGTGAAAACAAGATATGGAAGTGTTATAAGGCTTCCAGGCTGCCTGAACCTATGAACTCAAGAGACTTGAGGACAGGAGATGAGATAGTAGTAATGATGTAATGCATGGGATAAACTGGGATAACTTGAAATACATTGGATAAAGACTTTAGGGGAGGCGTAGTATGAAGGTCTGGCACATAAAGAGTTAACATAGGACTAAGTACAGTACCACTCAGGGTGATGTAAAAAAACATATGACCCACACCTAGGGTTCAGTGTGGTGTTGGACAGAACCATGTGTAGAAGCAAGCATGGAGATAGCTCTTAGCTTGGACCTTTACTGTACTTATGTACATAGTTTCTAGTAGTTAATAAATACTTACTGTTGAACTTCCTTAGATTTAAAATGCCTAAATAAGACATACCGAACCATACCCAACACTTTACAGCACTTGAAACCCTAGCCTTCATCAGCCCACCAATCTTGAGCAAAGTATTCTCCAGCTCATGTAATCATGGAAGTGTGGGTGGGCCATGAGAGGGATGATGGTGAAAGTGGATATGAAAGTGAGGACTCAGCTCAAAGCATTTCCTCTTCTCGCCTGTTACTCCTTCCCTCTGTCAATACTCCATATGGTGCCTCTTGTCAAGTCTGGTAGCCAAGTCTGCCCCTACACAGGTGCAGGTGGAACAGTCTTTAGTGGGGTCCTCACAAGCTTCAAGACACTGAGGACATCAACCAGGAGCATCTCAGCAGTCAGAGCAGGGATCTGAACAGACTGCCTTTACCACTGCTGAAGTCACAGGGGTTGCACCATGTAAAAGTGCTAGGAACAGGAACAGTAAAGACTTGTAGGGTAGGCACATTGGTATGCTGCACAATATTAAATTGGTAAACTTCTGGGGTTTTTTGGAGCCAAATAAATATTATTTCCATTGCTTTCCCATGTTGCCAATTTGGTAGCCACTAGGCAGTGGCCTTTTCACTTGTGATGAATGCTATAACAAGATGCCAAGCATTGGGAGCCCATGAAAGAGATAAAAGCAAAATACTGGAGATGATGGAAATCTGAAATAAAACAGGAAATGCTGGGACCACTCAGCAGGTCTGGCAGCACTTGTGGAGAGGGAAACAGAGTTAACGTTTCAAGTCTGTAAAAGGACTCGAAATGTTAACTCAGTTTCTCTCTCCACAGGTGTTGCCAGACCTGTTGAGTGTTTCCAGCATTTCCTTTGAAAGAGATGCTTGGTTGTTTGCAGAACTGCATACGTTGGGGAATGGAAAGGGGGAAATTACATTTTTGTGTGACTAACAGATAGGTAGACTGGTGGAACTTATATGAACCTCACAATAATATTATTAACATTTCAGCAGCAATAAATGCCGCTACTGGGACACTGACTGCACGTGTTCTTTCTCCTCTTGGAATCATCTGTGGAAGCACTGTTCTGTGTACAATGTTGTGCAGCGTGTAGCACACCACAGCCATTCTGGAGACTAGCTGATGCATGCAGAAAAGCACCTATTGATCTGTCCAGGACATGAAGTTCAGCCTCAAGATGTTGATGGCTTGTTCAGTGACATATCTGGTTGTCATATGTCTTTCATTGTATCACTCCTGAGCCTCATTATTTGGTTTCATTGTGAGTATCATCAGCTACATTTTAAATGGGTATTCCCTTGTCTCTAAGCAACCAACCATTAAGCCTGCTTTAAGGTGCAAAGAGATTAGGGAGAATCAATTGCCACGGAACAGAAGCATCATGGCAATAGCTGGGAATCTTACATATATCTGACTGCATAAGCATCTTTCTGGGGTTGCACACCACCTGCATATTGATGCAGTTAAAACCCTTGCAATTGATGAATATGCCTGGGTGATCTGGGGTTACTTTAATTGCCACATGGGCAGTTGATGGTACCCTGCATCTGTGGGTAGCCAGCTAAAGCATCACTGGCATCATCAGTGGCAAAGTTGACATAATTGCCCACCCTGGTAAACAAGCCATCATCAGCTATCTTAGGTTTTTGTGGGTTACTGACTGTGAGATCCTGCAAATGTCTCTGGCAGGTCCTTGATCCCCTCTCTTCTATGAAGTGGCAGGTCCATGAAGAGTAGGTTACTCCTGCTCCTGCATGTGCAGCTGCCGGTGGTTCTCTTATTGGGGCTGTTCCTCCTGTACTTGCTAATACTGCTGGTGGTGCTTCTGCTGCTGATGCTCCTGTTGGTGCTGCTGCTGCTGCTACTGGACATCTTGATCCTCAGCTAAAAATCAAGTAAAACATCATGAACAGCATCCACACTGATCTAAACAGAAAATGCTGGACATACTCAGCAGGCCAGGCAGCATCTGTGGAGAGAGAAGCAGTTTCACATGCATGGCCTTTTATCAGAACTGAGAAAAATTAGGCATGTAATAGATTTTAAGCAAGTGAAAAGGGGAGCATGGGAAAAAGGGAACATCTGTGATAGCATTGAAAACAAGAAAGATTAATGACAAAAGGTTTGGTGGTGCAAAGGGAGTGTCAATGACCTGTTAAACTAGAGCTCCAAGGTGAAGATTAGGGCCAGAATTTTACATGCTGGTTTTGGGCACACAGCCAACCTGGAAGAGATTAAATCGCGCCTGATGACACTGGGCAGGTATCCCGATGTCATCTTACGCTCGCATGATAGTACGGTCAGCCAGTGCACACAGGAGTCAGCAATCAAGCAATCTTAACATGTCTGAGGTCCAGTGCCACAGGAGGCCCCACTTCTCTAGGAACACCATAACATTATTATGCCATATGATTGGGTCGGAGATCGCCTCCAACTGTGTGGGTGGGCACTCAATGCCAGTGGCTCTGAAGGTCACAGTAGCCCTCAATTTTTATGTATCCGGATCTTTCTAAGGGTCAGTGGGGAATCTTTCTGCAGTGTCCCAAGTTGTCCATAGCTGTGTCAAGCTCATAACGGATGTTCTGTTCAGATAGGTCCTCACATTCATTCATGACTGGAAGGACCAAGCCAGCAAAGCTGAGTGAGCCAGAGGCTTCACAGCTATTGCTGGTTTCCCATGCATCCAGGGTGCCACAGACTGCACTCATGTGGTCATCAAGGTGCCAGTGGGTCAGCCGGGTGCCTTTGCAAATAGAAGAGTTACCGTTCAATGAACATGCAGCTAGTAGGCAACCACCAGAGCCAGATTCTGCAAGTCTGTGCAAGGTACCCTGGAATTCCAAGGATGCATACATTCTGCGACACTCCCAGGTGTCAAGTCAGTTTGTAGCTCCAGCTCGGCTGAATGGTTGGTTGCTGGGTGACAAAAGGTATCCATTGAAAAGGTGGCTCATGATGTCAATCCGGCACCCAAGGACAGATGTGGAAAAGACTTCCAGTGGAGTCATGCTTCCACAAGGATGGTGGTTGAGAGGACAATAGGGCTACTGAAGATGATGTTCTGCTGTCTGGACAGTCCTGGGGGTTCCCTGCAATATCCTCTGGAGCGCCTGCTGCTCATCATCATGGCCTGCTGCACTCTGCACAATACGGCACTGGCAAAGGGGAACCCACTTGAGGGCGAGGATAGTGAGGCAACTCCACATGCCTCAGAGGAAGGTTCTACAGATCTATCTGATGAGGAGCTGGGCAGGCACAAGATGAGGACGAGGAGGCAGATTTGATGAACCTTCAGAGAGCCAAGGGACACCAAGGAGGCCTTGATTCAATATTCCTTCAGCTAGGCTGCCAGGGCTTGGCTTCCATCTCAGTACAAGGGCAATGCCTCCATCACACACATTTCTGAGATAGCAATGCCATGACCTCAATGTTGCCTCACAACCTCCTGCCTCTGCCATCCATCATAGGGCACTGATGAGGTCAGCATCTATGGAAAACATGAGGGACACTCAGGATATTGAAAACAAAATCTTTATTTTTTCTTTACCAGTGTTGCAAACAAGGAACAAAACCTAATATGGTGGCCAAAATCACACAAAAACAATATGTAGCTCTGATGAAATGAATGCATGTCACCTGTGAAAACCTCATCCTATGTTCATGATGCCTTAAACTCACGCTTCCGAGTGCTATGTCTTAGTCCCCCCCACCCTTGCTGGCAGCAGCATTGGAGGCAGATTGCTGACTTTGCTGTCGTGAAGGCCCTGATGACTTTGGTTGTCATCCTCTGGCCGTTGGGGCCTAAAGGCTCTGCCTGAGAGGGAGCGAGCAGCAACATGCCTGGGCACTCCTCAGTCACCGTGGCCTCAGAAGATAGGATGGTCACTGGCAGAGGAGCAGTGGAGCTGCTGCCCTCGTCCGGGACGCTGTGAGAGGAGACAACAGAGACGACAGGTAGCTTGTCCACCAGAAGTATGTCTGGACTTTTCTGCTGTCCATTGATGGATGGGCACCTATAAGAGAGACTAGGTGTCTCATCTATCTCTCACACTGGCAGTGACCTCATGAGGTCACAGCCGAAGTGTGGGCTTGCAGGTCAGAACGCGACCCCAGGAATGCAGGTCACAGCGCGACCCCAGGAACCCCTGATTCTGTTCCTGGAGCTGCATTTTTATGGACGAAGCTGTGCGCTCAGTGCTCAGGGTCAATGCAGGACTCACACTCCGCATGGACTCCTCCATGACAGATACTATGGCACGCAGACCCTCAGGTATCCCCCCGAGATCTTCCTGTGCATCCTGTTGGACATCCAGCATCTGCTGCCTGATGGATGACTCCAGAGGCTTGTCATCTGCCTCGGACTCAACATGGTCCTGGTCTCCAGCAGTCCTCTGACTGCCAGCACCCTGGGCACTCTCTGCCTCCGTCAACTCCTCATGTGAGTATGACACGCCCTCACCACAGTGCACTTCAAACTGAGCCAACGCACTATAACCCACCAACATGTCAGTGCCTGGTGCTTATTGCAGAGTTCGGATGTGACGCGGGTGCATCACTCAGTGGTTCCTCCTCAGGTGTCAAGGGGTGTCCTCGGGGTCAGTTGGGCGTCATGAGGATGGCACTTCTGAGGGAAAACAGGATACATCAGTTAAGAACATCATCACTAAGTATCTATGCAAGCACAACAGTTGCTGGCCAAAATGGAAACATGCCTCACTGTGGCTCTGTGAGCAGCAAACGATGGGTACTCTGGACTTGAACTTTTCATTGGAGATGCCACGATCCTGCTCTTCTTGCACACTGCCCCAGTTTCTCATCTGCCCACTGCCCTCTTATCGTCCTCTGAGACCCCTGCCTCTCTGAGTTCTGTGGACCTTGTTCCTCACTCCCATTCCATGATCAGAGTGTCCATCTCAAACCTGGTAAGGATCATGGGCACCTCCCATCCAGTCATGTGTGCTCCAGCGCATTATGGCTTCTCTTCCTGAACATAAACAAGTGCATTCATTAGTCCATCCTCTACCTGCAACACCATTCCAGCCTTGCAACCCGTCCTCTGGAGAGCCAGCCTGAGGTGCCTATCAAACTGGCACTCCTCACCCCTCTTCCACATAAGGTGAGCAGCAACATCTCCCATCTTTGGCAGGCACAGGGATATATGCCATTTGGCACTATTCATCTTACACCCTTGAGCGCCACAACTTACAGCCACCCTCCAAGATATCTATATTCACTTCCATGCCAAGTTGGTACTCATCCTTGCAGGCCACAGAAAAATATTGAATTGTTTCTGGCACTGGATCCATGTGCAGTTCTCCACATCATGCATGCTCACCTGTGCAGCCATCTCCTTCATCTGGTGGGGTGGCTTCCTCTTGCCATCCTGTGGCATGAGTATTTCACGCCAGGCATTCACTGCCTCACTAGGATGTGCAGGCAATCATCTGAGAATTGTACAACAGAGTGCTCACCAACATTGGCATCCCGCTTGCCATGCCCACCGGGTGCTGAGGCCATCACTTACGCCAAATTTTCAAGTCTCTTGTCAGTAGCTCCATTAGGCTCTTCCCCAACTCCTAGCAGTCTTCAGGGAGCTGACAAGGATCGTTTTATATTTCCCTCTGTGTCACCATTCCAGCTGGCACCCACGATGGGCCCGCCCACACTGGCAGTGCTGCGCCAATGTCCAGGAGCATTTCATGCTGTCTGGTCCTTAATTGACCAGCCAGCATGAAATTGCACCATTTCAATATTCGCAAGCGGAAGGGGAAACTGCGGCCGCCGTTCATGTGTGCCCAACAAGTGCAAAATCCAGGCCCAAAAGTAAAAACATCTAAAGTTGTCAAACCTCTGAACACAAGACCTGTGAAGAAAGACCTTCAAACAAGCAAGCAAGAAAGTAGCTGTGAGGCTTCAGAACTTGAGTTATTTCCTTGTCTTCAGCCCCTCAATTACGAGTGTTCTGACTTTGCTTTCACTGGCAAGTTCCTGGAAGCCTGACCAACCCATGGACCTTAAATTACAAAAGCCATGTTGATATTTCTGCAACTGAGTGACTAAAATATTGAAACTGATAACCCACTTCTCCTGAGAGTGTTCTTCGCACGCAGTCCAATGCCCTATAGTTAAATGCGGAAGTCGGCAGGTTGGAACCAGCTTCCCAATGCTCTATCAATTTCCCAAGTTTTAACCCTCCACATGATTCTGAATTTTACTATTCAGCTGTCATATCCAAGTGCTTTTACATACTGAGAAAAGATAGTTCCAATTACTAGGTGCTGAATAAAAGTATTGCATGGGTGTCCCTAAGCTTAACAGCAAAACATAAATACTCAAGGTAACAGTGCATCTAATGCATAAAATTACAAATTAAATCGAATCCACAAATCCTACTGTCACTTGCTTCTTTTTTATTTCTATTTATCCTATTCTTTTAGATCATCCAATTGTTTTTCCTTTTTTTTCAAAAGCATTAGTAAATTAACCAATGACAAAGCTCAGACAACTAAATTGATACAAAATTAAATAAGTAGTTTTTAGTATAAATGCTTAATAAAATATAGGTCGTCAAACCTAGAGGTTCTAAACCTTTGCACAGAGCATCAAAGCAAAGACTTAACCCTAGCTGTTTTTGAGGTCTGAGTTCTGAAATGCAAGAAACAAAAATGACAGATTTCAAGCACTTGGAAGCAAAATTCAGACAATTAGATATAGAGGGATTTATTTGCATTGGTTTGCTCTGAGTTGACCACTGCAAGGAAGGAGAAAGTAAACTTGCATCCTTGATTTGGAAGTGAAGTGACCTGTGTAATTTTCTTGTGTTAGATAGGGGACAATTGTCATTATTTTTCCAACCAATTCAGAAGACAAGTGGAACATAGGAGCAGAAGTAGGCCATTTGGCACATTGAGCCTGCTCTGCCATTCAATTAGATCATGGCCGATCATCTACCTCAACGCCATTTTCCTGCATTATCCCCATAATCCCTCAATGTCATTTGTATCCAGAAATCTATCGATATTTGTAAGAGTTTTTGAGCTTCCACAGCTCTCTGGTGTAGAGAATTCCAAAGATTCACCACCACCTGAGTAAAGAAATTCCTCCTCATCTCAGTCTTAAATGGCCTGCCACTTATTCTAAGACTGTGTCCCCTAGTTTGAGACTCACCAGCCAGGGGAAACATCCTGTCTGCAGCTACCCTGTTTCAATGAGATCACCTCTTATTCTTCAAAACTCTCGAGAATACAGGCCCAGCTTCCTCAATTTCTCCTCATTAGACACTCCAGGGATTAGACTAATGAACTCCTATTGTACTCCCTGTATGGCAAGTATATCCTTCCTTAGATGAGGAGAGACAGTGGTCTAGTGGTAATGTCATGGGACTAGGAATCCAGAAATCATTATAGATGCCAGTGGCACCATTGTGCAGATTTCAGGAACAGAAGGTCTGGATTTTCAAGAGGCCGGATGTGTTTTCAAAGGCCTCCTAAACCATGGCAGTACAGTCCAGTTGTGAATGGCATGGGAGGCCTTATGGAAGGGCGGAAAAGCTTCTGAAATTTTGCAAGTGGGATAACTTTGCATTAAAGTAACCAGAAGAGCCTCAAGGAAGTTGCTGGAGTTGGACAAAGGAGGGGGGGACGGGGGTGGAAGAGGTAGGGGTGAGCTCTGTGAAAACTCAGGGGCTGGGCAAAATCCTACCACTAATAGGGCATCAGACTATTCAGCCAGGCTTGCTGAAATTCAAAATTCAAATTCAAACACAAGGAAGGAGGTGTGTCACTGGAAATGTGTCCAGCTCCCTCACACCTGCAGGCCATCAAAGCAGTGCAGCAGTAGAGCACAGTATGAGGAAGGGTATCCATACAGCAACGGGATGAACCACAAAGCCAAAGCCAAGAATGGAGACCCTAGACTACTCGAAACACCTGGTATACTGCAACGGTGCACCTACGTGGACATGCTTGACCACCAGTGCAGGAGGAGATTGCGACATTCCAGTGAGATGGTAACAGACATCTGTGCCCTCCTTCATGATGACCTACCTGGAACTACCCATCAACAGGCCCTGCCAGTAATACTGAAGATGATGGTAGCCTTCAATTTCTTTGCCATGGGATTATGTCAGGGCTTTGCTGCTGAACTCTGTGACATATCTCTGTCAGCTGCTCACCACTGTATCAACAACATCACAGATTCCCTCTTCTCCAGGTTGCTGACTTCATCAGCTTCCCCATGGAATGGCCTCCCAAGTGCAGAAGGCAATGGGTTTTGCCACAACAGCTGGCTTCCCTCAGGTCCAGGGTGTAATTGACTGGGCCCATGTAGCCATCATGGCACTCACTGGCAGATTTGATAGATTTATAAACAGGAAGGCCTACCATTCCCTCATTATTCAACTGATGACTCACTGCAGGAAGAACTTCCTGCATGTATGTGCACGTTTTCCAGGCAGCTGCTATGATGCCTACATGTATGTGGTTGGATTCTAGGCAACAGGGGCTACTCTCTAAGACAGTGGCTCCTAACATCCTTGCAAAATCTACAAACTAAGTCCCAGCATTGTTATGAGAACCAACGCCTGCACATCAGGCCTGCTCAACATTAGATTTTTTGCTGTCTTGATTGCTCTGGTGGAGCATTATAATACACACCTGCCAGGGTGTTCTGCATGGTCGTAGTATGCTGCATGCTGCACAACATGGAACAACAAAAAGAAGTGACACTTGAGGAAGCTGAGCACAAGGAAGACCCCATATCATTGGAAGAGAAGGAGGAGCAGGACGAGAGAGAAGAAGGGCCAGGGGACTCAGAGGAAGAGTTCTCAGATGCACAGGATGGACCAGAGAGACATGGTGGTGACCAGGCTCGGGTGCTCAGAAACAGGACGCCATTTTGTGAGGAATCTACTGATCCAGCAGCAGTTCAATTGAGGGACCCTCAGTGGCTGAACACATGCCTGGCAATGCACTAAGCATGAGCCTTCAGAGGTCAACCATGCTAATAATGTTCACAATCCTACCATTAGGTAGAAATGGACTACTATCTGCAGTTTGCACTGAGAACCTGATGATATCTGTTCACAATATCAATACTGTTTTACATAGAGCTATCAAGAGCGTGCTACCCATTGCAAACAACAGTGACTTTAATTACATAATGAGTGGGACTAACTACGTACAACATACATTCATAACACACCAGAGTGACCCACTCAGTGATCAAGGTGACGAGGTGTCCTGCAAATGCAGACACTTCTACGATTTGCTCCCCTTGTTGCCATGGAGGAGGTGGAGACAACCTGTTCACATCCTTAGCTTAGCAACCATGAAAACTGTGGCAGTCAGCCTTGTTGTGCAGGGACCGATCGATCGGGGCCCCTCCAGCGACTGTGCTGCCTCCATCTCTACAGGGGCACCAGAGATACATGGAACCCTCATCCTCAGCCGTGGGTCTGCTTTCCTGCTGGTTAGGCTGAGTTGGCTGCTGAGGTGCAGCTAGCATCCCCCCAGCCACCATTGGGACACATTCATAAGTGTATACTTCAGAAACATCAGAGCTTAGGCTCTGAACTGACTGGTCCAGGCTATGGAGGGCACCGTGAACTGTGTACAGGACATCATGCTGCTCTTGCATGCACTCCAGGTACTGCCGCTTGTGGCTGTCCATGAGGTTGACCACTCATGGAGGAGCCCATGTGCTCAAAGCCCAAGATATGGTCGAGTTCATCTACTCCATGGGCTCCTCCATTCACAATGCATGAGATTGCACAGCCTCAGGGAATTCAAATAGATGGTCAAACATCTGCTGCTGCTGCTGCTCCAGCAACTGAACCCCAGCTGAACTCCTGAGTCCCTTCCACACTGCCTTGTGGAGCATCACTGTGATTGTCCACCCTCCTACCAGGAGGATTGTCCACAGATGCATTTGCGTTAGACACCTCCTCCTGCAGACTAGTGCAGTGCTACTTATGCAGCGTCAATGACCACCACCGCGCATAAACCAACCAAAGTGCACATATCTGCACTGGTGCCTGGTACACTAGTTTGATGTGATGTTTAATCCTTGGATATCGCTTCTTCTTCCTGAAGCTCAAGGGATTTCTTGGCTCATGGAGGTGGGTGCACACCGCCTGGATCTATTGGAAAACCAAGTGAAGCTCATGAGAAGTAGGCAGGAGACCAGGGAAGTTCTGCAGTGATGGGGCTTTCCACACCACTGATTGCTTGTCACACTGTCAGACTAGGTGCAACACCTAGCCAGTGCCACCCACCCGACTTCTCTCATTGCCAACAAGACCATTCCCAAAACACCACCACCGAAACACCCACCGCCACATCATGTGCAGGTGAGCCTTTTTCACGGCATGTGTACTTAGAATGGGGGAACTCGCCATCACCAACACACTCTTGTGAGGGGACCCTGGCAATGTCCATAGTCCTCTCCTCCATAGCTCGTGCTACCCTCAACAGCAGTATTGCACCCCTATCCACACCATTTCGCAGGATTTGTGCACTTGTTTCTACTGCAAGGACAAAAAGGAGGGCGATATAAGGTGGGCTGTTGCATGGAGAAGGTCAGCTCCTCCACATGGTTTAATTTATTCATCAGCAGCCAATGCCCACAATCACTGGGCACTGTGTCAGTGTCCAGTGCACACAATCCTGCAAGTTTGATGGGCAGCATGCATCTTGTGTATCTCCACTGCTGTGCATATTGCAGCTGTGAGCCAAGGGGAAACATTGAATAGCCGGAGGTCTTGCTCACTTTCCAGAAAGCAGGCAGTCATGAAACATCCCACTGCACTATACCCATGTTTGATGGTGCTCCCCAAGGCACTCAACACCACTGTAATTTGTACCCTTGCCCTCTTGGTGAGGGTCAGGGACAGCTTATAGCCCACTGAGTACAGGATACACTTCCCATCTTTGACCACCTGCACGAGCAGATCAAGGTACTGGTCGCAGAATCCAGGTACTGATGAGTTCAACTCTCCTGGCTGTTGGATTATGCAGCGTTCTGGCATTGGAGTAGATGATGTACATGAGTCAGTATGTGTATTTTCCTTTTGTGGTATGCATCAGTAGCTAGGCATGAATACATGATAACAATGGGCTGGTGAGTTGTGGGTTGAATACTAGTGATTGGTTCACCATGTGTAGGCTAGGTGGCCTCACCATTGATGTGTAACATGGGTTGTTACTGTGTAGCCATATTCTAGGGGGCCAGAACTCCTTGAGTGACACATTGCTTTGAAATGATGAGAGGGTAGGAGTAGCAAGGGGATTGCTCAGTGGTTTATCTCCCCTGTTGAGGTTCAGGGATAGGGAGGACTGTGAGGGGCAGTAGAGTTGATAGCTGACTGTGGGAGCAGCCCCTAAGCTGAGCTGCTGTGCTCAATCACAGCACTGTGCTGGGACTTGCTCGAACTGCACATGACAGAGTACAGCCACATGCAGGGGAGAGCAGAGCCAAGTTAGGCCAGTGGCCTTCAGTGCTGAGTGTGGCTGAGGCAGCAGA